>NC_138774.1:50511614-50739381 GCF_965119305.1 Pelophylax lessonae
CGATTGACCAGATATGTAAGCCAACAATCTGACTCATCACTCATGAACATCCCTAAATTTGGCGTGGCAATTATATCAGGCGTTCTTATGTGCATTTTGGCTGGCGTTTTCCCAGGCGTTTTGACATGCATTTTTTGGGCAGGCATTGTTATATGAAATCACCTACAAAAGCCCCAAAAACAGACCACAAACACGTACATGTGAACGTAGCCCGTTTGGGGGCGTTTGAGGGGGATTTGTCCAGCTCAAGGATCAGCTCCCAAAACAGGCAAAAAATCCAATCCTATTCAGTTCAATGGCCCCTGTTCCCATGTGAGCATTTTGACGGCATGAGGAAAACACCCAACGCTCACTGAGAAATAGCACAATGATTAGGGAGTCTGCCTTCCTGCTGTAGGTTTGTAAGTTCGAATCCGGAAGGTGCCCTCTGTATGGGCAACACTTGGATATCTCCAATCCTCCAAATGTTGACATCATTAATTTTGTTCATGTTTGAAAAAGGCATGTGTATCAGCAAACTTTTAATCCAAAGACATGAACAAAATACAAAAGTTCCCCTATAAAGTCAATATGTAGCAATATTGTGAGCTAAAGCTCTATTTGTTTGTTGGGCATACTTTGCTAATTAGCCAAGTATAAGGGATATATATATATATACCTTCAGTTAAATGTGTAGTAAAATGGTAACACTTGGCCATACCCATATGGAAGAAAAGGTAGTATTTGCAATATATTTCTAAAAACATTCTTTGGAAACACATAAAATATTGTCAAAATTGTGACATTTCCTTGATATGTGTGAAATGCTAATAATCTTTCTTTGAAATATGTTTTACATCTATTTTTTTTCTATCTGACGACCAATTCCCCAATGTAATATTTTGTGGGTTTTTTCAGAGAATGTGGAGGTTCTATATAAACACTGTAGATTTGACTGCTATGATTTCGGAGTTAGCAGGAAAGGTGTATGGAATGTGATGGTGTTTACTAAAGGATCCCTTGTTGGAAGTGTGCATGTTTTTCCAATTCCGCCGGTTTTTGCCATTTTCTATGGGCGAGACAGCGGATTTGCAAGCGGTATTCAAAAAAAAATTGACCCAAAATCGCGCTGGCGAAATTTTTTGAGCCAATTTGACGTTGCGCATGCGCACATTCGCGAGTTCGCAGCTCGCGGCTGGAGGAGCTGTTTAACCTTTCCACACTTTCGCAGATATCTCTCTTTCTAAGTCAGTTTTTGAGATTTTTTAAACGCAAGTCATCTCCAAATTGACTTCCACACCTTCCACAGTGATTTGGGATTTTTGGGGGTACAGGGGAAAATTTGGCTAAACTTTAGTCGAGCTTTTAGCTGGCGTGGTTTTAAGTCGCGCTCTGACCATATTGCATCTTAATGAATCTCACACTAGGCGCTATTTTCCGCCCGCCGTTCTTTGAATGCCAATTTCAGACTTAAATAATCGCCGCTTCGCAAAATCACGCCGAAACGCCAATTCGCCGTACTATGAATCAGGCCCAAAGTGACACATAATTGTGAAGTGGAAGGAAAAAATAAATGGTTTTCAAATTTTTTTACAAATAAATATGTGAAAAGTGTGGCATACATTTGTATTCACCCCCCTGAGTGATAACTTTGTAGAACCGCCATTCACTGCAATTGCAGCTGCAAGTCTCTTTGGGGATGTCTCTACCAGCTTTGCACATCTAGAGAGTGACATTTTGCCCATTCTTCTTTGCAAAATAGCTCAAGCTCTGTCAGATTGGATGGAGAGCGTCTGTGAACAGCAATTTTTAGAACAACAACAATATTATGGAGCTCTGCTAGTTTGGACAGAACTGCAATATATATGCAATGTATAATTGGACAACTATTGAGAATAAAGTGGATAATGGAGGAATCCAGGATAGTTTCCAAATCTCAACGATGGTAGTAGTCCAAGTGAACAAGGCTGTACTCAGTGGCTGCTGGCTGGAGCAAGGAGAGCCTCTACTGTTTCTTCTTAACAGAAATTTTGAAGTATAGCCACAGATTCTCAATTGGATTTAGGTCTAGACTTTGGCTGGGCCATTCTAACACATGAATATGCTTTGATCTAAACTATTCCATTGTAGCTCTGGCTGTATGTTTAGGGTCGTTGTCCTGCTGGAAGGTGAACCTCTGCCCCAATCTCAAGTCATTTACAGGTTTTCTTCTAATATTGCCCTGTATTTGGCTCCATCCATCGTCCCATAAACTCTGACCAGCTTCCCTGTCCCTGCTGAAGAAAAGTATCCCCACAACATGATGCTACCACCATGTTTCACAGTTGGGATGATGTGTTCAGGGTGATGTGCAGTGTTATTTTTCTGCCACACATAGCATTTTGCTTTTAGGCCAAAATGTTAAATGTTGGTCTCATCTGACCAGAGCACCTTCTTCCACATGTTTGCTGTGTCCCCCCACATGGCTTCTCACAAACTGCAAACAGGACTTCTTATGGTTTTCTTTCATCAATCATCTTCTTGCCACTCTTCCATAAAGGCCAGATTTGTGGAGTGCACGACTAATAGTTGATCTGTGGAAAGATTCTCCCACCTGAGCTGTGGATCTCTGTAGCCTCCTCCACAGTTATCATGGGCCTATTATCTGCTTCTCTGATTAATGCTCTCCTTGCCCGGCCTGTCAGTTTAGGTGGATGGCCATGTCTTGGTAGGTTTGCAGTTGTGCCATACTCTTTCCATTCTCTGATGATGGATTGAACAGTGCTCTGTGAGATGTTCAAAGCTTGGGATATTTTTCTATAACCTAACCCTGCTTTAAACGTCTCCACAACTTTATCCCTGACCTGTCTGGTGTGTGCCTTGGCCTTCATGATGCTGTTTGTTCACTAAGGTTCTCTAACAAACCTCTGAGGGCTGCACAGAACAGCTGTATTTATACTGAGATTAAATTTCACTCTATTTAATAATTAGGTGGCTCTAAAGGCGATTGGTTCCACTAGATTTTAGTTAGGGGTATGAGAGTAGAGGGAGCTGAATACAAATGCTCACCACACTTTTCACATATTTATTTGTAAAAAGATTTGAAAACCATCTATCATTTTCCTTCCACTTCACAATTACATGCCATTTTGTGTCGGTCTATCACATAAAATCCCAATAAAACACATTTACATTTTTGGTTGTAACATGACAAAATGTGGAAAATTTCAAGGGGTATGAATATTTTTTCAATGCAATGTTTCCCCTTATAGGCAGTGCTATAAATGTGTCAGTTATACCATAGAGCAGAGCTCCACTCAAAAGGGGAAGTTCCGCTTTAAGCACTCCCCCCCCTCCCCATTATGCCACATTTGACATTTTTTTTTTGGGGGGGGGGGGAGTGGGTACCTAGTTTTGACAAGTACCCGCTTCCACTTCCACTCGAGCTGCCTAGACGACTTGAGTGGAAGTTCTCTTCTCCCCCTCCCTCCTTACAATCTTCTGGGACACGTCACAGGTCCCAGAAGATTGCCTGACCAATATGGAGGCACTGCGCAGCTCGCGTATGTGCAGTGCACACCCGGCTGTGAAGCTATGCAGAACCCTGCAATCTGTCACTGTTTGTCACTTGGGAGATCCGCCCGCTCTGTTTACACAAGCGGGCGGATCTCCAAACTCGATTCCCCGACAATCGGGGAAGAGCAGCAGCGATCGCCACCGCTCCTCCCCTGGCCCGACTCCCGCTGTGACTGAAAACAGCGGGAGCGCGCCTCCGGCGGCGTGCAAGCCGCCTACAGGGGGAGGAGTCCAGCGACGTAGGTCTACATCGCTGGACGGAATCGAGCCACTTTGCCGCAGTACAGTCCCAGTGACTGGTCGGCAAGTGGTTAAAAAGCACTGCTCACAATATAGAAGACAAATGCAGGCACATAAAGTAGAAGCTGAAGGGTTCAATCGCGGCGTCCCGCATGTATCCAAACAGCATTTACAGCAGTAGAGAAGGCCGGCCCCTTATGGAGCCCCAATACTTTTGAAAATATAGTGTATATACTGGGAGTCGGTATGGACCAGCCATAGGAATAAATCAGATGACCCAAAACTCTTGGTAATATAGTGTATGTGAACCCGGCCTCATGGGGGATTTTTTTAAATTGTGAAATCATGAGTAAGTGCCAGCAGAAGTGGGAAAACGTGTTGATTTTCCCTCTATCCCCTCAGTGTCTTTTATGCTGTATGATGGAGCTTTTATATCTTCAATAAAGACGTATGATCCTTCTAAGTGCAGCTGTCCACATTCCTTTGATTTTCCACAAAACATTTTTTTATATTTTTGATCTTTTTCAGTCCCCCCACGTTTTTGTATATATTATAATTTGAGATTTTTTGTAGTCAATAGGGAAAAAATGGGGACAAAGTTGCCTTATTCACACCTACAGTATATCATGAAACCTCATTGGGGGGTTGTGAGAGTCTATTCATGCCATTTAAGAGGCAATAACTTCTCTATTGAAACAACAAACAGCCAAAAGTCACCATCATGCAACAAAAATTTCAGAACATTTAAGTTTAAAGTCTGAAAAGTTGGGTAAAATTTGAGTTCCACAAATATTTGTATCTCAACACTAATGTATAATATAAGACACAATAACCCATAATTATCATTGTTGTCAGGTATACACAAGTCACAGTGATCTTTTTTTAACTTTTACACTGAAGGAAATAGAATTATAAAGAAGATATTTGTATAATTGCCTTTCTTTATTATTGTTGTGTAAATGATTTTTTGAGCATTGCTTCTATAAACTTTGTTATATTCCATAACGATGCAATGCACAACCAACTGGTACTAAATTTTTGGCTATTCTTTTTTACGTAATACAGAAGATACTCTTCCATGGCTGGGATGACTATGGAAAGACTATCCTTGTGGAGAAGAGATGGAGGAGTATCAAATACATAAAGAGTGCTGGACAACAGAAAACAAAATACACAATTTCACTGCAATGTATGATAATGTTCAAGGAGACTCTGGCACTTTGCTTATTCAGGAGAAAGTCAAAATATCTGTGTAAAGGCCCCCCGTCCAACAACTCCCGCAGCTGAGCTGTCTCAGCCACTGAGAATAGGCAGTTCTTCAGGGTATGGAGAAGTATGTGGACTCCTTCCTTTGGACAATGCTCAAGTTTAACTACCAATTACTAGGCCCAAGCACTGTCACATGGAGAGAGAGATGTCACAGCTGCCCCCTAGTTTCCTACACCAGACAACACTGGGTATTTTAGAAGGCAGACGAAGGAGCGGTGAAGTGAGTATTAATTGGCTGGGGGGTTGGTGGCCTTTACAATGGCACTCTTTGCCCTGAATGGTCAGAGTGATGGATTTTCATCCACCTTATATTTGTTTTGTCACAAAGTTTTAGAGTTTTCTTGCATCTGATGGTTTACCAGTATGAAGTACAAGAAGGAGAACATTTGCATCATTCTCAACAACATTAAAACCCAACTCTTACAAAAAAAAAAATGTTCTGTTTTTTTAGCTGTATATAGAGTAAGGAAAGGTTAGATACATTTCCAAGTGTGTCTGTAACCCACCAGGGCAGGGGTGCCAAACTGAATTTCATTGCGGGCCGCATCAGCATTATGGTTTCCCTCAAAGGGCCGGTTGCATCCGCAAGACTAGATGTCCAGAGCACCCCACCCCCCTTACATCAGGTATCAAGAGCCAACCCACTGTTAGAAGTCAATAGTCAACCCACCCTCCCTTCCTTTACAGTGCTACTCCTTGCTGCGAAGAAGAAGCTGAAGGCTGAGCTGGGAAAAAAAAGAGTGTGGGGTGTGGAGGAAAACCGGAGGAGGATTGGAGTCAGCTGAATGTTGAGACCAGGGAAGGCGGAGATAAGGGGTTCTGCAGCTGCACAGAGAAGTGCAGGATCTGTAGGAGGAGTTCTGTCCTGCTTTCTCACTGCCGACTGCTGAGACAAGGTGGGGGTGCCGCAGCTGCCGGAGAGTTGCAAGGGCCAAACAAAATGGCCTGGAGGGCCAGAATCCACCCCCGGGCCTTGTGTTTGACAGGGCCGGACTGGGAATAAAAACCAGCCCTGGAAATAATTTCATACCAGCCCCATAGCATTATTATACCAGCCCCAGTGGCGTAGCATGGGTTTGCCATGGTCTCATTTTGGATGATTTTATCTTTTTGTCATCAATAAAATTTGGATTTTATTTTTTGCATCTCCAACCGGTTGTGCGGCTTTTTGTGCTCTTCCATTTGGCGTAGCATGGGTTGTCAGCACCCAAGGCAAGTAGTTTGCGCCCCTAACCAACGGACATTTAGCGCTCTCTGGCTCCCTACCACTTATACAGAATTAGGAGAGCCCAGCTGGGAGGCCACAGGCTCTAGGAACAGCGCAGCTGGCCCCCCCTCCACACTATCTAATACACTGCTGACCCCCCTTCCTGCTATCTAATACACTGCAGATCCCCCCTGCTGCTATCTAATACACTGCAGAACCCCCTCCCCGCTATCTAATACACTGCAGAACCCCCCCCCCCTCCCCACTATCTATCCCCCAACACACTGCTGATCAACCTCCCACCCCCCTAATACACTGCTGATCCCCTCAGGCCCCCACCCCCTAATACAATGCTGATCTACCCCCTAATACAATGCTAAAGGTAAAAGGAGCCTACGTGCTGACCATAAGCCCCCATTCACACTGGGGCGACGCTACTTTGCACCGCGACCTCCGAGGTCGCGGTGCGAGCAGCGCGCCGCTACCTCGGAGCGGCCGCCACGGACTTCGTAACATTGAAGTCTATGGCGGTCGCCTCCTGGTCGCCCCAAAGAAGCTCCGGACCCTTTTTTTAAGTCGGAGCGACTTGTGTCGCTCCTATTAGAATGGGTCCGCAGCTTCCCTATGGGAGGCGACCTGCGGCGACCTGTGAGGCGACCAGGTCGCCTCACAGGTCGCCCCAGTGTGAACGGGGCCTAAACCAGATGTAGTGAGTGAGAGCAAATAATAAATATAGAGTGTAAAAGGGGAGCAGAGATTATCAGCCAATTCTTAGTAGTGTCACCACATACATAAAAGCAAATAGAAAAAGTACCGGTAAATAAAATCGGCGCTTGATCAATCCCATAAAATTAATAGAAATGCAAGAATTAATAAACACATAAGTTAGAAGTGACAATAATAAATGCATCAAATAAATAAATATTGAATATATAAATATATAGTGATGTGGTAAAGTGCACTGTGCAAATGGTGCAAAGGAGTGAACCACAATAATATTCAACAAATAATAATCAATGGAAAGTCACTATTAAGTAGAAAAGTGACAGTGAAATGAAAGTGCAACTAGCTGATCAGATCAAAGACCAAAGGATGGTCTGATGTGAAGAGCATAAAAGTGATAACAAATACACAGTAAAAAGATGAAGCTGTGTGGCATAAAATTATGAAAAATAATAGTAAAAAATACCCGCCCAAAAAAAAAAAAAAAAGCAAAAGCAGGGGTAAAATTTGCATATAAAGAAAACACTTTATAAGGATAGAGATTAATCAAAAAAGTTCATAAGTTCATATGAAAGATAAAAATTCAAAGAAAAAGTGCTGGTGTCTGAAATTGTTGCCGGATGTGCGGGAAACTCTGGTCATTCAGTTGGTGCGGGAAACTACTTTCACTGTGGTGGTGAGCGTGTAGGCATAAAGAGTGAAATGGCCGCTCACCTCCAAATCACTCTTTTTTTTTTTTTCTTTGGGGTATATGGGGGGGGGGGGGGTAGGAGGCATTGTGACAAGGGGTATATGGGGGGGTGCAGCAGGCTTGGTGACATGGGGTATATGGGGGGGTGGGTGGAGGCATGGTGACATGCGGTATATGGGGGGGTTACAGGCATTGTAACATGGGGTATATGGGGGGGGTGCAGGCATAGTGACATGGGGTATATGGGGGTACAGGCATAGGAACATGGGGTATATGGGGGGGGTGGGTGGAGGCATGGTGACATGGGGTATATGGGGGGAGGGGTAGACGCATAGTGTTACGGGGTATATGGGGGGGTGCAGGCATGGTGACATGGGGAATATAGGGGGGGTAGGAGGCATGGGGTATATAGGGGGGCGGTAGGAGGCATGGTGACATGGGGTATATGGAGAGGGGGGGTTGCAGGCATGGTGACATAGGGTATATGGCTGAAGGCATGGTGACATGGGGTATATGGGGGGTGGGGTGCAGGCATGGTGACATGGGGTATATAGGGGGGATAGGAGGCATGGTGATATGGGGTATATGGAGGGGGGGGGGTTGCAGGCATGGTGACATGGGGTATATCTGGGGGGGTGCAGTCATGGTGACATAGGGTATATGGCCGAAGGCATGGTGACATGGGGTATATGGGGGGTGGGGTGCAGGCATAGTGACATGGGGTCTATTGGGGGGACAGGCATAGTGATATGGGGTATACGGCGGAGGTGCAGGCATGGTGACACGGGGTATATGGGGGGGGGCTGCAGGTAAAGTGAGAAAGCAGAGGGATGTTAGTAGGGGGAGGGGTGGTGGATATACAGCCAGGTCATAGTAGGGGGTGTGGCTCGGCGGACACACAGTGGGGTCATGTACGATGTGCGGGGTATCGAAGGCAAGGAAATAAGATCCTCCAAATCACTCTTAATGAGTGTTTGTACCAATAGGTAACAGGTCTCCAATGTAGAGGTAATGGTCCATGGTGGTCCCTTTAAGGCAAGCTCTTAGATCCTTTTCGGTAGCCAGCATCAAACATCAGAGGGAAAATATCCTAGGTAAGGTTTGAAACTCTTATTGGTACAAACACTCATTAAGAGTGATTTGGAGGTGAGCGGCCATTTCACTCATTTATGGATACACGCTCACCACCACAGTGAAAGTAGTTTCCGCACCATCTGAAAGACCACAGTTTCCCGCACATCCGGACACAAATTTCAGACACCAGCACTTTTTCTTTGAATTTTTATCTTTCATATGAACTTATGAACTATTTTGATTAATCTCTATCCTTATAAAGTGTTTTCTTTATATGCGAACTGTCACTTTTCTACTTTATAGTGACTTTCCATTGATTATTATTTGTTGAATATTATTGTGGTTCACTCCTTTGCACCATTTGCACAGTGCACTTTACCACATCACTATATATTTATATATTCAATATTTATTTATTTGATGTATTTATGATTGTCACTTCTAACTTATGTGTTTATTAATTCTTGCATTTCTATTAATTTTATGGGATTGATCAAGCTGATCCCCCCCAAATGCAGGAGGTCGAGGTCCCCCCCAGCCCATCAGTCAGACATAAAGTTGTGACCTGCGAATGCTACTGCTGGCGTCTGTCTTTGTTGTGGGAGGGATCGGATCGGCATCTGCGCTGTGACCATCTTGCTTGCAGTGAGTCCGACGATCCACCGCCGCGCAGCCGCCCGCTCCCGTCGGATGTGACGTCATGCCGCTCATAGCGGCTGATGTAGGGAAGTGTATCAGTGTATCCGCTTGGAGTGCAGCGGGGGCCTGGGCTGCAGCGGCCCCAATGCTTCAAGCGGCCGGGCGGCCCCCAATCATTGCTTAAAGCGGCCGCATCTTAAAGCGGCCCCAGGGCCGGAGGCCCACCGGGAAATTTCCTGGTAGGCCAGTCCGGCCCTGGGTAACTCGCGATCTCCCGGTGCAGAGGGAGAAAGGCAGGCGGCTGATGTAAACAAAACCATCTGTCATTCTCCCTGATCTAACTGCAGAGATCATACGATCCTGCTATGTAGGATCGTATGTCTCTGTGGTTACATCACTAGCCACACCCCTTTACAGTAAGAAGCAGGCCCCTAGGGACACACTTAACCCCTGCATCACCAAAAGTTAACCCCTTCCCTGCCAGTGTCATTTTTATGTCAATGGTACCCCCAAAAGTGTCAAAAATGTCAGTCAAGGGTCCGATCTGTCCGCCGCAATGTCGCAGTCCCGCAAAAAAAAATCGCAGATCGCCGCCATTACTCGTTAAATAAAAAGAACAATAAAAATGACAAATCTTTCCCTTAGTTAGTAAACGCAATAACTTTTGCGCAAACCAATCAAAATATGCTTATTGCTATTTTTTTTTTACCAAACATATGTAGCAGAAAACAAATTGGCCTAAAATGTTAAAAAATTTAGATTTTTACATTTTTTGGGGGGGAATGTCATATAAAAAAAAATGTGAAAAATATTGTTATTTTTTCAAAATTGTCGCTCTTTTTTTGTTTATAACGCAAAAAAGTAAAAAATCGCACAGGCGATCAAATACCACCAAAAGAAAGCTCTGTTTGTGGGAAAAAAAGGACGTCAATTTCATTTGGGTACAGCGTCGCACGACCGCGCAATTGTCCGTTAAAATCACTCAGTCTTGAATCGCATAATAGGGCCTGGTCTTTGGGCAGCCAAATCCTCCGGGGCTTAAGTGGTTAAAGCCAGCAGCAGCCACTAGTAGCTGGATGATCAGCAGCTCCCCATGTTCCTGTACCTTGTGTATCCTGATCTTGGACTTTTGACTTGTCTTTTGACCTGATTCACCTTAATTCCTGGCTCTGACTCCTGGTTTGAACTTCTGACTTGCTTCTGCTTAATTTACTGTGTTTGCCCTCAGCTTGGCTTACTGACTCTGCTATAACCTGTTTACCTGTGTATGACCCTGGCTTGTTCCAGTTTCTTATCTGCCTATGCTACTGACTGATCCACCCTGTATGACCCTCTGCCTGGCTTCTGGTTCTGCTTCCTGCTTTGCCCTGCTGCCAAGTACACCCGGAACAGCTAAGGACACCTGCCCTACAGCACATCCTATTCCAAAACAGTGTATCTCCTGCACTCAAGTGATGTGCGGGAAAGTGAATAATGAATGGCCTTTTGCACACAAACTTGTGGTCTTGCTGCCCTCTCAGGACCAAGTGTATCCAAATATTCTGAAAAACAACAACAAGAGAAGGGCGCACCAACCTTGTGCATGACCACTAAAAGAGTTTATTAAAATCCAAAAAGGTAGCACACATTGTAATCACAAACAGGATTTGGCACCCTCCTAGGTAGGTGCTAGATAGAGAGTATCGTTTTGGCTCTGTCTGCCTATCAGAGGAGCAGCAGGTAAATTCTATATTGCTCTTTGCTTAACAGAGAGCAGGATCTGTGAGTTGGGTCTGCTCAATGTGTGATTAATCTGGTCTAGAGAGTGTCCCCACTGGTCCAATAGGGAGGCATGTTGGAC
Organism: Pelophylax lessonae; assembly: GCF_965119305.1. NCBI lineage: Eukaryota > Metazoa > Chordata > Amphibia > Anura > Ranidae > Pelophylax > Pelophylax lessonae. Next base: position 50,522,832 of record NC_138774.1, read on the forward strand.
AGTGGAGGAAACCTGACCAATGGGCACACAGGCTTTGATACAGCCCAGTGATTGGCATAGACTGCTGTCTCGGTGCATTGTGAGGTGTGGTATAAAAGCCAGGAGCACATGTGCTTGGGGTCTTTGGCTGGTGAGCAGAGTCCTGGAAGGAGGTTGGCAGCTGCCTCCTCGTCTCTAGCGGTTGGAGTATGGACACAGGCAGTCGGCGTGGTGAGCCAAAAGGGAGGAGCTGAACCCAGAGGTCCAGGAGAGCTGACTAGAGGGGTTGAGACACTGGAGAACCTGGAAAAACAGTATCGTGATTACAGGGGATTTATACACAAAAATGCCGTGTGGTATAGGCCCTTACCCCTGTAAGAGACTAGCAAAAAAATTGGGATAGAAAAAAGATGGGGCTTTGCGGGCCAGTGGGAGTAGAAGGATCATAAACAAAACCAATTATAAAACCAAAAATACCTTTTATTGATATACAGAGTAAAATCGAGCATGGACTACCATGCATATATAATAACAACAGACTGACATACAATAATAAAACCAAACGTTTAACGTCACTGATGTTATAGAAACATATCCCAAAAAGGGATTATTGCCAAAACAAAGCCTGTATAGGATGGAAGATGGGTCTCAAGCTGGATTCGGTCACGGTAGGTCCCCAGCAAGCCGACGCGTTTCGCTCAAGGCTTCCTCAGGGCCTGATAGACCATAACAGACCGATGTTTCCTTCTTGGCAGTGACTTGTGCTAGGCGACAGGGTTGTAGCGATACATAGGCTGTCCAGAAGATATTGCTTCCGTATTCACAATACAAAGTCTATATAGACATCAAAGACATATTTCTTGCACTGGATCCGATATATTAAGTCCCAACTGTGTCATCAGAGGCAGGGCTTCTGGGGCTAGCTCCACTGTAGCCTCTTAGGGTAAGTCGCACCCCAAAAGGTAGATGTCCTCTCCCTGGTTTATTTGTCCTTATATATACAATCACCCCTAGATATAGTAAATCTAGTATTATATGGCAAAGAGTTTAAGCCGGGCAACAAACACCTTTCTCTGTACGGTTTACAAGAGGTATATCTCCAGCCTATAGGTCCTTGATGGCGACAGGGTTAACCTCTCCTCAGTCTAAAAAATGCTCCAGGCAGGAAAGGGGGACATATATAAACATATATTCCGATTATATGGACCAACGGTCCTGGGCTGTCCAAGCCCTCTGTGCCTCGTTCGCTCACCACCTGCCTTACATTACAGGGGATTGTGTCTAAGGGACTGACAAGGAAGGGAGCCACCTGGAGTAGAGTTGACAGAGGATGGGTGTCAGCTGGTGGAGTGAAAGGGGCTGATAGGCGAGTACCCTGAAGATAGTGTGCAACCATATCTTTTGTTCAGAGACTCCCGTATCTACAATTCATCTAGTGGCAAGGTGACATTCGCAGCCGGACTGCATCTTCAGATAGAAGTCCTCAGGATTGTGAATAGTTCAAGTTCCGGAGTATCTCACTCTTCCCTTCTCCCATCCCCATTTATAATAAAACAACAAAAACAACCAAAACCCCTAGACTGTTCATTGACTGAGTCGGAAAGTAAAGTGTTAAAGAGGTTGTTTTTTTTTTTTAAAAAGAACACCTGAAAGACAAACACATAATGAGCTAGTATGTATCGCATACTAGCTCATTATGAAATACTTACCTTAGAACGAAGCCCCGAAGTGCCGACCGCTCACCTCTCTCATGGGTGACATGTTCTGTCGCCCTTCTTCCAGGTTTGCGGCATCTGGTCATCTGATTGGCTGGAGCCGCGATTACGTCACTCCTGCGCATGCGCGCGGGAGCCGACGGTCACGGCACGGGGCTCTGAAGGAACGGTACCAGCGGCCGCTCCTTCAGAGCGCATGCGCCAGTGATGTCACTGGCTGCATTTAAGGTACATTTCTCCTAAACGGTGCATGTTTAGGAGATATTTACAGTACCTATAGGTAAGCCTTATCATAGGCTTACCTATAGGTACAACTTGCAGAGGAGGGTTTACTTCCTCTTTAAGTTCTGCATGCAGTTGCTAACGGTAACCCAGAGGTACCCAGAAATGTGAAGAATTCCGCAGTCCTCAAGGGGGCAGAGCTACAGATGTATACACGCATGTAGAAATTAGCGACCAATCGCCTCCAGGATACTCCTGAACTGCTGGATAATGTGATGGTGTCTGAAATGGTCTGGCTCCCCGGTTTGAGGGAGCGAGCTTCTGGTGGGTTAGTAGCACTTTTGGCTCTGAGGAAGAGGGTCCTCCCTCGAAACGTGTCAGCCACACCATTTTGGATACCATCACATTATCCAGAGTTCAGGAGTGTCCTGGAGGCGATTGGTCACTAATTTCTACATGTGTGTATACATCCTACGTTTGTGAGTACAATGTGTGCTACCTTTTTGGATTTCAGTAAACTCTTTTAGTGGTAATGCACGAGGTTGGTGCACCCTTCTCTTGTTGTTGCTCTACAGCACATCCTGCCTTCCTTGGGCACTGCATTCCCTGTACCACTTCCAGGGGTGTCCTACACTAAGCACTCCGGCCTGCGACCTGGTACGTGACAATTAGAAACATTTGCTCAAACTGAATAAAACTTTTCCATATTTTTCCAGTAGATTAATTCATGAATCATCAGCTCCATCTAGTGACCAAAATGTGGTATTTAAAAAAAAAAATATCCTAATGAGAAAATATACTGCATTTATGCCAGCTGATAATACAGGAACTGGTCTAATCTGACATTCAGCCAACTATTTTTTTTTTCTAAATATACCCCTAATCCTCGCAGAGCCTTAATCAAAACATACGTGCTACGATCTGGTATACAAGCTCTGATCTCAATCACAGTTGGGTTTGTGGAGGACTGAGGACTGACACCACCATACATCTCATACTGCTTCATAGCTCCATTTATATCAGATAGAGAATGTGTCAGGTCATAAACATGGAAGACCACCTGTCCCTTGTCTGTATATTGCTATCAATCAATATCTGTCATTTTACAAACTGCAATGGGAAGATCTTGGTAAATAACCATCCCGGGGAGACTGGAAGATCAGACTTATGGTGGATAGTCAGTTCTGAGTTACCAGAGAGAAATATGTCTTTTAATAATTATCACACCATACTACACAGAGCTGGTTGTTCTTATTGTCATTGTGATTTACAATTTATCATCCAGATATTCACCCATCTGTCCCTCCTCTTGACCTAAATAGACCCACTAGATGGAGATCAAAAAATCAAAGGAAATAAATATTTATTTACTATGGTTGTCAGCTCCATCTAGTGGCCACAATGCGGTATTTTTCTGATTCGCTCTATTCTGTATGAGGAAAATATATATATATATATATATATATATATATATATATATATATATATATATATATATATATATATATATATATATACTGTATATATATATATATATATTTGACCTGGAAGGAAAACAATCTAATAGCATTTGCGTTTGCCCCCATTCCCACAAATTCAATGTACAGGAGGAATAGCTCTTCATTTAAAAAAAAAAAAAAATACATCCCTTAGCATCTTTAATTAAATGTAAACATAACTTTTACATACAGTGGGTACGGAAAGTATTCAGACCCCCTTAAATTATTCACTCTTTGTTATATTGCAGCCATTTGCTAAAATCATTTAGGTTCATTCTTCTTCCTCATGAATGTACACATAGCACCCCATACTGACAGAAAAACACAGAATTGTTGACATTGTTGCAGATTTATTAAAAAAGAAAAACTGAAATATCACATGGTCCTAAGTATTCAGACCCTTTGCTGTGACACTCATATATTTAACTCAGGTGCTTTCCATTTCTTCTGATCATCCTTGAGATGGTTCTACACCTTCATTTGAGTCCAGCTGTGTTTGATTATACTGATTGGACTTGATTAGGAAAGCCACACACCTGTCTATATAAGACCTTCCAGATCACAATGCATGTCAGAGCAAATGAGAATCATGAGGTCAAAGGAACTGCCTGAAGAGCTCAGAGACAGAATTGTGGCAAGGCACAGATCTGGCCAAGGTTACAAAAATATTTCTGCTGCACTTAAGGTTCCTAAGAGCACAGTGGCCTCCATAATCCTCAAATGGAAGACGTTTGGGACGACCAGAACCCTTCCTAGAGCTGGCCGTCCGGCCAAACTGAGCTATCGGGGGAGAAGAGCCTTGGTGAGAGAGGTAAAGAAGAACCCAAAGATCACTGTGGCTGAGCTCCACAGATGCAGTCAGGAAATGGGAGAAAGTTGTTGTCAACCATCACTGCAGCCCTCCACCAGTCGGGGCTTTATGGCAGAGTGGCCCGACGGAAGCACCTCCTCAGTGTAAGACACATGAAAGCCCGCATGGAGTTTGCTAAAAAAACACCTGAAGGACTCCAAGATGGTGAGAAATAAGATTCTCTGGTTTGATGAGACCAAAATAGAACTTTTTGGCCTTAATTCTAAGCGGTATGTGTGGAGAAAACCAGGCACTGCTCATCACCTGTCCAATACAGTCCCAACAGTGAAGCATGGTGGTGGCAGCATCATGCTGTGGGGGTGTTTTTCAGCTGCAGGGACAGGACGACTGGTTGCAATCGAGGGAAAGATGAATGCGGCCAAGTACAGGGATATCCTGGACAAAAACCTTCTCCAGAGTGCTCTGGACCTCAGACTGGGCCGAAGGTTTACCTCCCAACAAGACAATGACCCTAAGCACACAGCTAAAATAACGAAGGAGTGGCTTCACAATAACTCAGTGACTGTTCTTAAATGGCCCAGCCAGAGCCCTGACTTAAACCCAATTGAGCATCTCTGGAGAGACCTAAAAATGGCTGTCCACCAACGTTTACCATCCAACCTGACAGAACTGGAGAGGATCTGCAAGGAGGAATGGCAGAGGATCCCCAAATCCAGGTGTGAAAGACTTGTTGCATCTTTCCCAAAAAGACTCCTGGCTGTATTAGATCAAAAGGGGGCTTCTACTAAATACTGAGCAAAGGGTCTGAATACTTAGGACCATGTGATATTTCAGTTTTTCTTTTTTAATAAATCTGCAACAATGTCAACAATTCTGTGTTTTACTGTCAGTATGGGGTGCTATGTGTACATTCATGAGGAAGAAGAATGAACTTAAATGATTTTAGCAAATGGCTGCAATATAACAAAGAGTGAAAAATTTAAGGGGGTCTGAATACTTTCCGTACCCACTGTATGTAGTTTCAATGGTCTGTTTTGCCGGAACGTTTTCTGTATCTTTGCTATGTGGTTGGGTTGTGGCAGGTGGGAGGTGTATAATTTGCCCACTTGTCTTGATGTCAGAAAGTTTGGAAGTCTTTAAAAGGTACTTCGAAACAGAGTGGGCCTAGTCATCATTGCTGACCTAGGCACCCCTGAATGATGACTTTTTGGAAAATTTCCACTTCTCCGCCCAATTTTCTGACAGCTCAGACAAGCTTTATACATTCTGGGCTTCGAATGGATGTAGAGCTGATGATAATGCAGATAAACTGGTACAACTTAAGTAGAGGGATTTGTTTCATCATCTTCTGTGTATCCCCTGAGGTCAGACACTTCACTGGGTATTTGTAAAGCAGGGGTGTGAAACCCCTTTTTCTTGTGGGCCACATCAGCATTATGGTTGCCCTCAAAGGGTCAGTTGTATCTGTAAGACTAGAGCCACCATCAGAAGTCCCCCACCCTCATATCATAATGCACCTCCCTTTACTTTGTGCTGCCGGGAAGAAGTTGGGGTGGAGCTGGGAACCAGAAAGTTCAGGGTCTGGAGGAGGACCAGAGGAGGGCAGGAGTCAGTTGCTGGAGTCTGTTGAATGCTGAGACCGGGGAGGCAGAGATGAGGTAGTACTGTGGCTGCACAGAGAGGCGCGGGATCTGGCGGAGGAGTTCTGTGCTCCTCTCTGCTGCCGTCGCCGACTGCTGAGACAAGGTGGGGACAGAGATGAGGGGGGTGCCGCAGCTGGAGGAGAGGTGCGAGGGCCACATGAAATGGCCTGGAAGGCCAAATTCAGCCTGCTGGCCTTGTGTTTGACACGTGTTATGTAAAGGTTTACAATCACTTTAACTATGCATTAAAGCAGCTTGCCAACGTTCAGCTTTAATGTTCTGGATTGATGATCGTATTTAGCGATGAAGCTATCAATCATATCTGGAGATGCTTTTTCTATTGATATGGTGCACCATCAGCACCCTCCTTTGATAGAGAGAGGCAAACACTGGGCTCCCTATGGTGAAAAGTCCTTTCTGTGCTGCTGATACTCACAGGAATGAGATTCGGGCGCAGATCCTGGTGTCCTGGAGGTGGCATCGGCATATCTGTTTTAGAAAACAACATAGTGAATTAATAGACTTCATACAGAGTACTACTACACAGTGATTGCTTTTTACTGTTCCTTATTCTTAGGGCATGTATCTGAATAAACATATCAGTCTCCGGGTGACTCATTTCAGCCCATCAATACTAAAATGTGTGATCGCGCTGCCTTTAAATCAATCAAAATAATAACTAGAAAGTGAAAAAAAAAAGACTAAATCGGTGAAAATTCCCACCACCAGGCCAACCTCAATGCATTACATCACCAACGCACATGGCCTCCAGATGAAGCTGCTCCCGTTGGTGGCGTAACACGTATAGGTTAAGCCTGGCGGTGGGAGTATTCACTGGATTACTTGAGGAGCTGGATTTTTTTACATGCTTGTTTTTTACCTAATAAATGTGAGTGTATTTTATAAAGTGGGTTCTGTGTTGAGCTTAATAACCTAGGTACTGCACTATTGGAGGTTGTTTTTTCTGTTTGTTACCTATGATCTACGTGTGCGCTGTGTGGAGCCATTTTGGAGAGGGAATAACTTTGTTGTTAAAGGAACCTGAACACCCGAATTTGGTCCATCAGATTGATCTGCGTTTATGCTTTGTTGACCCTTAGTGGTCTATAATGGAGGTGAGCTTGGTGAAAGGAGCACGAGTGGAAAATTGTTGGTACACTGTGGTGTCATCTCTATGAACCACCTTATAAAATAGAGACTTATTTGATTGCACAATCTATAAGAAGCTTTATTATTTATTGTATTTGCCTTTTTTGTATTATGTGTTTGTTTATGGATTTAATTTTCACTGGCACTTGATATATATATATGAAACACTTACCTATTTAGTCATTTTCTTTGTCACTTTCTAGTTCTTATTTTTACCTTGATTTAGAGGCAGCGTGATCACACATTTTAGTATTGATTTATTGTGGATGTGGGAACACATTTGGTGATTGCAGCAGCTGCATCCTGTAATTTCCTAATTTCTATCACTAGGTGGCAGCGCGCTTCTACCACATTTATATACTCATTTCAGCCAGTGCCATCTTAAGAGCATTAAAGGGTCCCGGGCAATGCAGTGCACTGGGGCCCTGCCTACACAATCACCCATGAGAATAAAAATGCAAATTATCGATAAGGTGATATTTATTGGTACAGCAGCGCCAGGCTAATGACAGCTTCCAAGTTCCCAACTGCCCAGCATGCCCATTCGGTAAGATGGCCCTGATTTCAGCCCATAGCAAACAGCGTTCACTTTGCTGAACTCAGTATAAGAATAGAGGTCCTATTTTGCGATTCGGCACTGCGTTATTTTAACGGACAATTGCACGGTCGTGCGACTGTACCCAAATAAAATTGATGTCGTTTTTTCCCACAAATAGAGCTTTCTTTTAGTGGTATTTGATCACCTGTGCGATTTTTATTTTTTGCTCTATAAACAAAATAAGAGTGACAATTCTGAAAAAAAAAAAAAACAATATTTTTCACTTTCTGCTATATGACATTCTCAAAAAAAAAAAATTTCAAAAATCAACATTTTTTAACATTTTAGGCCAATTAGTATTCTGCTACATGTTTTTGGTAAAAAAAAAAAAATCGCAATAAGCGTATTTTGATTGGTTTGCGCAAAAGTTATTGCGTCTACTAACTACGGGAAAGAATTGTCATTTTTATTGTTTTTTTTTTTTTACTAGTAATGGCGGCGATCTGCGATTTTTTGCGGGACTGCGACATTGTGGCGGACAGATCGGACCCCTAACTGATATTTTTGACACTTTTGGGGGGACCAGTGACATTTCTACAGTAATCAGTGCGAAAAAATATGCACTGTTATTGGACGCAGCTTAGCCGCCCTGCCCAGTAAAAAGCCGGCGTGCGGTCGGCAAGTGGTTAAAAATTATTAGCAAAAAGGACAGACAAGTCAAGTATTTTAAATATAAAATAATTTTTTCTTTCCATAAATTATTTTTTTTTTTATTGACTTGCAATGTACATTTGAACTTAGTAAAAAGTTAACTACTCCAGGAAGAGTCAGTTCCCTGGCACACCCCCTCTCTCCTTGCACATCACAGCTCTCCCCTCTTCTGGGAGTGTCTAATCACTGTCTGTTCCCTGGCACACCCCCTCTCTCCTTGCACATCACAGCTCTCCCCTCTTCTGGGAGTGTCTAATCACTGCCTGTTCCCTGGCAAACCCCCCTCTCTCCTTGCACATCACGGCTCTCCCCTCTTCTGGGAGTGTCTAATCACTGTCTGTTCCCTGGCACACCCCCTCTCTCCTTGCACATCACAGCTCTCCCCTCTTCTGGGAGTGTCTAATCACTGTCTGTTCCCTGGCACACCCCCTCTCTCCTTGCACATCACATCTCTCCCCTCTTCTGGGAGTGTCTAATCACTGTCTGTTCCCTGGCACACCCCCTCTCTCCTTGCACATCACAGCTCTCCCCTCTTCTGGGAGTGTCTAATCACTGCCTGTTCCCTGGCACACCCCCCTCTCTCCTTGCACATCACAGCTCTCCCCTCTTCTGGGAGTGTCTAATCACTGTCTGTTCCCTGGCACACCCCCTCTCTCCTTGCACATAACAGCTCTCCCCTCTTCTGGGAGTGTCTAATCACTGTCTGTTCCCTGGCACACCCCCTCTCTCCTTGCACATCACAGCTCTCCCCTCTTCTGGGAGTGTCTAATCACTGCCTGTTCCCTGGCACAACCCCTCTCTCCTTGCACATCACAGCTCTCCCCTCTTATGGGAGTGTCTAATCACTGTCTGTTCCCTGGCACACCCCCTCTCTCCTTGCACTTTACAGCTCTCCCCTCTTCTGGGAGTGTCTAATCACTGCCTGTTCCCTGGCACACCCCCTCTCTCCTTGCACATCACAGCTCTCCCCTCATCTGGGAGTGTCTAATCACTGTCAGTTCCCTGGCACACCCCCTCTCTCCTTGCACATCACAGCTCTCCCCTCTTCTGGGAGTGTCTAATCACTGTCTGTTCCCTGGCACACCCCCCTCTCTCCTTGCACATCACAGCTCTCCCCTCTTCTGGGAGTGTCTAATCAATGTCTCTTCCCTGGCACACCCCCTCTCTCCTTGCACATCACAGCTCTCCCCTCTTCTGGGAGTGTCTAATCACTGTCTGTTCCCTGGCACACCCCCTCTCTCCTTGCACTTTACAGCTCTCCCCTCTTCTGGGAGTGTCTAATCACTGTCTGTTCCCTGACACACCCCCTCTCTCCTTGCACATCACAGCTCTCCCCTCTTCTGGGAGTGTCTAATCACTGTCTGTTCCCTGGCACACCCCCTCTCTCCTTGCACTTTACAGCTCTCCCCTCTTCTGGGAGTGTCTAATCACTGTCTGTTCCCTGGCACACCCCCTCTCTCCTTGCACATCACAGCTCTCCCCTCTTCTGGGAGTGTCTAATCACTGTCTGTTCCCTGGCACACCCCCTCTCTCCTTGCACATCACAGCTCTCCCCTCTTCTGGGAGTGTCTAATCACTGTCTGTTCCCTGACACACCCCCTCTCTCCTTGCACATCACAGCTCTCCCTCTTCTGGGAGTGTCTAATCACTGTCTGTTCCCTGGCACACCCCCTCTCTCCTTGCACTTTACAGCTCTCCCCTCTTCTGGGAGTGTCTAATCACTGTCTGTTCCCTGACACATCCCCTCTCTCCTTGCACATCACAGCTCTCCCCTCTTCTGGGAGTGTCTAATCACTGCCTGTTCCCTGGCACAACCACTCTCTCCTTGCACATCACAGCTCTCCCCTCTTATGGGAGTGTCCAATCACTGTCTGTTCCCTGGCACACCCCCTCTCTCCTTGCACATCACAGCTCTCCCCTCTTCTGGGAGTGTCTAATCACTGTCTGTTCCCTGACACACCCCCTCTCTCCTTGCACATCACAGCTCTCCCCTCTTCTGGGAGTGTCTAATCACTGTCTGTTCCCTGGCACACCCCCCTCTCTCCTTGCACATCACGGCTCTCCCCTCTTCTGGGAGTGTCTAATCACTGTCTGTTCCCTGGCACACCCCCCTCTCTCCTTGCACATCACAGCTCTCCCCTCTTCTGGGAGTGTCTAATCACTGTCTGTTCCCTGGCACACCCCCTCTCTCCTTGCACATCACAGCTCTCCCCTCTTCTGGGAGTGTCTAATCACTGTCTGTTCCCTGGCACACCCCCCTCTCTCCTTGCACATCACGGCTCTCCCCTCTTCTGGGAGTGTCTAATCACTGTCTGTTCCCTGGCACACCCCCTCTCTCCTTGCACATCACGGCTCTCCCCTCTTCTGGGAGTGTCTAATCACTGTCTGTTCCCTGGCACACCCCCTCTCTCCTTGCACTTTACAGCTCTCCCCTCTTCTGGGAGTGTCTAATCACTGCCTGTTCCCTGGCACACCCCCTCTCTCCTTGCATATCACAGCTCTCCCCTCTTCTGGGAGTGTCTAATCACTGTCTGTTCCCTGGCACACCCCCCTCTCTCCTTGCACATCACGGCTCTCCCCTCTTCTGGGAGTGTCTAATCACTGTCTGTTCCCTGGCACACCCCCTCTCTCCTTGCACTTTACAGCTCTCCCCTCTTCTGGGAGTGTCTAATCACTGTCTGTTCCCTGACACACCCCCTCTCTCCTTGCACATCACGGCTCTCCCCTCTTCTGGGAGTGTCTAATCACTGTCTGTTCCCTGACACACCCCCTCTCTCCTTGCACATCACAGCTCTCCCCTCTTCTGGGAGTGTCTAATCACTGTCTGTTCCCTGGCACACCCCCTCTCTCCTTGCATATCACAGCTCTCCCCTCTTCTGGGAGTGTCTAATCACTGTCTGTTCCCTGACACACCCCCTCTCTCCTTGCACATCACGGCTCTCCCCTCTTCTGGGAGTGTCCAATCACTGTCTGTTCCCTGGCACACCCCCTCTCTCCTTGCACTTTACAGCTCTCCCCTCTTCTGGGAGTGTCTAATCACTGCCTGTTCCCTGGCACACCCCCTCTCTCCTTGCATATCACAGTTCTCCCCTCTTCTGGGAGTGTCTAATCCCTGTCTGTTCCCTGGCACACCCCCCTCTCTCCTTGCACATCACGGCTCTCCCCTCTTATGGGAGTGTCCAATCACTGTCTGTTCCCTGGCACACCCCCTCTCTCCTTGCACTTTACAGCTCTCCCCTCTTCTGGGAGTGTCTAATCACTGCCTGTTCCCTGGCACACCCCCCTCTCTCCTTGCACTTTACAGCTCTCCCCTCTTCTGGGAGTGTCTAATCACTGTCTGTTCCCTGGCACACCCCCTCTCTCCTTGCACTTTAAAGCTCTCCCCTCTTCTGGGAGTGTCTAATCACTGCCTGTTCCCTGGCACACCCCCCTCTCTCCTTGCACGTCACAGCTCTCCCCTCTTCTGGGAGTGTCTAATCCCTGTCTGTTCCCTGGCACACCCCCTCTCTCCTTGCACATCACAGCTCTCCCCTCTTCTGGGAGTGTCTAATCACTGTCTGTTCCCTGGCACACCCCCCTCTCTCCTTGCACATCACAGCTCTCCCCTCTTCTGGGAGTGTCTAATCACTGTCTGTTCCCTGGCACACCCCCTCTCTCCTTGCACATCACAGCTCTCCTCTCTTCTGGGAGTGTCTAATCACTGTCTGTTCCCTGGCACACCCCCCTCTCTCCTTGCACATCACGGCTCTCCCCTCTTCTGGGAGTGTCTAATCACTGTCTGTTCCCTGGCACACCCCCCTCTCTCCTTGCACATCACAGCTCTCCCCTCTTCTGGGAGTGTCTAATCACTGTCTGTTCCCTGGCACACCCCCTCTCTCCTTGCACATCACAGCTCTCCCCTCTTCTGGGAGTGTCTAATCACTGTCTGTTCCCTGGCACACCCCCCTCTCTCCTTGCACATCACGGCTCTCCCCTCTTCTGGGAGTGTCTAATCACTGTCTGTTCCCTGGCACACCCCCTCTCTCCTTGCACATCACGGCTCTCCCCTCTTCTGGGAGTGTCTAATCACTGTCTGTTCCCTGGCACACCCCCTCTCTCCTTGCACTTTACAGCTCTCCCCTCTTCTGGGAGTGTCTAATCACGGCCTGTTCCCTGGCACACCCCCTCTCTCCTTGCATATCACAGCTCTCCCCTCTTCTGGGAGTGTCTAATCACTGTCTGTTCCCTGGCACACCCCCCTCTCTCCTTGCACATCACAGCTCTCCCCTCTTCTGGGAGTGTCTAATCACTGTCTGTTACCTGGCACACCCCCTCTCTCCTTGCACTTTACAGCTCTCCCCTCTTCTGGGAGTGTCTAATCACTGTCTGTTCCCTGACACACCCCCTCTCTCCTTGCACATCACGGCTCTCCCCTCTTCTGGGAGTGTCTAATCACTGTCTGTTCCCTGACACACCCCCCTCTCTCCTTGCACATCACAGCTCTCCCCTCTTCTGGGAGTGTCTAATCACTGTCTGTTCCCTGGCACACCCCCTCTCTCCTTGCATATCACAGCTCTCCCCTCTTCTGGGAGTGTCTAATCACTGTCTGTTCCCTGACACACCCCCTCTCTCCTTGCACATCACGGCTCTCCCCTCTTCTGGGAGTGTCCAATCACTGTCTGTTCCCTGGCACACCCCCTCTCTCCTTGCACTTTACAGCTCTCCCCTCTTCTGGGATTGTCTAATCACTGCCTGTTCCCTGGCACACCCCCTCTCTCCTTGCATATCACAGTTCTCCCCTCTTCTGGGAGTGTCTAATCCCTGTCTGTTCCCTGGCACACCCCCCTCTCTCCTTGCACATCACGGCTCTCCCCTCTTATGGGAGTGTCCAATCACTGTCTGTTCCCTGGCACACCCCCTCTCTCCTTGCACTTTACAGCTCTCCCCTCTTCTGGGAGTGTCTAATCACTGCCTGTTCCCTGGCACACCCCCCTCTCTCCTTGCACTTTACAGCTCTCCCCTCTTCTGGGAGTGTCTAATCACTGTCTGTTCCCTGGCACACCCCCTCTCTCCTTGCACTTTAAAGCTCTCCCCTCTTCTGGGAGTGTCTAATCACTGCCTGTTCCCTGGCACACCCCCCTCTCTCCTTGCACGTCACAGCTCTCCCCTCTTCTGGGAGTGTCTAATCCCTGTCTGTTCCCTGGCACACCCCCTCTCTCCTTGCACATCACAGCTCTCCCCTCTTATGGGAGTGTCCAATCACTGTCTGTTCCCTGGCACACCCCCTCTCTCCTTGCATATCACAGCTCTCCCCTCTTCTGGGAGTGTCTAATCACTGTCTGTTCCCTGGCACACCCCCCCTCTCTCCTTGCACATCACAGCTCTCCCCTCTTCTGGGAGTGTCTAATCACTGTCTGTTCCCTGGCACACCCCCTCTCTCCTTGCACATCACAGCTCTCCCCTCTTCTGGGAGTGTCTAATCACTGTCTGTTCCCTGGCACACCCCCCTCTCTCCTTGCACATCACAGCTCTCCCCTCTTCTGGGAGTGTCTAATCACTGTCTGTTCCCTGGCACACCCCCTCTCTCCTTGCACATCACAGCTCTCCTCTCTTCTGGGAGTGTCTAATCACTGTCTGTTCCCTGGCACACCCCCTCTCTCCTTGCACATCACAGCTCTCCCCTCTTCTGGGAGTGTCTCATCAATGCCTGTTCCCTGGCACACCCCCTCTCTCCTTGCACATCACAGTTCTCCCCTCTTCTGGGAGTGTCTAATCACTGTCTGTTCCCTGGCACACCCCCTCTCTCCTTGCACATCACAGCTCTCCCCTCTTCTGGGAGTGTCTAATCACTGTCTGTTCCCTGGCACACCCCCCTCTCTCCTTGCACATCACAGCTCTCCCCTCTTATGGGAGTGTCTAATCACTGTCTGTTCCCTGGCACACCCCCTCTCTCCTTGCACATCACAGCTCTCCTCTCTTCTGGGAGTGTCTAATCACTGTCTGTTCCCTGGCACACCCCCTCTCTCCTTGCACATCACAGCTCTCCCCTCTTCTGGGAGTGTCTAATCACTGCCTGTTCCCTGGCACACCCCCTCTCTCCTTGCACATCACAGCTCTCCCCTCTTATGGGAGTGTCTAATCACTGTCTGTTCCCTGGCACACCCCCCTCTCTCCTTGCACATCACAGCTCTCCCCACTTCTGGGAGTGTCTAATCACTGCCTGTTCCCTGGCACACCCCCTCTCTCCTTGCACATCACAGCTCTCCCCCTCTTCTGGGAGTGTCTAATCACTGTGAACAAATAGACAAAATCTCCTGTGCTCGACAGAGATATGGCAGCGGTGGGTCTCTAGATCTCCGGGTGTAAGCACAGGTTTTGCTGCCCTCCTGGGATCAGGGGAAACACAATGAGAAAACTGTGTAAAGAACACAAAGGGGGCGCACCGACCTTGTGCATTACCTAAATATAAAAAGGATATCGATCCACGATGGACCCAAAGTGACCAGGTCATCAGGACAGTGTCCAGCACGCTGGAGTACCTTCCAAATGGCTGACGCGTTTCGAGGGGGGATCCCCTCTTCTTCGGAGGCAGTGTTTAATCACTGTCTGTGCAGGTCCAGCTCCTCTGCCCCTCCCTTCACAACCTTTTGGGGTCGATTTACTAAATTGGAGAGTGCAAAATCTGGAGCAGCTGTACATAAAAACCAATCAGCTTCCATTTTTTTTTTTTTCAGTTAGAAGTTAGAACCTGATGCAGAGCTGCGCCAAACTTCGCACACTCCTGTTTTAGTAAATCTACCCCTTTATGTAGCTGCCAGTGAATAGAGTGCAAGAGAAAACTATAGCATGTCAGTTGAGTGACAGCTCTGAGTCTGCTGGGGCTGCTGACATCACATCCAAGATGGCGGCGCCCAGCAGCAGACTATGGGCTTTTGGATGGCTACACACGGGGGGACTTTACAGGTAAATAATATGAATAACTTATGGTAAATGCACATATATTCTTATGGAAAAATATTTTGTTAAAAGAAGGGTTTCTTTAAAGGATCATTTTCTGTTGCAGCTATCTATTTAAATGCCTTTGTAGAAAAAAATCCTGGCCGAGTCCAGCGCCTACTGCTCATGTCCACCACTCATCTGATTTATTCCTATGGCTGGTCCATACTGACTCCCAGTATATACACTATATTTTCAAAAGTATTGGGACGCCTGCCTTTACACACACATGAACTTTAATGGCATCCCAGTCTTAATCCGTAAGCTTCAATATTGAGTTGGCCCACCCTTTGCAGCTATAACAGCTTCAACTCTTCTGGGAAGGCTGTCCAAAAGGTTTAGGATTGTGTCTATCGGAATGTTTGACCATTCTTCCAGAAGTGAATTTGTGAGGTCAGGCACTGTTGTTGGACAAGAAGGCCTTGCCTTCAGTCTGTGCTCTAATTCATCCCAAAGGTGTTCTATCGGGTTGAGGTCAGGACTTTGTGCAGGCCAGTCAAGTTCCTCCACCCCAAACTCACTCATCCATGTCTTTTTGGACCTTGTTTTTGGCACTGGCCCAAATCATTTGTTGGAGGGGTGATTATGGTGTGGGGTTGTTTTTCAGGGGTTGGGCTTGGCCCCTTTGTTTCAGTGAGGAGAACTGTTAAGGCGTCAGCATACCAAGACATTTTGGACAATTTCATGCTCCCAACTTTGTGGGAACAGTTTGGGGATGGCCCCTTCCTGTTCCAACATGACTGCGCACCAGTGCACTAAGCAAGGTCTATAAAGACATGGATGAGTGAGTTTGGGGTGGAGGAACTTGACTGGCCTGCACAGAGTCCTGACCTTAACTTGATAGAACACCTTTGGGATGAAATAGAGGAAACTGTGAGCCAGGCCTTCTCATCCAAAATCAGTGCCTGACCTCACAAATGCGCTTCTGGAAGAATGGTCAAAGAAAATCTGAAGGGAAATTTAGTCCGACGACCGATCTGTCGATTTTTGGATTGTTAGTATGGTGCTTTTGACAGCCGACTCCGACTTTTTTCGGCCGACAAAATCCTGATGTGCAGGCTATAAAATTTTTGTCGTCCGTCAACACAACGTCCGATTTTTGTCTCATTAGTACAGTTTTTGATGGAAAAAAATCTTAAGAGCAAGACTAGGCATGCTCAGAGACGAAAGAACACATACAAAACAATCCAACACATGAGATAATTTCTGAAGTAGAATTCTGTCGTACGGGAAAATTAGTATGAAAATAACCTCTTCGCTTTCCACATCAGACTAGCATGCCACAAAAAACGGACGATAATCGTCCGATAATCTGATCGTGTGTACGGGGCTTTAGCCTGAGATGCCATTAAACTCCATGTGCGTGTAAAGGCAGGCGTCCCAATACTTTTGCCAATATAGTGTATATGTAGGTGGCTGCATTTTAGGGGAATTAGAGGTGCATTTAAAATGGCACATTGGCTTAAAGTGATACTTTCCTTTAAGGATTAGCACTTAACTACTTTACCACCAGCCACTGTGTTGCTACTGCGGCACAGTGGCTCGTTATCGTCCAGCGACGTAGACCTACGTCGCTGGACTCCTCCCCCTGTAGGCGGCGCTCGTGCGCCGCCGGAGGCGCGCTCCCGCTGTTTTCATTCACAGCGGGAGTCGGGCCAGGGGAGGAGCGGCGGCGATCGCCGCCGCTCTTCCCCGATCGTCTGGGAATCAAGTGTGGAGATCCGCCCGCCTGTGTAAACAAAGCGGGCGGATCTCCTAAGTGACAGGCAGGGACAGATCGCAGTGTTCAGCATAGCTGAACATGCGATCTGTCCCTGGCTCACACAGTCCCCTCCCCCCACACACGTTAGTAAGCACCAGGCATAAATTAACCCCTCCCTCTCCAATAAAATTAACCCCTTCCCTGCCAGTGTCATTTTTACAGTAACAGTGCATATATATAGCACTGATTACTGCAGTAATGTCACTGGTACCCCCAAAAGTGTCAAAAATATCAGTCAAGGGTCCGATCTGTCCGCCGCAATGTCGCAGTCCCGCAAAAAAAAAATCGCAGATCGCCGCCATTACTCGTTAAAAAAAAAACACCAAAAATGACAGAAATCTTTCCCTTAGTTAGTAAACGCAATAACTTTTGCGCAAACCAATCAAAATATGCTTATTGTGATTTTTTTACCAAAAATAGATAGCAGAAAACAAATTGGCCAAAAATGTAAAAAAAAATTTGATTTTTACATATTTTTTGGGAGGAATTTCATGTAAAAAAAATGTTAAAAATATTGTTATTTTTTCAAAATAAACGCTCTTTTTTTGTTTATAGCGCAAAAAGTAAAAATCGCACAGGTGATCAAATACCACCAAAAGAAAGCTCTGTTTGTGGGGAAAAAAAGGACATAAATTTCGTTTGGGTACGGCGTCGCATGACCGCGCAATTGTCAGTTAAATTAGCACAGCGCCGAATCGCAAAAAGTGGCCTGGACGTAAGACAGCAAAATCCTCCGGTGGTAAAGTGGTTAAAGTGGAACTATACCCAAAACAACTTGAGTAATGTTCTTTAGCGAGGAACATAAATTCCACATTAATAATTATGCTACCAAAATTAGTGTGTGATGTAAATTGCTTCCAGCATTGTTCCTGTTTCTTCTTGCAGGAGGCTGCCATTTTTCTGAAGCCCAGAGCCCCCTGAGCAGCACTAAATCTTTAGGCTGTCAGCAGATTGGCCTCTACATTTTTGGCACAGTGCCAAAACATAGAGAGCAACTGAGCATGAGCAGAGCAGGGTGAGATGGTGTATTACTGGATTTTAAACAGTATAGCTATTTATTTTAATGTTTTACATAGCTATACCTGCAAAAAGGGCCAATCTGAAGTCATCTAGCAGCACTTCATTTTCTGTTAAAGTTCCACTTTAAGTAATAAAAACAATTCATTGAATAATGCTAAAGTGTTGTCAGGAAGTCATGACCGGACCAATGCTTTGCAAGCTTTTATTGATCTCCTATATACCATATAAACCCTCACTGCCTGGTCTAGTAATTCATCAGGCAGTAAACTATGAATACTGAATGTGAAATATATATAAATACCCAAATAATCATAGATTACACTTACACATTGCTGATAGGTAAAACATTTATCGGAGGGTTTGGTGAAGGGTCAAATGGATTGTATTTCTTCACCGTAATTAAAAAGACTGGAGGATTGTGGGAGTCTTCCAGGCTAGTGGAGCATCTGTAAAAAAAAAAAAAAAAAAAAAAAATAACATAAAAATGACATGTTTTTTAACATAATGCATAAAAGTGTAATAATAAAAAAAATAAATTATAGAGTTATTCAGAGCCGGTTCACATAGGCGCAACCCGACTTTCCGGGGCGACCTGTGAAGTCGCGGTGCACAGCTCGCACCGCGACCTCGGAGCGGCATGCACGGACTTCATATCATTGAAGTCAATGCAGGTCGCCCAAAAGAAGCTCAGGACCCTTTTCCTAAGTCGGAGCGACTTGTGTCGCTCCTATTAGAATGGGTCCTGTGCTAATCTATGGCAGGTGACCCACGGCGACTTGTCAGGCGACCAGGTCGCCTGACAAGTCGCCCCAGTGTGAACGGGGTCTTATCCTTGGAAAATGTGTTCTTTTTATGCAAATAGGGGAAAAAACAAATGTTATTATTTTTATTATACAGGATTAATATAGCACCAACAGTTTGCGCAGCGCTTTACAGCATTAGGGCAAACAGTACAGTTACAGATGTTATTAAGCTGTTCTCTCTCAAATTCAAATGTTTTTCATTTCATTCATAAAAAAAAAAAAAATAGTGTGATTCAGGAAAATACCACATTACGTCCACTAGATGTAGCTGACAAGCAAAATAAATAAGTACTTGGTTCCTTTGATAATCAGCTCCATCTAGTGGCCATAATGTGGTGTTTTCTTGATTCACTCTATTCTGTATAAATAAATACCTTGGACCTGGAGAGGAACTAGCTTAATAACATTAGTTTTTGCCCCCCATTTACACAGTACATACAGTTTTACAAAACAAATGGCTCTACAGTTTTTTTTTTATTATTTCTTTACATCCAATCCTGAGATGTACACAGCTCTGCTACATAGTACAGCCCTGTAAAGCAGAGGAAGAGACCTGATTTTTTTTTTCTGTTGTAGTTAACCACTTCTGGACCGGAAGGATTTGCCCCCTTAATGACCAG
Organism: Pelophylax lessonae; assembly: GCF_965119305.1. Taxonomy (NCBI): domain Eukaryota; kingdom Metazoa; phylum Chordata; class Amphibia; order Anura; family Ranidae; genus Pelophylax; species Pelophylax lessonae. Next base: position 50,542,279 of record NC_138774.1, read on the forward strand.
GCCCTATTTTGCGGCACTGCGTTATTTTAACGGACAATTGCGCGGTCTTGCGACGCTGTACCCAAACAAAATTTACGTCCTTTTTTTCCCACAAATAGAGCTTTCTTTTGGTGGTATTTGATCACCTGTGCGATTTTTATTTTTTGCGTTATAAACAAAAAAATAGCAACAATTTTGAATAAAAAACAATATTTTTCAATTTCTGCTATATAGCATTCCCAAAAAAATCAAAAAATCACATTTTTTAACATTTTAGGCCAATTTTTTTTCTGCTACATATTTTTGGTAAAAAAAAAAAAAAAAATCCCAATAAGCGTATTTTGATTGGTTTGCGCAAAAGTTATCGCGTCTACTAACTACGGGAAAGATTTCTGTCATTTTTATTGGTTTTTTTTTTTTTTTTTTACTAGTAATGGCGGCGATCTGCAATTTTTTGCGAGACTGCGACACTGAGGCAGACAGATCGGACCCCTAACTGACATTTTTTACACTTTTGGGGGTACCAGTGACATTACTGCAGTAATCAGTGCTAAAAATATGCACTGTTACTGTAATAATGACACTGGCGGGGAAGGGGTTATTTGTGATCAAGGGGTTAAATGTGACCCTAGGGGAGTGATTCAAACTGTGGGGGGGGGGCGTGGCTTCTGAGATGACCATAGAGACCTGTGATCCTATATAGAAGGATCACAGGGGCTCTATGATCATTCCAGGGAGAAGAACGGTCGGCTGTGTTTACAACACTTCTCTCTTCTCTCTCAGTGGAGAGCGATCGCGGGTGTCAGTCGGCAATCGGAGCCGCCTGACACCTGCAGCAGCTTCCCCGCTGACGATCGGGGGCAAAAGCGAACCGCCAGCGGCGCGCACTCGACCCCCCCCCCCCAATTAAACCTATGTCGCTTTGCCTGTAAGAGCGGCGGGTGGTCGGGAACTGGTTAAATAACCTTTTTTAGATCTGTCCCTCCCCCAGCGTGTGAATGGACAGTGAAGGAGTAGCAGCACACTGATGTGATCCTCTGCCTGTCACTCTACTCTCTCCTTTAATCAGCGTGTTCTTTATTTGCACATAAGTATTGCAGCATATATTATTGGCTTTTTGCGTTGCTTCTCCCTTCCAAAGTCTGATCTCTGCTGTACAGGGTATTGCACAAGGCTTTTGCCAAGCCTAATTCAGGATGTTACACGACATGTTATGATTTATTGCCGAATACAGACCTGCGTTCATTTGTGTCTTTTATATCTGCCAGGAGATCAGCTGTAACACTATACATGTGTGGTTGGGCGCCATTCAGACTAAATGTCAATACACTTCCATGCACATACAACTTATTATACATTGGGGTGAGTGTGCCATAAAGTGTTAGTAAATCCAGGAGCCTGCATTCACTATATCTGATCCCCACAGTACACAGAACATGGGAATGAAATAGTTTTAGTAAATATAAACTGCTAAATACCTTTTCTCATCAGCAGTATAAAGCAATCTTGTGACTTCCATCAGTGCCTGGTTAAAGCTTGTAGGAGGAGTTTTTATACTGCACTGGCTGTCCTATCAGGATCCAGGACCCCTGACCCTCTGTCTGGACAGTGCTGATTGGCCCTGTGCTGATCACATGCACTCTCCCAAGAAAAAAACAAATCTCTAGCAATACACACCAAATTGAGAATATGCAGTCTGACTCCAGTAACTCTGTCTTATCAAGACATGTTATGGGGACAGTGGAAGAAGGGGAGGATCAGAAAAGACAGGATCAAACAGCCTTTTTACACAATGCAGAGAATTAACCCCTCAGGTTCCCCAGTGAGTATAACAAGCATGCTTTACTGCATATACAGACTGGGTTTAGTAACACTTTAACCTCTTTACGACCGCCCACCGCAGATGTACTGCATCAGGCAGGCAGCCACTCCTGCGCCAACCGCCTTAACTATACGTCGGCCACGCGCAGCAGGCTAGGGGGCGCGCTCCCGCCCCCACTCATCAGCGAGAAGCCGATGCAGCGGGCAGGCGGCTCCGATTGCCGCCTGACACCCGCGATCGTTCCCCACTGAGAGAGAAAAACGATCCGCTGTTGTAAACACAGCTGACTGTTCTTCTCCCTGGAATGATCATAGAGCTATTCTATATAGGATCACATGTCTCTATGGTCATTTCACAAGCCATGCCCCCCCCCCCCCCCCCACAGTTAGAAACACGCCCCAAGGTAAACATTTAACCCCTTGATCACCCACAATGTTAACCCCTTCCCTGCCAGTATCATTATTACAGTAACAGTGCATATTTTTAGCACTGATTAGTGTAGTAATGTCACTGGTCCACCCAAAAGTGTCAAAAATGTAAGCTCGGGGTCCGATAGTCCAAACTGTCCGCTGCAATGTCGTCGTCCCGCAAAAAAATCGCAGATTGCCACAATTACTAGAAAAAAAAAACAATAAAAATGACATAAATCCATCCCGTAGTTTGTAGACGCGATAACATTTGCACAAACCAATCAAAATACGCTTATTGCGTTTTTTTTATATCAAAAATATGTAACAGAAAACAAATTGGCCTAAAATGTTAAAAAAAAATTGATTTTTAATTTTTTTTTGGGGAATGTCATATATCAGAATGTGAAAAATATATATATATTTGTTTCAGAATTGTCGCTCTTTTATTGTTTATAGCTCAAAAAATAAAAATCGCACAGGTGATCAAATACCACCAAAAGAAAGCTCTTTGTGGGGAAAAAAGGACGTACATTTCCTTTGGGTACAGCATTGCATGACCGCGCAATTGTCAGTTAAAGTCACGCAGTGCCAAGTTGAAAAAAGTGGCCTGGTCATTAAGGGGGCAAATCCTTCCAGTCTTAATGTGAGTCATAATGTGAGTGCAATAGGTTGAAGCCTCCCTGAGTCTGCAGTTCTCTGTACCTCTTTTTATCAAGTGCTACAAGCCCGAGGACGGTAAGAGACAGCAATAGCACAGCAATGAGAGAAAGGACAATGACTATCCCAAACGAGAGGCCGCCGGTATCTTGTGAGAGCGAATGCAGAGTCTGCTGATCCGGTTCTGCACAGAATAAAACAAGTGAAAATGAAAGGAAATGTTAATCCAAACTCAATACAATTTAGTAGGCTGCATGGAATTTTTTATAGGGGTTCCTAAAGGTGACAACAATCGACCATTTCTGTCTAATATGCATTGAGAAGGTCATTTGTAGTCTCCATTGGTAGCCCATGTGATGTATATTTCTGCACGTTTACGTGTTTTTCAAGTGCTCCCACTGAAGTCTGTTGGGATCAAAATTGCTTGAAGCTTAAAAGAGGCTCCTGTACTTTTTTTGAGCTGCAAGCTTCAAGCAACAATAAGCTCAGGTGTGACCAGACGCAATTGAAAACCACGGAATTTTGGATGTTGAGCATTCCAAAGCTTCGAGCTAAAAATGTTTAGGTGTGAACAAGGTCTTAAAGCGGAGTTCTGGCCTCAAATACCTTTTTTTAACCAAAAATACCCCTATAATACTAATCCATCGCCCTTTACAGAACCGCTATTTTCATACTTACAAGGTGTACAGTATTGGATTTTAGTCAAAGTCTTACTTTTAAAAACGCTGTCTGGGCGCGGCCATCTTGGATGTGGGCATCTGAAGCCGCAGTGTAATCTGCTGTGTTCTTCTTCCTGATTCCAGGGAGTGTTCTGGGAGTTCTTCCTGATTCCAGCCTCCTGGGAGTGATGACAAACAGCTCCCAGGATGCAATGCAAAGGCGGAAGTGATGTCGGTGGCCGCGGCCACAGAGGGGGGGGGAGAAGGAGGAAGTACAATCAAAAATGCCTTGAAAATAAGGTAAGGAACCCCCAAAATAAATTGAAAATACCCAATTGTTGATCAGCATAGCGAGCACTCCAGGAATCACTAAAGTTGCAAAATAGGCCGGAACTCCACTTTAAGGATTTAAAAAACATCTCTGAATGTTTATAAAGCATTTGGGTGCAGCCAAATAAAATTGGAAATATGTCTTATCGCTCTTACCACAAAACACAGAGATGTACTTACTCCAATGTTGTCTCACCACCACTTCCAGACTGCTGTGGTTGACCTCACAGGTATATAGATCCTCGTTAATTGGCGTTACATTAAGAGTTGATAAAGACAAATAGGTCTGGTCGGGGAATGGCAGAGTCATTCTTTGTATCTCCTCCTCTGGTACCTGCTGACCTTTTCTCCACCATTTGAAAGTGATGTCCTTGGGGTAATGACCATAAGCCTTGCAGGATAGCATGACAATATCACTGGATATAGATCTTCCTGTGACTCTTATGGTTGGCTTCTCTGTAATATAAATTGGGTGTAAATGGGGGTCAGATAAGTTATAATGCTAGCTTTACAGAGAATGTGCAGTGGTTTTGTACATATGTTACCAGTAGGGGGAGCTTTATGTGTTTTCTGGTTTCTTCCTACCAAGCTTTGTAAAAAAAACAAAAATTTTATTTACAGAGCTCAGTAGCTAATCCACTCAACAATATGGGAGTCCATGCTCAATGACTGCAGTTTATTGATAAGTCTTCTATGTGGGACAGTGTCAAAAGCCTTACTAAAATCTAGATATGCAATGTCTACTGCACCTCCACCGTCTATTATTTTAGTCACCCAGTCAAAAAAATCTATAAGATTTGTTTGACATGATCTCCCTGAAGTAAACCCATGTTGTTTTTCATCTTGCAATCCATGGGATTTAAGATGTTCCACAATCCTATCCTTTAATAGGGTTTCCATTAATTTGCCTACTATTGATGTCAGACTCACTGGTCTATAGTTGCTCGATTCCTCCCTACTACCTTTCTTGTGAATGGGCACGACATTTGCCAATTTCCAGTCTTCCGGGACGACTCCTGTTACTAATGATTGGTTAAATAGATCTGTTAATGGTTTTGCCAGCTCACCACTAAGCTCTTTTAATAATCTTGGGTGTATCCCATCAGGACCCTGTGACTTATTTGTCTTCACTTTAGACAGCAATCTTAGAATGTCTTCCTCTGTAAAGACACATGCATCAAATGATTCATTAGTCATCCTTTCAAGTGGAGGTCCTTCTCCTTCTTTTTCTTCTGTAAAAACTGAACAGAAGTATTCATTAAGGCAGTCAGCTAGCCCTTTATTTTCTTCTACATACCTTCCGTCCTTTGTTTTTAATTTAGTTATTCCTTGTTTTAATTTCCTTTTTTCATTTATATATCTGAAGAATGTCTTATCCCCCTTTTTCATAGACTGAGCTAGTTTTTCTTCTGCCTGCGCTTTAGAAGTTCTTATAACTTGCTTGGCCTGTTTCTGCCTAATCTTGTAGATTTCCTTATCTTCATTGCTCTGGGTTTTTTTATAATTACAAAATGCTAGCTTTTTATTTTTAATGATTTGGGCCACTTCTGCTGAGTACCACAGTGGTCTCTTCCTTTTTTTGCTTTTACTGACAAGTCTAATGACTGAAAACAGCGGGAGCGAGCCTCCGGCGGCGCGCACGCGCTGCCCACATGGGGAGGAGTCCAGCAACGTAGGTCTATGTCGCTGGACGGGAACGAGCCACTTTGCCGCAGTACAGTCAACATGACTGGTCGGCAAGTGGTTAATATTGCCGGCATTCTTTTGTTTACATTTTAGCTGTCAGCGTGGAAGCCCACTGACAGCTGATGAGTCATTGGTTATTAAGGACCTGGCGGCCAGCTTCCCGGCCCGCTCCTTAGCGACCAGCTATTCTTCACACAGAATTAGAATCGGCCGATCATTTTCCGACCGATCCGGATTTGAATTGTTACGAAAATAAACAAAACAAATTGCACATGTCTATTGGCTGTTGTTGCTGTGAATCCAACCTGTAAACACAGAGTGAGGGGGTAGAGTTTAGCTGAGCTATGTGTGTATCAATGAACACACAGGTGTGCCCCCATAGCAAGGAGCCTGGAGCACCAGCGGGGGACCCCAGAAGGTTCAGAGCTGCTCAGTAACTATTGCACAGAGCTGATAAGTATACAACGTTTGTAATTTTAATTTAAAAAAAAAAACCTTTAGAATCACTTTAATTAAATCAAAGAATTCAGTGAGCACTATGTTAGTTTTTTTTTCTATGTTTTACTATACATTTGACACAAGCTAAGTTGGCAATTCATCTTTTTGATTAATAAGGGATGGAACCAGACCATATCCTTAACCCCTACAGGGGAAACAAGCTATATCAACCTCAAACAGTATTACCTTAAAGCACATGTGTCAAACACAAGGCCCGCGGGCCAAATCCGGCCCTCCAGGCCATTTCATGTAGCTCTTGCACACAGGGGTAGAGGTGGAAGTAAGGTGTGAACAACCTGTGAAAGAGAGCTGATTCCTGCACACTATGCAAACCCCTAAACCCTGTACTCTGTACCTAACGCACCTCGGATACCTGCACTCTGTACGTAGTGCACTCCTTTACTGTTCACTCTGTACGTAGCACACTCCTGAGCTCTGCACTCTGTACGCAGAGCACCTTTGAACCCTGCATTCTGTACGTAGTGCACCTCTGAACCCTGCACTCTGTACGTAGCGCACCCCTGAACTCTGCACCCTGTACCTAGTGAACTCCTGAGCTCTGCACTCTGTACGTAGTGCACTCCAGAACTCCACAACACACTCCTGGTATTTATTGCCTCTTTAAGATCCTCCCACTGCAGTTTGGCCACACCAATCATTTGATGCAGTTCGGTCGGGACGTGGTTGAGTTTCTGAACCTATCTTCTGGGAAAATAAGCCCTGCATAAATGTATATAGTCTTACAGATTCAACCGGCCCTTTGAGGACAACCATAATGATGATGCAGCCCCTGATGATATTGAGTTTGACACCCCTGCCTTAGAGGTCATGTCACTAAGATAAGCAGATTGGAGTGTCACTAGGCGAAGACTTAAGCACCACACGATAGAACACTATTCTTTTAAATGGAATTGGACTTCATCACTTTTAAATTGTGTTTTATTAACTATGCATTCATTAGTGTTATTTTAGCACTTTATGAATATTGTTTTAATGTTTCAATAAATCGTACTTTAATTATGGGCAGCTACCATGGCCCTGTTCTGTCCTGCCTCCTCCCTTTATAGCAGCCTCAGTGGTCAATGGACACCATGTCTATAAACTTCACAAATTCAAGGATACCATACCGGCTCATCCCAAAGATCTAGGGGTACCTGCAACTGGGGTTACCCCAAACCCCCATACCCTATTCCCAGACACCAAATGGTTTAGGTAAGGGGCAGTCCCAAGACTTGAAAAACCTTACAAAAAAGAAGGGGGTCGGAGGAAGACCTCACCAGAAGTCACAAGGGACACACAGGTATTAATAAGGGTGTATTTTATTATGAAAAACTGATACAAAATCCATTATCACATTAAATTTCACAAAACGCATAAAAGAAAGACAACATTGTCAATTAAAAACAAGTAACAAGGGGGACTTAGCAGCTGCTCATACTTTACCCATCCACTTCCCTCATACACTACATCCACCATAAATACAGATACAATTCAGTGTATTGATAGTAGGTTGGTTGGAGGAGTAATAAAGTATACACAAGTGACTCCTGGACAGGATGGGTAAAAGACAGTAGGATGCCAGGTATAGCCAACCTGATGCATTGCACCCTGTCTACCGACTGGGGAGATCAAAATTAAATCTATGTAGTCCCCAACAATGAATTTCTGTTAAAAGGAAAGGATTGCCGCTACTCCCGACCAACCCAGGAGCCTTTGACTAATCCCCGGCGGGGATTAGTCAAAGGCTCCTGGGTTGGTCGGGAGTAGCGGCAATCCTTTCATTTTAACAGAAATTCATTGTTGGGGACTACATAGATTTAATTTTGATCTGTACAGGGAAAATAGGGTTTTCTTGTCATGATCTTTTAAAAACTTGAACAAAGACCATGCCAACAATACCACTAAAATGAAGAAAAAAAGAAAAAAAAACAGTGCACACCGTACACCCCCATTGTAAAATCCTCACCTTTCTTGCTTAATGTACCATTTCTTAGAGACCTCAGCCATCCAATGTATGACATGCATGTGTCTATTAATTCCTTTTTAACATCTTCATTCACCGTCCTGTTGGAATTCAGGGCTTCTACAAAGATCTGAGCCTCAGGAGTTTCAGTTTCCCAGACTGCGGTTTCTATGTCAAAATGGGCAAAGAGTTTCCCATTATAGGCTTCACTTAGGAATCCCTCTACTGTTCCATTGTCATAGAGCGTACAGCCCTCCTTCTTCTGAAGTATATCATATTCTGCAAGAGAAAAAAAAAACAGATCGTCTGCTATTGCTCCTATTTGGATCCATTCCGAAATATTACCTACTAAAACATTTTTAGAACATGATTGTAAATGTGCTTTTTTTTTTTTTTAAATAGCAAACATGTTATGCTAACCTCCTCTGTGCAATCGTTTTGCACAGAGCAGCCTCAATCCTCCTCTTCTGGGGTCCTCTACCAGCGCTCCAGGCTTACTCCCGAGTCCCACTGCTGTGTCCATTGATACAGACAGCAGGACAGCAGGACTCGGCACCGCCCCCCGTTCCCGTGTCACAGCCAAAGCCAAAGGCTCCTGCTGGTATCAATCTGTCCAATTAGGAGAGCGACAGTGGTTGGAGCCACTGCGTTTGTGCACATCGCTGAATTGGATCGGGTTCAGGTAAGAAAAAGAGGGGACGGGGGGGGAGCTGCAGCACAGATAGCTTTTCACCTTAATGCGCAGAATGCATTTATGTGAAAAACCTTAAGGCTTTACAACCACTTTAAAGGTTAAGCTTACCTTTAGTAACATGATATACCCGTATTTTACCCGTATTTAGGGTGTAACATGTTACTAATGCAGCACCCTCACTCACCCCCTGATGCCACCCCGTGACAGGGGGCAGGAGTTCTTCTCCCCACACCTGCTATCTCATTTAACCACTTCAATACTGGGCACTTTTACCCCCTTCCTGCCCAGGCCAATTTTCAGCTTTTAGCGCTGTTGCATTTTGAATGAGAATTGCGCGGTCATGCAACGCTGTACCTAAACCAAATTTTTTCCCACAAATAGAGCTTTCTTTTAGTGGTATTTGATCACCGCAAGGTTTTTACTTTTTTGCTACACAAATAAAAAAAGACCGAAAAGTTTGGAAAAAAAACATTTTTGTTTGTTATAAAATTTTGTAAATAGATAAGTTTTTTTTCCTGCACTGATGAGCACTGATGAGGCTGCACTGGCAGGCACTGATGAGGAGGCACTGATGGGGTGGCACTAATATGCAGCACTGATGGGCACTGATAGGCGGGACTGATATTCAGCGCTGATGGGCACTGATAGGTAGCACTGATATGCAGCATTAGTGGGCACTGATAGGCGGCACTAATAGGCACTGATAAGCGGCACTGATAGGTGGCACTGATGGGCTCTGATGGGCACTGATAGGTGCCACTGATGGGCACTGATGGGCAATAATGGGCACTGGTGGACGGCACTGAGAGATTGCAATGATGGGCACTGGTGGGCGGCACTGATAGATGGCAATCATGGGCAGCTCTGATGGGGAGGGCACTGAAAGGGTCCCTGAGCCCTGATTGCCATCCCTGGTGGCCATGGGTGGGCATCCCTGGTGGCCATGGGTAGGCAATCCTTGGTGGCTCTAGTGGCACCGCCCCCCAAGGGTCTGCACTGGTAATCAATGCTCTGATTACCAGCACAGTCCCCCCCTGTCAGGAGACCTGCAGAACGGCTCTCCTCTACTCGTGCCTGTCAGGCACGAACTGAGGAAAGCCGATCAACGGCACTTCCTATTTACTATGTGACCAGCTGTGATTGAACACAGCTGGTCACATGGTAAAGAGCCTAGGTCATTAGGCTCTTTACCGAGATCAGAGATGCGGTGAATCAGAGTGACACATCGCACCACCGATCACCGCACTGCGCGCCCCCCGGGGGGGGGGGGGCACGCAGAGCGCTCTATCCTGCTGGACTTCATATGATGACTAGTCAGGATAGTACAACCAATTTGCGCCCGTCAATCTGTTATAGGGAGGGCGGAAAGTGGTTAAAAAAAAAGAGCAGCTGTTTGGGGCTCAACCCACACAGCCGCATCATCCATTCACAGAGATCTGTGAATGAGTGAACTACAAGTCCTGTTCGCCACCACGGCAGATGGCTTGTAGTCCTGAATGAATTACCAGGGCGCTCATCTCCACCCTCATTGGCACTTCTTGCAGTTCAGTAACTGTCTGCCCATATGGAGGTTTGGGCAGACAGCTGCTTCGCTCCTTGGAAAAAAAAAAAAAAATGCACATTTTTTTTACCTGCAAAATCATGTACATTGGGCATACCGCTGAAGAAGTCTCCACCCCTAGGAGGACGACACGCGTTCGGGGGGAAGGCGGAGCCGTTGACGTCACCTGCTACTATCTGGAAGTCTGGCGCGGTTGTCTGTATGACCCGCCAGCACCGCTATGATCACTATTGCCGTTTTTACACAACTACAAAGTAAGAGGCTGTCTTTGTGTGCACCTAGCAAATAAAGTATATGTCAGTATTGCACTATGGGCTTGTCTGCTTTTATGTTCCCCATTACATGGTCCTGAGTGGAGCAGCAGTCCAGAGCCTTATCCAGGGACATATATTGCTTAAGGTGCGGTGGAGTAGAGCTGTCTTCCCTTACATTTGTGGATGATCGTCCAGTGATTGCCCGTTTGATATATGCTTACAATCAGTGCTCTGGAGGTGAGAGGCCATTTCGCATGGTGGTGGTCGGTAGTGCACAAGCGCACCTGTCTGTCCTTCATGAGAGAGTGTTTGACACTTGTTCTTTCCACGGGCTTTTGCATGGACATTTTTCTCCAATACCAAATATTTATTTTGTCTCATTCTTGTGTTTAGTTTATGTCTACTAGCGCTTCTCTATTTTATGTTATAGATTTTACACGGGTGTTGTTTGTTGACCTGAGAGTGCAGCTGCTTTAAGTGAATTTTAAATATCTTTTTGCGCTGATATTATCCCTGTTACTGTATCCTATCTGGGCAAACTGGCAGGGAGGGTGTCTGGATCTCAAGACTGGCCAAACAAATTAACAAATTATTAAACAGAAGGAAAATTTTGGTCTCTTATGCTGTGAGACTTACAGGAAAGAAGGGAACGAACTGTCCATTCAGGCACCTCTTGTTCTTAATAAGTAATGGAATTGGGAATAATTAAAAAAAATAGAACTAACGGAAACACTACCTTTGTCCTCTATAATTATTTCGATTACTCCCAGTTCAAGATTTACATATCCAACAAATTAGTTTTAATGATACCTAAGGGTAAATATTCAATTAGAGCCACTTGGATGTTTCCTGTAATTGCTCACTCTGGATCTGCTTCTTTGTAAAGTCTCAAAATCTACCTATTCTGTCCCTCTTACATTTAATTTTCTGTGTTGTTTTAAACTGCATCAGTATTGTGCTGACATCTAGTGGAGATTTGGGGCCACTAGAACTTGTTTACTATGGGATTTTTCTCCCTCTGTTCTTCCATCCTGTTTAGTGCTAGTAGATTCGGTCCTAGCTAGACCCTTCCCATTTCTTCCATGTTCCCTTAGTCAGTGTTAGTACTTCACTGAGACAGGGCTCAGGAAAGTCATTGTCTTTTTAAACTTCACTAGATCTGGAAAAAACATCATCTGTGCTGCAATCAGCTGAAGTAAAATTGCTTTGGATTCAACTTCTGTGCCTTATGGGAGAGTTAAAGTAGAACTATAGGCAAAACTTTTTTTCTCATTTTGGATAGAGCAAGGGAGGGTAATAACCATTTGTCAGATTTGTTTCTGCCATTTGTGTCCCATTGCGGAGATTTCCCCTCACTTCCTGTCCCATAGCCTAACAAGAAGGGAGAGGAAATTGCTGAAAATCAGGGGAATCCCTTGGGGACCTCCAGGCCATCAGAACTAGCGTCCCCAATGGAAGATTTCCCCTCTATTACTTTTTTGGGGACAACCCAAAATTTGAGATTACATTTACATTTACTTTCAATGATAATGGTTAACGGGACAAGTAGAGAGGGGGAATCTCCATTAATTGGGGGTGGGGGGGGGGGGGCACAGGCAGCAATAAAAACTTGCAGGTATTCTAATCCATCTCCATTCTATCCAAAAAATCCACAGTTTTGCCTTTAGTTATACTTTAAGCTGCCTGTGGATAATGGTGTCAAGATAGCAGGTGAGCATACTGTATGGACAGACTTGGTCTAAGGAGGTACAGTATGTCAGTGCATAAAGAGGCCTTTGAAACAGAACACTGTTAATGTATTCAGATACCTTAAATCCAAACTTAATTATCCATCAAAATATCACTGCAACACTGAAGTAGAAGAAAGTGCAACAAATGATAAATGATGGTCTAAAAATGATATCAAGCCTCGTCACAATTCCTAATATTGCAGAATGGCGCTTTATTAGCATCAAAAGTTTTCAGTTTCTAACTCACCTTGGCTGAAGTTCAGCCTATTAGATATAGACTGTAAATATCTTTGCATAGTCAGCTGATAATTTATTTCATGGAGGTTAATTCGCCAAAGGTTAACACCGGCATTTTTGAACCATGGAGCTCGGATATCCAGGAGCCGGCTATGGCTGTCGTAACAGTAGAGAGTGACGTCATCCAGTACTCTGCATGTGGAGTACCGGGGGAGACCAGGCAAAGGCTTACTAAGGACTGTTGTGAAAAAGATGTGCGTATGTTTGTCTGATGGCAAGAAACAAAATTAAGTTATTACTTTATCACCTTTTATTGTTGTCAGCAACACTTACCTTTTTTAATACCTGCATAGCACAAACAATTATTGGATGTTTGACTTAGTCAAAAGCACTATATAGTCAAAAATATATGTGATAACATACAATTGTATTATATATATATATATATATATATATATATATATATATATATATATATATATATATACTCATACATATACACACACTTATTTCCATATATACTGTCTACACACATACATTCAATACCTGTTCAGCACTAATGCTTCTGTTTGATATCAAACTCACCAAACTCACTTCAGGTATGCCATAAAACAATTGGAATGTCATTAGGTTATTTTCTTTCCAGGTCAAACGCTATTCTTCATTAGAATAGAGTGAAAATTAAAATACCATATTATGACCACTAGATGGAGCTGAAGATCATAATAAATAAGCATTTATCTTTTATTTTCATCAGCTCCATCTAGTGGCCATAATTCAGTATTTTTACCAGTTGTTTTTAATAATTTTTTTTCACATCGCATTACACTCTGAGGATTCTGTACCTTGTTTTCTTATATACCTATATATGCCTGAGCTCTCTGGGGAACAAAGAGAAAGGAGGAAGGAGAGGACCGCAGAAAGTACGTACAAGCCCTCTGGTGGGGGAGACCACCTTAAGCTTGGCTGATCCCCTTTGTCGTAGGACAAGAGGGGATCCACGACATCTGGTGAGTTTTCCTAACACTTCTCGAGCACTTTGTGGTGTCCCGGATCTCCATCCATTACAGTGCAGCCTTTTCTCCTGGGAGTCACCTACATTCTTTGATTACCATCTTGCCTGAAATTGCTACACATATATGCACTTTTTTTAGTTTTCTTTGAATGGTTTCACTTTTGCACATACTCTATCCTCTCTGGTATACTAGCAATTGTGTTTTTTGGTTATTCACACAATTTATTTTTAAATCATGTGCACGGATTATTTAGTTTGCACTAAACCTAGTTAGCACACAAAATTGTAATTTATCATTGGTGTTTTGTGCAATTTTTTTTTTGCAATTTAGGCACAACTATACTTGTATAGAAACATCTTCCCACCATCCACTGGACCCCAGTTCAAATCGCACCACCATTTTGATATTTGAAATTTAAGTGCCGGTTCACACTAGTGTGGCTGCGGCGATCGCATGTAATATCGGAGCGCACTGCTCCTTCATTACATGCGATCGGCTGTGCGGTGCGAATTCAGCCATACAATTTGTATGGCTAAATTCGCACTGCACCTGCAGCAAAGTCTCACAGGACCCTTTTTTTTAGCCGTATCAGGATCGGATCGCACAGTGGTTCATACTTGTGCGATCCATCCTGTGCGAACTGTAAAGATCGCACTGCGATATGCGATCAAACTGGGGGTGTCGTTAACATTTCATTGACACCCCCAGCGTATCGCATATGGCGGTGTGAACTGCCAAGGGTGCGTTTGCGATGCGGGAACAGGCTGCGAATTTGCAGCCTTCCCGCATCGCATAAGTGTGAACCGGCACTAAAGGTATTTTTTTTGCAGGCGCAGACCTGTGGGGTAGGTATTCCACCCCTTTTTCTTTTCAAAGAAAATAGCCCAATAATATTTATTTTGCCCCCTTTCCTGCAAGACAAATGCACATGCCGTTTTAACCACTTGCCGACTGCCTAACGCCGATCTACGTCGGCAGTCAGCCCCTCACAGGCAAAGTGACGTAGGGCTACGTCACTAGCTTGTGAGGGTCTAGGGAGCGAGCGCGCGCCCCCGGAGGCGCGCTCCCGCTCCCGCGTGGTCACGGACCCCCCCGCGCGTGTGACCAGCGGACCCGATGTCCGCCGGTCACTCGGCGATCGGCGGGGGAGAGGGAGAATGTCAGGCAGCTTGTGTAAACAAGCCACCTGTCATTCTCCTCGCTGTAAAGACACTGATCAAACGGATCTAGTATGTAGATCCGTTGATCAGTGTCCTTACAGCTCAAGCCACAGCCAATCACAGTAGAAAGCACGCCCCTAGGAATACACACAGCCCCTCCCTCCCAAATAAAGTTAACCCCTTCACAACCAGTGTATTTTTACAGTAACAGTGCATATGTATAGCACTGATTACTGTAGAAATGTCACTGGTAACCCCAAAAGTGTCACAAATGTCAGTCAAGGGTCCGATCTGTCCGCCCCAATGTCGCAGTACCGCAAAAAAAATCGCAGATCGCCGCCATTACGCGTTAAAAAAAAAACAACAAAAATGACAAAAATCTTTCCCTTTGTTAGTAAACGCGATAACTTTTGCGCAAACCAATCAAAATACGCTTTTTTTACCAAACATATGTAGCATAAAACAAATTGGCCGAAAATTTTAAAAAATTTTGATTTTTAAATTTTTTTTGGGGGAATTTCATATAAAAAAATGTGAAAAATATTGTTATTTTTGCAAAATTGACGCTCTTTTTTTGTTTATAGCGCGTGATCAAAAAATCGCACAGGTGATCAAATACCACCAAAAGAAAGCTCTGTTTGTGGGAAAAAAAAGGACGTCAAATTCGTTTAGGTACAGCGTCGCACGACCGCGCAATTGTCCGTTAAAGTCACGCAGTGCCGAATCGCAAAATACCCCCTGGTCAGGAAGGGGGTAAAATCTTCCGGGGCTTAAGTGGTTAAAAGATAATAAGCTCAACATATCTTCCCATGGGGAAGATGTTCCCACGACATCTGTCTAAGAGGGGAGTTTCCACACATTTCAAAGATATCCCTTCCCATTGAGTCTTCATGACAGGAAGTGAAGGGAACTATCCCTAAGGAGACACAGATGGCAAAAAACTGACAGGGGGTTTAACCTCCCTGGCGGTATTCCCGAGTGTGGCTCGGGTGGGATTTCACTGCTATAAGCGGTAACCCCGAGCCACACTCAGGGTACCGCCAGGGAGCATCGCTGGATCCTTGTAGAGGGTTACTTACCTTGTCGCCGGGATCCAGTGATGTGTCCCTGGCATACGGCGGCCGGATCTTCCGCCCGATGCTTGTGAGCCCCAGCTTCTGTCTCCTGCGACGTGACGTTCACAGGGGGGTGGAACCGGCAGCAAATTTGAAAAGTAAAAAACACAAACACACTGATTTCATCACAAAATAAAATAAATTGATATTAGTTTGCCCCCCAGTGCCCTTTCCTGTACTTTTTATATATATATATATATATATATATATATATATATACACGTGTGTATATATATATATACACACACACACACACAAATATATATATACATAGTATATATATATATATATATATATATATATATATACTGTATATATATATATATATATATATATATATATATATATACATATGTATATATACATATGTATATATATATATATATATATATATATATATATATACACTTTAACTTATTTATAGTTATTTATTATATTATAATTTTTGATTTTGTGTTTCAAACTTTATCATAACCGAGATGTTATAAAGGAGAACGAACAGTAAAAAAAAAATCATATGTAAATAGTTGGTTTGGGTTGCTCATTCTTAAGAATTACTAGCAAAATAATTGTTCCGCTTTCAGCACCTAAAATTGGAAAGAATCATACCGCCAGGGAGGTTAACCCCCCCCCCCCCCCCATACTCCATCCTAAATAAAAAAATAAAAAAGTTTTACCTTTAGATATGCTTTAATACAAAAATAACTGCAGTGCCAGCTACTGAAACAATCTGGCATTGCAATGCTACCAGAAAAGACAATGATCCTCTATGGCAGGGATCTCCAAACTATACCTCTCCAGCTGTTGCGGAACTACATGTTCCATGAGGCATTGTAAACCTCTGACATTCAAAGACATGGCTAGGCATGAGGGGAATTGTAGTTCCTGAGCAACTGGAGGGCCAAAGTTTGGAGACTCCTGCCCTATGGATTCAAATGTAACTTTGTAGTCGCACTTTAGTTCTCAATCCTTCGAAGAACAATAGAATCAGGATTTGCGATGGGGATGTAGGAGGTGGATCCACATTCCCAGAAATTTCCTTTAAATGTTCTCCTGCCAAACTCCCCCCAGATACTGGGTAGGAAAGGATGTACTGGGCCAAACTGGGATTTTGGGGAATTTCCCTGCACCTGGACAATTTGAAGGTGGCATGAAATGTTTGAACCCTGCTAAGCATTTACTTCAATGGTGAGATCAGTATGGTCCAAGTATTGGCCAAAACAACATGGGACCAGGTGTGCTTTCCATCCATTAGAGGAGCTGATTTTTAAATGAAAAATTGTATTCTAGATCAGTACAAACAAGACAGACACACTCCCTATATCAGCCTTACCAGCACCAACAGAACAGCTCCATGTAATCACCATCAGGACAAGGAAGACAAGCCGGGTCCCCATCACAGCAGAAGATAGTCCAGGACTTGATGGTGTCTGAACAGAATCTATCCTCTCTAATAAGACAGCCTCAGTTTTGACCCGTCATCAGACAGTATGGGGACAGATCCAAAGACCATTTCTTACTGAGCAAACAAACAAGGTGTGTCTCTGTGTACCAGTAAACAGTCAGGCTTAACCACTTGACCACCGGAGGATTTTGCTGTCTTCCGTCCAGGCCACTTTTTGCGATTTGGCGCTGTGCGACTTTAACTGACAATTACGAAATTTACGTCCTTTTTTTCCCACAAACAGAGCTTTCTTTTGGTGGTATTTGATCACCTGTGCGATTTTTACTTTTTGCGCTATAAACAAAAAAAGAGCGTTTATTTTGAAAAAATAACAATATTTTTAACAGTTTTTTATATGAAATTCCCCCCCAAAAAAATGTAAAAATCAATTTTTTTTAAAATTTTTGGCCAATTTGTTTTCTGCTACCTATGTTTGGTAAAAAAAATCACAATACGCGTATTTTGATTGGTTTGCGCAAAAGTTATTGCGTTTACTAACAAAGAGAAAGATTTCTGTCATTTTTGGTGTTTTTTTTTTTTAACGCGTAATGGCGGTGATCTGCGATTTTTTTTGCGGGACTGCGACATTGCGGCGGACAGATCGGACCCTTGACTGACATTTTTGACACTTTTGGGGGTACCAGTGACATTACTGCAGTAATCAGTGCTATAAATATGCACTGTTACTGTAAAAATGACACTGGCAGGGAAGGGGTTAATTTTATTGGAGAGGGAGGGGTTAATGTATGCCTGGTGCTTACTGACGTGTGGGGGGGGAGGTGACTGAGTGACAGAAGGACAGATCGGATGTTCAGCTATGCTGAACACTCCGATCTGTCAGTCCCTGTCACTATGGAGATCCGCCCGCTCTGTTTACACAGGCGGGCGGATCTCCTCACTCGATTCCCCGACGATCGGGGCAGAGCAGCGGCGATCGCCGCTGCTCCTCCCCTGGCCCGACTCCTGCTGTGAATGAAAACAGCGGGAGCGCGCCTCCGACGGCGCGCGAGCGCCGCCTACAGGGGGAGGAGTCCAGCGACGTAGACGTCGCTGGACGGGAACGAGCCACTTTGCCGCAGTACGCTCCATGTGAGAGGTCGGCAAGTGGTTAAAGGGGAACATTTTTTTAATGTTTAATTCAATTAAGCAAATTTAATGTTATTAAAAATGACCTATCCATTTCAATCTTCAGCCGCTGTAAAACTGTCAAAAATGCAATGCAATATGGCAACCTGGAGGTGTTCTGTACACTGTTGGTTTTCTCAGACCTCTGCACTAAGATACAAGTAATATTTTTGGCATCTCCTGCAATTTGAATTCTATTTTTAGTGAGCTTTTCCATAAGGGTTGGCTACTTCTAAAGGTTTTCAGTCACTGTTATTTTTTCTTCATTAGAACACTGAAAGTTGCTCAGGCAATTTTAATGATCCAAACCCTCCCATTCAGGAATCAGTTTTGCAAAAACATTGTGGAACAAACAGCTTTTTATTCAGAACAGTATAAGGCAGGACACCTCTACAAAGTTTGGTAAAATCCTTGCAAGGTACATAGATCACCCAGATGGGATTGTTTTTTTACTCAAGTAGAGTTACACTTTAGGCCTCATGTACATCAGGCGTTTTGCTATCTCTCCTAGACAGTACTCCTTTCATCCTTGCATCAGAGTTTTGTCAGAAAAAAACACTCAATGTTTTTAAACTTATGTAAAGTGATTGTAAGGCTCTGTTCACATTATAGCGTATGGATCACGGGCAGAACCACACAAGGTAACATCGCGCAAAAAAAAAATCGCGGGACGCATTACGACCAAAAAAGTACAAGAGCTTCTTTGGATCGTATTGCGTCCCGCGATTTTTTTTGCGCGATGTTACCGCGATTCGGCAGGCGGAAATCGCGGTAACATCGCTCAGCGTTTGGGGGTCTATTGCAAATCAACGGGCAACGCACAGGCGCCCCGCGATTTGCAATAATCTCCGGATCGCGGGCGGAACCGCGGCGGTTCTGCCCGTGATCCATACGCTATAATGTGAACGGAGCCTAAAGTCCCATGTTTTGTTTTTCTTAAAAAAACAAACATGTTATACTTACCTCCTCTGTGCAGTTGGTTTTGCACAGAGCAGCCCAGATCCTCCTTCTCTCGGGTAACTCTTTTTTTGTACAGTCACACCTGAGCACATATTGGACACTTTAGAATTGCAGGGAATTGTGATGATAATTTTAAACTTTAGGCAGAAGTAGTGCAGCTGAATGGGAGAATTATTCCAACTCTGCTACTTAGGCCTTAAGTTTGAAATTCCCTTTTCAATTTCCTGTAATGGGATGGCAAGCATCTATATTAAAGATTTAATAAATAACTTACACCAGACAGCTTTCTTGGATAATAACTTGGCCACGGCCTTTATTTATTGGTTTATAAATTAATTAACTCATTAATCCATCAATCAATAATTTTTCACTTTTACCATTAGCATAACTTTGCAATACATAACACCACTACCCAGCTTTGACGCTCGGGTTATCACTTAACCATATAAAGACACCTCCATATTTTTGTCCCCCTTTCGAAAAAGGTGACCCTACCACATAAATTTATAAGGCCGTGACTTAATAATATTTGGGCGGGCGGGCGGGAAGCTCCGCTCCGGCTGATCTTCTGAGGCGACTGACTCCACGCCCTCGCTCCCACTCCTATATATAGCCTGCCTCGGTTCCAGAAACTTCGGTCACCTGACCTTCCGCAGGCAGCTATTTTTAGCCAATCAGAATCCTCCAACCTCCGTATCTCCCGCCTAAACGTTCTATACAGGGGGGAGCTAGAAACTGCCTATCTGCAGCCCTCCCATGAGGAAAAAGTAGGAAAATGGGGTCCCTTGAAACCCCTTTCCCTTTTTCCATTCATTCTCTCTTTATTGAGTAGACCCTATAATCTGATGATAAGTAGGCAGAGATTAATTATGTGGCATGGGTGGAGCTTCAGGGAAGTGGGTGTGGTAAGTAATTGATAGCCGTGCTGCAAAGTGTCCCTGGAAATTTTTTTCAAATGTTGGCAACTATGCAAGTGTAGATTGCATGTTGGATTTGGAATTACTTTGTATAAGACTGAATTTGAAGTGAGATATATTTAATTGGTTCACACCCATACAATCTGATTCTGCAAATCGTGCTGCGTTTTGCAAACTGATTGCGGAGTATCGGTAACTTAACATACTCTTCGCAATCAGTTCCCGTGAACAGGTTGCAATTTTAATGAGGTGCGAATTTACAGCTAATTCACTGTGAATTTACATCGCATTTAGTGTGAACCAGCCCTAAAGGTGATTGAACGTCAGAACACAATATAATTGTAACATTTCTACAACTTTAGTAATCTATGTGCCCAATTTCAGATATAGCACAAAGAGGGGTGTGGATCTATTCTTATTGGTCATTAAAGGGTTATTAGTATAAGTTATTATTAGCAGTTGAAATCATAAGCATAAAAAAAACTTGTTATTCACCTTATTATCAGTCCAACGCAGAACAAAGAAACCCAAAGACAGAGATTTGTTTAATAAACGTCAGAGTCTTATTTTATCCCTGACTTGGTGATAGGTGTTGGCTGGCACCCAACTACGAAGAAGGTGCTCATTAGGAAATATAAAGGGAATATTCAGCAGCCATAAGGAACCAGGTTTGGTAGAAGATCAGCGTAACTTATCTTGCTGAAATAATTTATTTACTGATTAGTACGTTTAATTAATTCATTTCATATCTCTGTTAAAGATAAAGACCTGAATGAACAGAGTTTTTGATATAAAATTCAATTTAAATAAAATCACCGAACACCAGTTTAAACCAGTTTCCTCAAAATTTCACCATATTAGTGGAATATATTGGGAAAGGCAAATCAAGATGGTTATTTGGTGTTTTTTAGGGTGCAATGGGTTTAAAATTATATATATATATATATGTGTATGTGTGTATATGTGTATATATATATATATATATATATATATATATATATATATATATATATATATGTGTGTGTATATATATATATAAACCTTATATATGTTTTTTTTAGCAGAGGCCCTAGAGCAGGGGTCTCTGAACTATGGCCCTCCAGTTGTTCAGGAACTACAATTCCCATCATGCCTAGTCATGTCGGGGAATGTCAGAGTTTTACAATGCCTCATGGGACGTCTAGTTCTCCAACAGCTTGAGGGCCATAGTTTGAAAATCCCTGCCCTAGAGAATAAAATGGGAGGTGTTGCAAATTTTTATGTCATGCGGTATTTGCGCAGCCTTTTTTTTTATTCAATTTTTTGGGGGAAAAAATACACTTTGATCAATTTTTTTGCACAAAAACACTAAATGATACCCAATTTTTGTTAAAATATAAAAGATGAATTTATGCTGAGTAAATAGATATCTAACATGTCACACTTTAAAATTGCGTGCACCCGTGGAATGTCGCCAAACTACGGTACCTGAAAATCTCTGTTAGGAACGCTTTAAAAGGCTTTTCAGGTTATCAGTTTAGAGTTACACAGGAGCTCTGGAGCTAAAATTATTGTTTTTGCTCTAACGTTTGCGGTGATACCTCACATGTGTGGTGCAATCACGGTTTTCATATGCATGTGGGGACTTACGTATGCGTTTGTGTTTACGCATAAGCATTGGGGAGGGGATGCGTCAGTTTTTTTTATTATTATTTTTATTTTTTATTTTATTCATAACTTTTTTTATACACTGTCTCTTTGACTTTTTATTTTTAACAACCTCCCTTATAAAAGCATGCGCTGTGGCAGGTCCTCTTTATGGAGAGATCTGGGGTCTATTAGACTCCAAATGGGCTCCAATGCAGCCGATCAGACACAGATTGGTCAGATCAGCTGCTTCCCTGGCCAGGTAAAAAAAGAGCCGAAAGCAAAAGTGATGAAATCTTTGTTAGTTCCTTTCTCTCTGTGTAGTGCCACCACCCCTGCCAGTCGCATCACTCCCAGTCTCCGCGATTGGAAAGCAACGCCCGGGAAATGTGGCAGCGATGATAGTGGGGCACCCCCTTTCGTCGCCCACAGAAGTAATCGAGTGGCTGTTCAGCTACTCAAATCACTTTTGGGAAAGAGGGAATAGCCGGTATGAAAATTTTCATACCAGGATGATGCCTGCAGGTGCAGGCATCATCCCAGTAAAACCACTTCAACCCGAGGACATCGTATGGGTAAGAAGTAATTAAAGCACAACTCCGGGAAGCTAAAAAAATATATATTCCTTGCAATGGGGCTGCACGTGCACTGCAAGTGTTATTTGCTCATTTTGGTCTAGGGCAGGGTCGGGAACCTTTTTGGCTGAGAGAGCCATGAACACCACATATTTTCAAATGTAATTCCATGAGAGCCATACACTATATTTCAGGGGTTGGGAACCTTTATTTAATATTCATATTCACGGGCCGCAGCTATACAGTGAGTAGATGGAGCTATGTGAAAGTGCCTGGAGTCCGGTCGGGTAGAGAGCAGAGCAGGCAATTATGCAATGAGGCCGGAGTGGTGAAGCGCCTGCAGGCCTGCGAGTGATGGAGGTGAGTATAGGCCCTGAGAAAATGGTGGCCAGCCGCTGAAGGCCTCAGAAGTGGATGTGAGAGGCAGCTCCTGCGGGTCCCCGGGTGTCAGAGGAGAAGGAGATCGTGTCTGTCGGGGTACAGAGAGCGGATGGCAGGTCTCCTTACCGGGCGGTGATTGCCAAGGACCTCAGATGCACAGCACACAAGCTGGCGGCGGCACCGCGAGTAGGGGTCCGTAGCGCAGCAATACGGTCACCCAGAGACTAACTGATGGTAGCTGTGGGTAGCCCACAAAGTGTACCGTCGATGGGTGCAGAAATCTCCTTGGCACCAGGCACAGCTACGCAGATGGCACTGGATTGAGTGGTAGACGCGGCGGAGCTCTGTGACTACACGTCCAGCGCGGCTCACGTCCAGACGCCGCCCTTTATTAAAGATGTGTCTGTGAGCCAGATGCAGCCATCAAAAGAGCCATAGGTCCCCTACCCCTGGTCTAGGGGAACAAAAAAAAAAATATATTAGATACCCAATCCTCCTCCCCTCACCATAGCTAGACCGGTCCCCACAGCTTTTTCTCTTCCGTACTCAAGCAGTCTAGCATCCTGACATAATCAAGGCCAGAGCTGGGTCCACAGCCCACAATTTTTTTTTTTGCCACAAGTTTTTGAAAAATTACAAAAACATTTTTTTTAAACAAAGCTGTAATTTAATGAGATTTTTCTTACATAGGCCATGGGTATATGTGGAATTACACCTCAAAACACATTTTACTACTTCTCTCGAGTATGGGGATACCATATGTGTAAGATTTTCTGGAAGCATTGCTATGTAAAGGGACACAAAATTCCAATGAGCACCTTCCGGCTTTCAAAAGGCGTAACTTGCGCATTTGATTTCCTGACTACCTATCACAGCTTCAGAGGCCCTAAAATGCCACAATATAACAAACACCCCTCAAATTACCCCTTTTTGGAAAGTAGACACTCCAAGGTGTTTGCTAAGAGGCATGACGAGTATTTTGCAGATCTCATTTGTTGCCACAAGTTTTTGCAAAATGAAAAAGAAAATAAAAATGTATTTATTCTCTTTATTTTATTTTTCAAAACCTTGTGACAAATAACTCACCATGCCTCTTATCAAAAGCCTTGGAGTGTCTATTTTCCAAAAAAGGGTAATTTGGGGGGGGGGTGTTTGTACTGTTATAGTCAGGAAATTAAATGTGCAAGTTACACCCTTTGAAAGCCTGAAGGTGGCTCATTGGCTCTTTGGTCCCTGTGCACAGCAAGCTTCCCAAAACGTCTCACACATGTGGTATACCCATACTCAGGAGAAGTAGCAGAATGTATTTTGGGGTGTAATGCCACTTAAATCCATGATGTGTGTAAAAAATATCTCAGAAAAGTGAAAACTTTGTGTAAAAAAAAAATGTAATTTTCCAAAAACTTGTGGAAAAATAAAAGATCTT
Organism: Pelophylax lessonae; assembly: GCF_965119305.1. Taxonomy (NCBI): domain Eukaryota; kingdom Metazoa; phylum Chordata; class Amphibia; order Anura; family Ranidae; genus Pelophylax; species Pelophylax lessonae. The sequence continues at coordinate 50,566,504 of NC_138774.1, forward strand.
CCAAAGACTCCCACTGCCTCTCAGAAAATACCTTAGGGTGTCTACTTTCCAAAAAGGGGTAATTTGGGGGGTGTTTTTATTATTGTTCTGGCATTTTAGGGCCTCTGAAGATGTGGTATAGGTATACCACATGTGAGTTAATTACCCATTAGATTTCCTGACTACCTATTACAGTGGGCCTGTACCATGTGATAGTGGTGACCAATTACAGCATCACAGTAGTACACAAGGTTTCATAAAGGAAACTTTTACACAGTTCTTTACCTATTGCTTATTACAGTGATCAAACCCCCCCCCCCCCCAGCAGTACAGTGTCGCTATGGTAACACTGCACAGCTCTAGTGACAAATTGTTTAAAAAATATTCACGAAAAAAGTCAGTGTCACCAGTCAGTGTCCCAAATAGGGAGGGCCGAACGACCCCCTGTTCGATTCGCACCAGAACTCTCAAACATTGAATACCTGAATAAGCTGAATAACAAACCCCAATGAAGTCTGTGGGACCCGAACTGGAAAAATCAAAAGTGCCCATTTTGAGGACTTAGATGCAAGTTGTTGGGCATACAAAGAGCATGGGAGTCTGGGTACTGCCCTGGAGGACATGTATCAATGAAAAAAAAAAGTTTGTAAAAAACATTTTAAATGAACAGTGATTTACTGATGCTTAAAGTGAAACAATAAAAATGAAAAATTCCTTTAAATATAGTGCCTGGGGGTCCCCTTAGTCTGTCATTTTCCCTGCAAGGCCACAATTTAGTGCACTAGGAACAAGATCAGAATTTATCCAAAAAAATCTCTAGTGTCTGCTTCATAGAATTTGGATAGAAGTAACAGGTGTGGAAAAATTGGGCTTTGGGTGTTGGTGGTGCCTTTACACCGTAACCCTATAGAGGTACGCTTAAGGAAAGCAAGAATTGGCTTTGCTGTCAAACCTTAAAATAATATGAACCTGTTAAACAGGTCTGAAAAAATTGGTCCTTCTGTGTTTATTCTGCCCATTAAACCTATACCAAAAAATGTCTTCCAGATAAAAATCAGCTCCCACAAAACTAGGCAGCCTAGACAGTCTTGCAAAGATTCCACATCCCAAAAATAGTTAATCAGCAACATCGGCATCAGGGGCGTGATAGCTGCTGCTAATCCAAGAATTAATAATTTTGATAAATGTCAGCCGGTCAAAGGAGTCTATGGACAGATGCGTTTTTTTATCTGTCACAAAACTTCTGGCAGCACTGAATGTCAGTTCAGAAAGCACGCTGGATGCAGAGCAGCCCAGTGGCTAAATTGCATACTGGGCAAGTTCTGGCCAGTGGTCTATTCTCATTGTCAACTGGAAAGCTCTCCGTGTCTGTTTTTGCCCCTAGATAATCTACCACCATATTATGCAGATGCCGCCAATGGAATGTGGAAGTTGACAGCCCGGGGCGCTGAGGACTAAAAAAAATTTGAAATGCATCACTGAGGCACCCTCCTTCTCCACTGCTCCTATCTTGATCAACAGAAGCCTCAACGCTAACTTTTCCATGAGACTGTACCCTAGCAGAGCCTGGAAAAGCATTACATATACTTCTTTTTAAGGTATCCTCAAGATATTTCATCCTCTGATCCCTTTGTGAGGACAGAGTGATTTCTGAGACTTTCCCCATGTAATGGTGGTTAAGGAGGGTTGCAAACCAATAGTGATCCTTCTCCTTGATGCCACAAATGCTCGGGTCCTTTTGCAGGGTTTGAAGAATGAGGGAGCCCATGCATGGCAAGTTTGCGAAGGCATGAGAAGCAGATTCCTCGGGGTCACTAAGGATTACCATATCTGGAACTGTCTCCTTCTAGCCACGTACTACTCCCAAGGGCTCTGGAGACTGAAACCATCTCTTTAGGTTTGACGTATGTCTTCCCCTGCTTCAGTGCCTCCAAAGCTGCCATCATTCTCCTCCCCTTTGTGTTTTCTGTGGCGTCGCAAGAGTGGAGTCTGCATAAAGCAGGCCTTGGGAGAAAACACAGTCCTCCTTTTCCTCCCGCCCCTCTGCCATGATTGCCCTGTCCACAATGCCACACAGAGTCTGTTTCAACAGGAACACAACAGGGATTGTGTCACTGATGCATGCATGGTCACAGCTCACCATCCTTGTGGCCTCCCCATATAGTGACAGTACAATGCATGCATCCTTTATCAGCAGCTATTGGTGTGGGGAAAAAAAGCAGAGCTGACCTGAGTCTGTCATGCCATACTGACACAGATACTCATTGACGGCCCTCTGCTGCATGTGCAGCTGCTGCAGCATTGCCTAAGTTGAGTACCACCTAGTAGGCATGTCACAAATCAGGTGGTTTACGGGCAGGTGGAATTCCTGCTGAATTTCATTCAACTGAGCACTGGCTGTGTATGACCGCCTGAAATGGCTACAGACTCTTCTTGCTTGCTTTAGCAGATCTTCCAAACCTGGGTACCTGTTTAAGAAACGCTGCACTGTCAAACTAAAGACATGTGCCAGGCATGACACATGTCAACTTTTCCTGTCTAAGGGCACACAGGAGGTTAGTGCCATTAACACACACCACCATGTCTGGCTCCAGCTGCGTGGCATGAACCACCTCTGGACCTGCCCCTGCAGAGCTGAAAGAATCTCTGCTCCGGTGTGGCTCCTGTCCCCTAGACAAACCAGCTGAAGCACTGCATGGCATCTTTTAGCCTAATTCATTGAGTATCCCCTTTAACACTTAGAGAATACTGATGGTTCATACGACAATTAAGCAGAGGAGGGCATGGAGGAGGATGGGGTGGAGCTGACAAATCTCGCATCATCACCACCAGCTGTATGGAGATGTGGCCACAAAACAAGCTGCAGCACTGAGCCGTGTCCTGGATCCTTCTGAGTTGTAAGCAGAGTTACTCAGTGTGCTGTGAATGAAATATATTGTTCCTGACCAGGCTTTCTGGACCACGTGTCAGCAGTAATGTAGACCTTGTGGCTGACTGCCTTGCCCAATGATGCCACAACATTGTCTACCAAGTGATGGTACAGAGCTAGAATGGCTATTGTTGTAAAGCACGTTCTGCAAATTCACAGAAGGGGCAGAATCCACCAGACAGAAAGGCAGGAGTTGTAAATCGAGCAGCTTTAACAAGCTTGAATTTTGACGCTGGGCATGTAGGTGGCAGTGACTGTATTTTTTCTTTCGCTGCAGCAGCTGGGGCAGAGAAATTTCCTGATATACGTAGTCTAAAGCTGGTGGTGTGCTGCTGGCAGATGTGCTGTATAGAAATGTGACATCCTTCACTATACCATCATCACTGTCAGTGGAAACTGCTCAGAGGTCATGAGATATAGTGGGGGTAGACCTGAAAGGTGAGGAGTGAGGAGGAGCAGAATTGCATCCCTTTTGTGTGGCTTTCAGGTGCTCTTGCCAATGGGCTGAGTGATGGGAGGTTAAATGCCTTGTCAAGCATGTGGCACCCAAATGGCTGGTGTTTGTGCCACGGTTGATCTGCTTGAGACAAAGTTTGCAAATTGCAACAGTGCAATTGGCTGCACATGTGCTAAAAAAGGGCTAGACAGCTGAGCTGTGGGAAATGCGCCGGTAGATAACAGCTTCACAATGAGATGGAATAGGATGGCTGCTCTCTACTCTTCCATGATGGCTACCTCATTGGGGTTGTGCCTCACCCTCGCTTTCCCCCTCTGCTCCATCTGGCATACAAGTCGCATCAGTGATCTCATAATCACCATCCCCTCTACCCTCATCATCACTGGAGCCAACTTAGCAATACGCTGCGGCTGGAGGAACATAACTGCAAATTTTTTGTTTACCCATGTTCTCTCATCTCTGTAGGCTTATATTCCTACCTTCTTCAACCTCAGACTCAGAGCCAACATCAGAATCAAGTAATGTCTGTGCATCGTAAAGAAGAAAGTGGCTGACGCTGTGTTCAAATTACTCAGCTGACTCTTCCATGCCTGATACTGGGGCTATGGCAGGAGTAGCTGTGGACAAGGAATCAGAATAAGATGCTCTGACAGCCGCAATAGGCTGCGCACTAGTCTCTGATTGGGTGATAGAGAATGAGGATGAGGATGGTTTAGTAAGCCAGGCCACTACCTCCTCTGCATGCTGGATAGCACAGGCAACATCACTAAACAGAGGAAATGGTGCCCTGCCTGTGGAAAGACCATGCCCACATTTGCCTATGGACACAGATGCTTGTGGCCCCCTCACAGTGCCATGGGAGCATCTGTCTCTCCTTGTTAGCCTCCCAGACATGATAGGGGGGCTTATTACTGAAATGTAAGAAGGGGAAATGTGTACTTGGATGCACTTTAATAAATGGAAAGTGCTGTTTAGTGCACTTTAACTTGAGTACTCACTACACAGACAAACTCCACTGACACACTACAATATATTGCAGCAAACGTGGACTAACGCAGTTCAATATACTGCAGTAAACATGCACTAACGCACCTCAATATGTTGTAGTAAATGTACACTAATGCAATTCAATATACTGCAGTAAACGTGCACTAACACAGTTCAATATACTGTAGTAAATGTGCACTAACACACTTCAATATACTGCAGTAAACGTGCAGCAATGCAGTTTAATATACTGCAGTAAACATGCATTAATGCACTTCAATATACTGCTGTAAACCTACCCTGAAACACTAATCTGACACTATAGTAAAAATAAATGGTCGCACTACACTCACACTGCACTATCACTAGATTCACACTAAACTCACCATATAATCACAATAGCACACTATAGCACACTAACTTGCTAGTAGCAATGAACAGAGCCCTGTTCTATCTATCTCCAATCCAATATCACAGTGCAAATGGCTGCTCTGGGAAGGATATATTTATAGTGTGGGGTGGACTAGCTCAGTAGATTGCTTTAGAAAAAGCCAAGATTCTTTCCTAAATGTACATAACCTAACTGGGCAATAACATTCATAGGTAAAGTTGATCCAGGGAAAATCAAATTGCCTCTCAGGGAATCAAGAAGGAATTTATTCCCCTGCTGTAGCAAATTGAATCATGCTTTGCTGGGGTTGTTTGCCTTCCCCTGGATAACTGTGGATATAGGATTCTGTATATGGGATTGTATGATTTCTTTATTCTTTGGTTGAAATAGATTGACTTGTGTCTTTCGTTAACCTTACTAACTATGTAACTATGTAAGACCTGGCAAGACCCTCCCACTTCTTCCATGTTCCCTCACAGTCAGTATTAACTTTTCAGAGACCGGGTCCAGGAAAGTTATTGTCTTTTTACACTTCGAAAGACTGGAAAAACATCCTCTGTACTACAATTATCTGAAGTAAAAAATGCATTAGAAACAACGTCTGTGTCTTATTAAAGAGGCAAAGCGTTTGTTACCCTAAAAAAAAAAAAAAATGGATCCTATTCCTTTTAAGCACAAAAAACAGCACAGTGCTTGTGCTGTGTAATTTGGCCCCTTCTATCACCTAAAAAACCCTGCTGATCCTGCCAGTTTCTACCCTTCCCTCTGCTCACTGACCACAGTGTATCATGGCTGCTGAGATCATTGTGCATATCTCCGTCATCCGCTCTCCTGTGTCCTCCTTCCCCCTCCCCTCCCTGCCTGTCAGCTCCGTGTGCCTCTGTCTGTGTTTTATTTAAAAAATTCTGTGAATACCTTATTTCAGTGTGCTGCTTTGCGATCATGTGACAGGCTGGCTCTCTCTCTCCCCTCTTCTCCTCCTGAGTGACGTCAGCAGGGGAATCTCGGCCCTGCCCCCTGAAGCTGTCAGATGGGGAGAGAAGAGAGCCAGCCAGTCACATGATCGCAGAGCAGCACACTGAAATAAGGTATTCACAGCATTTTTTTTTTTTATAAAAACACATAGACAGAGGCACACAGGCTTTAAAAACAAGGAGGATTATAGAAAGTCATACAAGTGGCTGTCGGTGGATGGGTCTAAAGCTGTAAGTCAATGCATAAAGTGTTATTTTAAACAGAATAGGGGTGCTTACAATGGTCAGCTTTTATTCATTATGTAAAATCTGTAACTGCTTAAAAAGTGTCAGTTAAGTCCACCTAAATCTGCTAATCCATCTAACACTACCCTCTCCCCAGACTTACAATGCTGCTGTCCAGGGGTGGTTCTGTTGCTCCTCCATAGACTTGAGACACCTTAAACAGGAAATGTATTACGGGCGAGATTATCGGGTGAAAATAAAGGAAAAAATACCTAAAAATTAAACGAATGCAGCCACCACATTTAATAATTGGTAAGTTGCAAGATATTGCATTTTAATTTGAGGTTTAGATACACTTTTAAATAATGAGTTACTATGTGGAATAAATTAGGATAGATACTGTATGGAGCCAATGGTGCTGACAGGCGTTCCCAGGACACAGAAGAAGCCAGTGGCAATTTGGCCCAGCTAATACTAGAATAGACTGACCCCTTTATAACTTTGCTATATACTGTAAATATATTGTCATACTGGGGGGAATTTACTAAAACTCGCGCACTCAGAATCTGGTGAAGCTGTGCATGGTAGCTAATCAGCTTCTAACTTCAGCTTGTTCAGTTAAGATTTGCCAGTAAAACCTGGAAGCTGATTGGTTTTTATGCAAAGTGTGAAGTTTTTATGCAAAGCTGCACCAGATTTTTCACTCTTCAGTTTTAGTAAATAACCCCCACTGAGCTATCTTTTCTGTAGGCAACTATTAGGCTAAAGGTGAATTACTAGAGAAGAAAAGTGTTTTTCTGGCATGTGTTCAATACAGATTTCCTGTACATTTCCCCTGATCCTGTCAGAGGTGTTTAAATTGAACACACGCCAAAGAAAAAATAATTCTTTAGTAAACAGGTCCTTGCTGTTTATTTAGGATTTGCATGGTAAACACATTTGCTGGGACTTTTAGTTCCTCCATAGATGGAGAGCTGCAGTCTGGTAATCCCTAACCTGCTGATGACATTAAAGCATTCAATGGGAGGAGTCATGGATTGTGAATTTGCAAAGGCATAAGGAATATACAAATTGCATCCTGATATCCATAGACGTGTGCACAGGGTGGGCCAGGTGTGCCTGGGCACACCCTAATCACACTGTGCTGCACAGATTCCCCCTACTGCTTGGCTGCAGAGAAAGGGACTGGGGAGTCCCTTTCTCTGCTCCAAAAGTGAGGCATCAGGGGTCTGTTTAGACCACTGATATGTCAGCAAAGCCCCCCCCCCCCCCCCAATGGGGTTCCTAAAAAATTTACGCTGAGCACATGCGAGGCCTGTTCTGAGTGGAACCTGTCCTGTTAAACCACTGTATGGTCTTGGCCACCGTGCTGCAGCTCAGGGTCTTTACAGGACCCCCAGGTTCAGTTCCTCTCTAGCTCTTTAGGCCCTCGGGTCAACCACCTGAGGTCACATGGCACTTCTACAGAGGAGGAGGCAGCCACCCCCTCCCTCCGGGACTCTGCTCTCCAGCTGAAAGACCCTAAGCACATGTGCCCCTGGAATCTCAACTTCCCCTTTCAAGTGGTTTTTAAGCCACTTTATAGTACCATCCTGTCTGGTCTGTTTAATAGTCTTGTGTGTCTGTGTTTTAAAAAAATAAGCCGTTCATTACCAGTTTTCAGAGAGCCGAGTGCCGCTCACATGACCCGTCGGCTCTCTCCTCTCCCCGTCTGACAGCTGCCTGCAGTGGGCGGGGCCGGGGATTCCTCACTGATGTCAGTCGGGAGGGGAGGAAAAGGGGAGGGGGAGAGGAGGAGAAAGGTAGCGGGTCACGTGAGCGGTGAGTGGCACTCTATACTTGTAAAGAAGGACTTATTTTTATAAAACACAGACACAGGGACACACAGGATTATTAAACAGACTGTAGACAGGATATAAAACTTTAAATAAAACTACAGCAGCAGGAGGGGAGGGGGGCGGGCACTGACACAGGAGCAGACAGGCAGGGAGGGAGGGGGGAGAGAGGACAGAGGAGGACAGGAGGGCTGCGGATGATGGAGGCACGTAAACTGACCAGTGTCAGGGCTCAGCAGCCATGGTATACTGTGGTCAGTTTACAGAGCAGAGGACATAGCCAGGCAGGATCAGCCAGGTATTTTAGGTGATAGAAGGGGCAAAATTACACAGCACAAGCACTGTCCTGTATAACATGCTTTAACCACTTGCCGACCGCTCACAGTACAACTACTGCGGCAGGTCGGCTTCCCTTATGCCGGCTTCGACTTGGACTTATGTCGCTGGACTCCTGGTGATCTCAGCGGCGCGCGCGCGCCACCGAGGGTCGCTCCCGCTGTGTCTAAGGAGTCAGGCTGGAGGAGAGGTGGCGATCGCCGCCTCTCTTCCCCTATCGTCGGGAAAGTGTAAGAAGGTCCGCTTGCTTGTGTAAACAAAGCAGGCGGATCTTCTCTGTGACAGACAGGGAGAGATCACAGGATTCAGCATAGCTGAACCTGTGATCTCTGTCTGTGTCACACAATCCCCTCCCCCCACACGTCAGTAAGCATGAGGCATACATTTAACCCCTTCCCTGCCAGTGTCATTATTACAGTGACAGTGCATATTTTTAGCACTGATTACTGTAGTAATGTCACTGGTCCCCCAAAAGTGTCAAAAATGTCAGTTAGGGGTTCGTTCTGTCCGCCGAAATGTCGCAGTCCCGCAAACAATCGCAGATCGCCACCATTACTAGTAAAAATAAATAAATACATAAATAAAAATGACATAAATCTTTTTCCCATAGTTAGTACGCGAAGCCCTTTTGCGCAAACCAATCAAAATACGCTTATTGTGATTTTTTTTTACCAAAAATATGTAGCAGAAAACAAATTGGCCTAAAATGTTAAAAAATTTTGGTTTTTAAATTTTTTTTGGGAATGTTATACATCAGAATGTGAAAAATATTGTTTTGTGTTTTTTTTTTTTTTCAAAATTGTCGCTATTATTTTGTTTATAGCGCAAAAATTAAAAATCGCACAAGTGATCAAATACCACTAAAAGAAAGCTCTATTTGTGGGGGGAAAAAAAAAGGATGTAAATTTTGTTTGGATACAGCGTCGCACGACCGCGCAATTGTCCGTTAAAGTAACGCAGTGCCGAATCGCAAAATATGGCCTGGTTAGGAAGGGAGTAAAATCTTCCGGTCTTAAAGTGGATAAAAATACGCTCATTGAGAATTTTTTTGTCAAAGACATGTAGCTAAATACATTTTGACCTAAATATATGACAAAAATGTAATATATTGAATATTTTTTAACAGTCAAAGTAGAAAATGTAAATTTTTCGCAAAATTTTTGCTATTTTTTTATTAATATCGCAAAAAATAAAAAGCACAGAGGTGATCAAATACCACCAAAAGAAAGCTCTGTTGGTGGGAAAAAAGGACGTAAATTTTGTTTGGGTACAGCATTGCATGACCGTGCAATTGTCAGTTAAAGTCACGCAGTGCCAAGTTGAAAAAAGTGGCCTGGACATGCAGCAGCAAAATCTTCCGGTCTTAAAGTGGTTAAGGGAAGAGGATCAAATGTATTATTTTTTTTTTTTTTAGGTTAAGGCCCCTTTCACAAAGGCAGACCGTTCAGATCCGTCTGTCAGTTTTTTTGGCGGATCTGAACAGTCCCCCCATGCATCCCTACGGGGCATCGGATGTCAGCGGAGACATGTCCGCTGACATCCGATCCGTCAAGCGGATTTTTCATCCGTCCAGCGGATCGGATTGGATGGGATCGGATGGGAACGGACCGACGGTCCTTCCCATCTGATTCCCCTATAAAGATGTATGGGGCTCTGACAGCTGTGTCTCTGCACACAGTGCAGAGAACAGCTGTCATTCTCCTGCTCAGCGGGGGATCGGCGGATTGATTCCCCGCTGAGATAAACGGAGTCCGCCGACGGAGCGGAGTGTGTGAAAGAGCCCTAACAAATGCTTTAAAAATAAATGTTGCTGTTTGCTCTTTAAAAATAAATAAACAAAATAGGTATGGCTAAGCCCCTCCCCTTCATGACATTGTTAAAAATCGGCGGAGCATGGGTGACCTTAAAATGTTGCCCCCCCTGAAAAAAGTTCTGCGGACGCCCATGGTTGCACTTGAGCACATTGAGCAGACCTCACTAGCAGATCTTGCTCTCTGGTAGGCAGTGAACAATATAGATGTACCTGCAATCCCTCTTGTATGCAGAAAGGATTCAAAACTATACTCTCTCTAGCACCTACCTAGGAGGGTGCTACATATATATATATACATACTGTATATATATATATATATATATATATATATACAAACACCCCCCCCCCTCCAGGCCGGTCGGTTCTCAGGCTCTCCCTATTGTCTGCAGTCAGGAAGTGGATAGGGTGCAGTTTGTCCTACAATGATATAGGATGGGGGGGCACTTCCCTGGCTGTGACCTCACTCATTCTCTGACTGTGTGATGGGGGCGGAGCTGTGTGGGGGTGGGAAACTCATAGAGGTGCCAGCAAACTGGTGAGCAGTCAGGATTTACTACCCAGCTGTGATGGGCACCCAATGGATGTTTTTATTTCTCTTCCCTCTGCTGCTGTACCAAGGTAAGACTGATGGCTTTGTGTGGGGGTCACAGAAATTAGGAACTACTATGTATTCTTCATGTGGGTCCCTAGAGAAAGGATAACCAGTAAATGATGATAACCCATGGCTTTCAGAAGTCAGATCAGTGACTAGGGCTCACCATACAAGTTACAATCTGGCAGGCCAATATTTGTACAATCAACCTTAGATTTAGCAAAACTATTAGAAATGTGCATGATGGAAAAACTTTCCTACATTCGTTGTATGATTCTTTTTTTTCAGAAGTAATTTCGGAAGATTGGCTATATTTGTTTTACTGTGTTAATTTGTTATTTCAGTAGATTCCTTATGCACTTTGAGTTATCTCTGCTAGTCCAGCTCACAAAGAGTAATGGAATGAGCTCTTTTGACGATATCGACTGGAGTCTCCTGCATCCTAAAGTTACGAATGGCACAAAATGAAAGTGGTTGTTAACCCACTGTAAGAACTTTATATAATCCTCCTTGTCTCCTATCGACAAGTGCTCCTTTATATAGGTATCTATTACTCTAAGGCCCCTTTCACACAGGCGGACCGTTCAGATCTGTCTGTTCGTTTTTTTGGCAGATCTGAACAGTCACCCCATGCATCTCTATGGGTCATCGGATGTCAGCAGAGACATGTCTGCTGACATCCGATCCGATCCGTCAAATCTGGACGAATGGAAACCCTATTTTCCATCCGTCCAGCGGATCGGATTGGGATCGGATGAGAACGGACCGACGGTCCGTTCCCATCCGATTCCCCCATAGAGATGTATGGGGCTCTGACAGCTGTGTCATAGTTGCCAACATTTGAAAAAAAATTCCAGGGACACTTTGCACCACAGCTATCAATTACTTACCACACCCACTTTTGTGAAGCTCCGCCCACTCCACATAAGTAATCTCCGCCTACTTATCAGATGGGTCTACTCAATAAAGAGAGAATTACAGGAAATTGAAAAGAGAACTTTAAACTTAAAGAGGAAGTAAACCCTCCTCTGACACTTTTCCCTATAGGTGTTCCTATGATATAAAGAAAATGGGGTTTCATATAACCCTCATTTTCTATATGGAATGGCAGAAGGGGCTTATTTTATTCAGAAAATTTAGGTTGTAACAAGGTCATTTCAATTGGTTTTACTTAGGCCTAGTTAGTCAGGCAGTTTCAGTAGGATGAACTTTTGACCTGGGCTAACCCTTGGTCAGGGCTTCCCGCTCTTAGGCTACATTCACACCTGAGCGTAGCGTTTTTCGCGCGTTTTTACCGCGATTTTACCGCGATTTTTGCGGCGTTTTTTACCGCGATTTTTACCGCGATTTTTGTGCAGGCGTTTTTAGATTGAATAGAGATCAATGGAAAATGCCTGTAATCTGCCCAAAAAGAAGCTCATGTACTTTTTTGAGCGTTGGGCGTTTTGTATACAGCGTCAAAACGCTCAGATGTGAACAGGGGCCATTGAAATGAATAGGATTTGTCTTGTTGGGCGTTTTGAGAGCTGATCCTAGAGCAGAAAAACGCCCCAAAAACGCCCCAAAACGCCTAGATGTGAACGGAGCCTTAAGCTTCAGGTATCTGGGCAGAATTTAAATTATTGCTGCTTTCCCGCCCTTATCCAAGATATTGCTAGGCAGATTAGCGCGTGCCCCCCCCCCGAACTCCCGCCTGAATTCCCCTGCTCTTGACTAAAATCCAGTTCCAATTGGCTCTGTGGGGGGCTATTTAAGTGGTGACTGAGGGTCTCCTGGTCACTTCATCTCCTCAGGACCATTCTACTGCTGTCTCCCCCTCCCCCCCTCCCTTATTTGTCGCGGCCAGTTATTTAATTATTGGCTTGTTTGCTGTCGCCTTAGCCAAGGTGCTTGGGTGGACTTTCTATTATAAAAAGTATTTATTCTGTGTGTGGTGGAAAATGTTATTTTAAAATGTTGATGTCATAGTGTCAGCCCGAGCCGTCTGGCTGGGCTGCTGGATGTTTTTATCTTTAAAAGTGAAGTTGAATAAATTAAAGTATCTGAGTATTTATATATTTATTAAGCCAATAATAAAAAACAGCCGCGGCCTTTGTCCAAACCAATTTCCTGTGTGGTCTTATTTATTTCAGGTTTATTTGCTTAAGGGGTTTAGTATTAAGATATTTTAGTTAGGGCATCCTGAGTGCCATTTCCATAAGGCTTACCTATAGGTACTGTAAATATCTCCTAAACATGTACCGTTTAGGAGATATTTACCTTACATGCAGCCAGTGACATCACTGGCACATGCGCTCTGAAGGAACGGCCGCTGGTGCCGTTCCTTCAGAGCCCCGTGCCGTGACCGTCGGCTCCCGTGCGCGTGTGTGGGAGTGACGTCACCGCGGCTCCGGTCCAACCAGATGGCCGGATGCCGCGATCCCGGAAGACGGGCGACTGGACATGTCACCCTTCATACAGGTGAGCGGGCGACACGGCGGGGGCTCATTCTAAGGTAAGTATTTCATAATGAGCTAGTATGCGATGCACAGCTCATTATGTCTTTCTCTTACAGGTTGCAAAAAGAAAAAAACATTTTTTTGGGGGTTTACAACCTCTTTAAGGCCAAAGTAGCAGAGTTGGAATAATTCTCCCATTCAGTTGCACTACTTCTGCCTAAAGTTTAATATTCTCATCACAATTCCCTGCAATTCTAAAGTGTGAAATGTGCTCAGGTGTGACCATACAAAACATGTAATATGGAAATATAAATAAAGTGCAAGGTGTAAATAAGTAGGATTATACTATCTGGTATAATTTGGTTTTATCATACTTATTTATTCCTTGCACTTTATTTATATTTACATATTACATTTTTTGTATGGTCACACCTCAGCACATTTGACCCCCAACACAATGCAGATGGGAGGCACCAGTGACATAACAGACCCCCCCCCCCTTATCAAGGACCAATAGTGGAGAGGGTACACCCCAGTCACATGAAAGACCCTTCACCCATCCCGACACTAGTGATCTGAACTTACTACAAAGGGGACACCCCAACCCCATGACAGAACCCCACCCCCCTCATTTGCTACCCCGATACAGAAAAGAGGGGACACCCCAACATGACAGACCTTCCCCATCCCACCATGAGTGATCTCAACACAGTGCAGAGGGGACCCCTCCAGTCACATGACAGAACCCCCATTCTGGAGAGAATCGATCAGTCCTATAAATGAGGACAGAGGGAGTTGATCAGTCCTATAAATGAGGACAGAGGGAGTTGATCAGTCCTATAAATGAGGGCAGAGGGAAGTGAACAGTCCTATAAATGAGGACAGAGGGATTTGAACAGTCCTATAAATGAGGACAGAGGGAGAGAATTGAACAGTCCTATAAATGAGGACAGAGGGAGAGAATTGAACAGTCCTATAAATGAGGACAGAGGGAAGTAAACAGTCCTATAAATGAGGACAGAGGGAAGTGAACAGTCCTATAAATGAGGGAGGGAGAGAATTGATCAGTCCTATACATGAGTACAGAGGGAAGATAACAGTCCTGTTTATCAGGGACTGTCAGGAACTATGTTGCTAGTAGTGACAATGGCTCTGTCAGCTGTGCCTAGTCCTGATCCTCCATGAACTCTTCATTCTCAGCACACAGGATCTACTCGGTCCCTGTCCTTGTTATTAATGGTTCAGTCCCATAGAGGACAGTCTCATTGTCTGCCTGCACTGACCCCCCTCCATCATATCATCAGCCAATCACAGCCCTGGAAACAGACAGCTAATTAATAGGAGACTAGGAATCCCAGCTCAGCTTACATGGAATGTGGAAGGCTCCTCCTGATTGGCTGAAGGATGCAGTGATGCTCTTTGTCACCTCTCAGTGTCCCCATGTGACAGATGGAGGAGATCGCTGAGGACTGAGCCCAGCCTGGATTGGTGAGTGCTGCCTGCAGTGCCAGGTAATGAGCCCCATCCCCCATCCTCTATGGAGGGTGAGCCCCAGGCCTGTGCAGCCCAGAGCAGCCCTTCCTATAGATCAGTGCAGGGCTGTGTGTACATCGCCTTCCTGGAAGTGAGTGTGACTCACTCTGCTCTCTCCATCGAGTGGAGTCTGTAAAGAAATCTGCCGGCACTGCAGCTGAGGCACTGCACTGTGACTCACTGTCTGACTCACAGTTCTTGAGGAGGAATGTTGTTCTTCTCTTCTGTCTTGTTCAGAGGACGTCCGACTGTGTTCCGTCTGCTCTGAGCGCGGGGCATGCGGGCGGGGGCGGGGCGTACCCGAAGTTAAACCATTCAACAGGCACAGAGTCAGAGGCCAGCCCCTACCACAGTTTGCCCAATCACAGGGTGCTCGCTGACCAGCAGGAAGACAAGAAGATAATAATGACGGCTGGAGTGACTCACTGATCGCAGGGAGAAGAATAAAGGTCAGACCGCCCCTCCTGCCTCCCCCACGCTCCCGGGAGTATAAATTTGCCGGGACCAGGTCCAATTTGGCAGGACTGTCCCGCCAAAAACGGGACAGTTGGCAACTATGCTGTGTCTCTGCACACAGTGCGGAGAACAGCTGTTAATCTCCTGCTCAGCGGGCGATCGGCGGATCGATCTCCCGCTTAAATAAATGGAGTCCGTCCAACGAACGGATAGTGTGAAAGAGCCCTTAGAGTGTGGTTCCTGCGCTGTCTTGGAAAAAACAACTAGTCACCCTGATGCTGCATATTGCATATACAGTAACTGATACCAAAAGTAAAACAGTTTAAGATGCTCAATATATAGGGGGGGGGGGGGGTTGTATTGCGCTTCAGGGATACCGGTTAAATAACCATATATTAATGCGTGCTGCTATGTATATCTTCTGATCAAAAACAATAATACATATAGGTATCACCTAATACAAATCGATAAATATAAAGTGCTTCTATATCTTATTCACAGTAGATCAAAAGATAAACAGATATATACATAAAAGTGCTGGTGTATCTATTTACACAAATATAAATATAAGGTGCTTGCGTGTCTCACAACTAGAAAGTGCTTGTGATAATTAGGCCCCTTTCACACAGGCGGACCGTTCAGATCCGCCTGTCCGTTTTTTTGGCGGATCTGAACGGACACCCCATGCATCCCTATGGGGCATCAGATGTCAGCAGGGACATGTCCGCTGACATCCGATCCGATCCGATCGGATCCGTCAAATCTGGACGGATGGAAACCCTATTTTCCATCCGTCAAGCGGATCGGATCCGATAGATCCATAGAGATGCATGGGGAACTGACAGCTGTGTCTCTGCACACAGAGCGGAGACACGGCTGTCACACTCCTGCTCAGCGGGGGATCGGCGGATCGATCCCCCGCTGAGAAAAACGGAGTCCGTCCAACGGACAGTGTGTGTGAAAGAGCCCTTAAAGTGAATCAGTGCATCCTTTAAGTGGTCTTGGTTTTTTGTGTCTGTTAGTGCCAGTATAAACAGATATGTATACAGCGCTATATAAAATCAAACAAAGTGACAATGTGCATCATATAAATCAATAAACTCGCTTAAAGTGCAATATATATTCCTCTTAAGTGCAATAAATAATGTCCATAAGGTGCATTCAAAGTAAAGTACATAAGAGTCCACTAAAATATAAATATAACCGTGGATTAAAATTCAATAAAGTGCTTGATAGATGTTTCATATAAAAGTGCAAGTGACACCACCACCGTTTAGCCACCAGATGGCCTCTCACCTCACTGAAGCATTAAACCAGCATTGAATCCTCAATATGACCAGTATAAGGAATGCCATTTCCTGAATCGATCTCTCACCATCCCATGGACATGATATGTGAATAAAGATAATGAGGCATCTAAGTGTACACTGCTATTATCCTTTAACCACTTAAGCCCCGGAAGATTTTACCCCCTTCCTGACCAGGGCCTATTTTGCGATTCGGCACTGCGTGACTTTAACGGATAATTGCGCGGTCGTGCGGCGCTGTACCCAAACGAATTTGACGTCCTTTTTTTCCCACAAACAGAGCTTTCTTTTGGTGGTATTTGATCACCTGTGAGATTTTTTGATCATGCGCTATAAACAAAAAAAGTGCGTAAATTTTGCAAAAATAACAATATTTTTCACATTTTTTTGTATGAAATTCCCCCCAAAAAAAAAGTAAAAATCAAAATTTTTTAACATTTTCGGCCAATTTGTTTTATGCTACATATGTTTGGTAAAAAAATCTCAAAAAGCTTATTTTGATTGGTTTGCGCAAAAGTTATCGCGTTTACTAACAAAGGGAAAGATTTTTGTCATTTTTGTTGGTTTTTTTTTAGCGCGTAATGGCGGCGATCTACGATTTTTTTTTTTGCGGTACTGCCACATTGGGGCGGACAGATCGGACCCTTGACTGACATTTTTGACACTTTTGGGGCTACCAGTGACATTACTACAGTAATCAGCGCTATATTTATACACTGTTACTGTAAAATTACACTGGCAGTGAAGGGGTTAACTTTTTTTTGAGAGGGAGGGGTTATGTGTGTCCATAGGGGTGTGATTCTAACTGTGATTGGCTGTGGCTTGAGGTGTAGGAACAGTGATCAACGGTCCTACATAGTAGAACCGTATGATCACTATTCCTACACAGGGGAGAATGACAGGCGGCTTGTTTACATTTGCCGCCTGCCTTTCTCCCTCTCCACTCGACGATAGCGAGTGACCGGCGGACATCGGGTCCGCCGGTCACACGTGCGGGGGGGTCTGTGACCGCGTGGGAGCGCGCCTCCGGCGGCGCGCGCTCGCTCCCTAGATCCTCACAGGCTAGCTATGTAGCCCTACGTCGCTCTGCCTGTGAGGGGCTGACCGCCGACGTAAATAGTCGTGCGGCGGTCGGCAAGTGGTTAAGTGGTCTTGGTTTTTTGTGTCTGTTAGTGCCAGTGCCTTCCTTTTATACAGACCTGCTATTCCTTACAGTGATAGTACACATATTTTCATCAGAATAAAATTTTAATTAAAGTGAGGATTAAATAGTGTCCAATTCAGTTGGTGCAAAAAATCATATAAAAATATAGAAAAATAGGCGATTCGCAGTGTGGGTTATCTTCCTCCACCTTTAATCTCCGTGGCTCGGGTTTCTTTCAGTGATCTCATTTCTAGGTGTACTAAGTGCTCACCTCACTGAGGTCAGTAATACGCCTGTATCACTAGACCCACAATGGTCGTGGCTCCTTTTCCTCCGTGTCTCAGCATGGTTCAGTTCCTTCAGGGGGAATCACACCCTTCTTCTGATCTCAGTGGATCCTTTTCCTAGGGATGAGGTTCCTATGGGGGCTCTCTTATGGGGTCCTTCGGGGTTTGTCCCTTTAGCTATTGCCTCTGCTCCTGTGAGTGATCAGATTTGGAGTAAACCATCAGGTTGGCACGAGTAGCTGCCTGCAATGATAAAACATGACCTTCAGTCTGATAGACAGGACAGCAACTGCTATTCTCTGCTCCTTTGTCTGTGCTTTATAAAAAAAATGCAGTATATACCCTATTTCAGAGCGCCGATCGGCGCTCACGTGACCGGACGGCTTTCTCCTCCTCTCCTCCTCCCCTTCCGACTTAAGTCAGCGGGGGGAAATCTGGGCCCCTCAGCTGCATCTGTCAGACCGGAAGAGGAGAGAGCCAGCCGGTCATGTGAGCACCTATCAGCGCTCTGAAATTAGGTATATACTGCATTTTGTTTTATAAAACACAGACACAGGAGAACCTATGGTTAGGAGACATGGAGGATTATATATGATATGAAATGTCTTTTCAGCAGCAAGAGGGGAGGGGGCGGGCCTTCACACAGGAGCCAACAGGCAGAGAGGAAGGGGGAGAGGAGGACAGGAGAGACAGGAGAGCTGCGAATGACAGAGGCATCAGCAGCCATGATACACCGTGGTAGGTTTTAGAGGGGAGGGCATAGCCAGACAGGATCAGCCAGGTATTTCAGGTGATACAGGGGGCCAAATTACACAGCACAAGCACTGTGCTTTATCACATGCTTTAACCACTTGCCGTCTGCTCAACATCGTTATCGTCCAGCGACGTAGACCTACGTCGCTGGTTTCACCCCCTTGTGGGCGGCGCGCGCGCTGCCGGAGGCTCGCTCCCACTGTGTTCAGTCACAGCGGGAGTCGGGCCAGGGGAGGAGCAGCGGCGATCGCCGCTGCTCTTCCCCGATCGTCAGGGAATCGAGTCTGGAGATCCGCCCGCTTGTGTAAACAAAGCGGGCGGATCTCCTAAGTGACAGGCAGGGTCAGATTGCAGGGTTCAGCATAGCTGAACATGCGATCTGTCCCTGTGTCACTCAGTCACCTCCCCCCACACATGTCAGTAAGCACCAGGCATACATTAACCCCTCCCTCTCCAATAAAATTAACCCCTTCCCTGCCAGTGTCATTTTTACAGTAACAGTGCATATGTATAGCACTGATTACTGTAGTAATGTCACTGGTACCCCCAAAAGTGTCAAAAATGTCAGTCAAGGGTCCGATCTGTCCGCCGCAATGTCACAGTCCCGCAAAAAAAATCGCAGATCGCCGCCATTACTCGTTAAAAAAAAAAAACACCAAAAATTACAGAAATCTTTCCTTTAGTTAGTAAACGCAATAACTTTTGCGCAAACCAATCAAAATACACTTATTGTGATTTTTTTTACCAAAAATATGTAGCAGAAAACAAACTGGCCAAAAATTTTAAAAAATTTTGATTTTTACATTTTTTGGGGGGAATTTCATATAAAAAAACGTGAAAAATATTGTTGTTTTTTCAAAATTTACGCTCTTTTTTTGTTTATAGCGCAAAAAGTAAAAATCGCACAGGTGATCAAATACCACCAAAAGAAAGCTCTGTTTGTTTGGGTACAGCGTCGCACGACCACGCAATTGTCAGTTAAATTCGCACAGTGCCGAATCGCAAAAAGTGGCCTGGACGTAAGACAGCAAAATCCTCCGGTGGTAAAGTGGTTAAGGGAGCAGGATCCAATTTCTTTTTTTTTTTTTAGGTCAACACTTTAATTTCTTACTCGTTTGTTTCACTTCCATCCAACCCAAAACAATAGGCAGGAATCATCTTTTTTCACTTTTGTATATTACTGTATTTTCTGCACTATGTTTTCATGTCATATGCAATGCATTATTTTTTATATTTTTAATAATAAAAAATGTTAATTCCGAAAGAATTGGCTGATTACCCAAGAGTGACAGACTACCACACTACACTCATTTGAATTAAACAAACTTTATCCAGATTAATACATATTTATTCAATATGTTATTAAATTGGATTCATTTCCCCATTCCCAGCTGACTTTGTTTGTTGGGTCGCGCATAAACGAATGGTCTCTCAAGTTCAACCCCGATATAAAAAGAATCTCATTAGAATATTCATTCTATGCTTACTAGAATAAAAACAAATGGATCCAAATCAATTTGGATCATTAGTTATGTTGTTCAGATGCTTCAAACATTAAAGGGATTGTAAAGGCAGAAATTCTATGCATTAGGCTAAAAAATAGAGTTGAGCGAGCACCTGGATGTCCGGGTTTGGCGGGTCCAGCCAAACTTGAAAAAAAAGTCAGAATTCGTGAACCGGACTTAACCCGAACTTTACCCCGATCCCAAACCCCATTGAAGTCAACGGAGACCCGAACTTTTGAGAACTAAAATGGCTCTAAAACAAACATGGAAAGGGCAAGAGGGCTGCAAATGGCATCAAAATCATCTTAAGAGCATGGAAAGTGCTCTGCAAACAAATGTGGATAGGGAAATAACTTAAAATAACATAAAATACAGAAAAATAATCATCTTGAATGATGTAGCAGGAGGTCGAGGCCCATATGGAGTAGGAGGTTGAGATGGCGGAGGATATGGCGCTGTAGGTGGAAGCGGCGGCAGCAGTGGAGAAGGAGGACGAGGCCCATATGGAGTAGGAGGTTGAGGTGGCGGGGGATATGGCGGTGTAGGTGGAAGCGGCGGTGGCGGTGGAGAAGGAGGACGAGGCCCATATGGAGTAGGAGATTGAGGTGGCGGTGGATGTGACGGTGTTGGTGGAAGCCGCGGTGGAGGAGGACGAGGTAGCCAACACTGGTTTTTGTTTTTAATTTTATTTCTTTTTAAATTAGGGTACACCCCAAAAGAGTTAGAAAGATCAAATACAACAATGGCTGGATAAGGCCGGTATACATGTCTATTCTGCACAAGGTACGGACAAGTCCTGTGGGATCCATGCCTGGTTCATTTTAATGAACGTGAGCTTGTCCACATTGGCTCTGGACAGGCGGCTGCGATTGTCTGTGATAACGCCCCCAGCCGTGCTAAATACCCGTTCAGATAATACACTGGCTGCAGGGCAGGCCTGCACCTCCAAGGCATAAAGGGCAAGCTCAGGCCATGTGCCCAATTTGGAGACCCAGAAGTTGAAGGGGGCAGACCCGTCATTCAGTACGTCTAGGCGTGTGCACACATACTGCTCCACCATGTTAGTGCTGGGTCGTGGTGCTGCTGGTGGAGCTCCTGTTGCAAGGAGAGGACGTGGTCGATCTGTGCAAGCTACACACACAAGTGAAACACCTTTCTCAGCTGCGAATAGGCGACAGAACCTTACAGCAGTATTTGGCAGGGCCTAATGTGCCTCTACAAATGTTGAGGCCAGAACAAGTACAGGCAATAGTAGATTGGGTTGCTGACAGTGCCTCCAGTTCCTTCACATTGTCTCCCACCCAGTCTTCTGCTGAAAGGTCAGAGTTGGCACCTGAAGCCGATGTCCATCAATCTTTCGCCTCACCCCCTTGCAAATCAGCCAAGCAGTCTGAGCCCCAAGTCATGCAGCAGTCTCTTCTTCTTTTTGATGACTCTGTTAGAATGGTTTCCCAGGGCCATCCACCTAGTCCTAGGAAAGGAACTGCTCATGATCCAAAGCATATCACCTCATCAGTGAAGCATGGTGGTGGTAGTGTCATGGCGTGGGCATGTATGGCTGCCAATGGAACTGGTTCTCTTGTATTTATTGATGATGTGACTGCTGACAAAAGCAGCAGGATGAATTCTGAAGTGTTTTGGGCAATATTATCTGCTCATATTCAGCCAAATGCTTCAGAACTCATTGGACTGCGCTTCACAGTGCAGATGGACAATGACCCGAAGCATATTGCGAAAGCAACCAAAGAGTTTTTTAAGGGAAAGAAGTGGCATGTTATGCAATGGCCAAGTCAATCACCTGACCTGAATCCGATTGAGCATGCATTTCACTTGCTAAAGACAAAACTGAAGGGAAAATGCCCCAAGAACAAGCAGGAACTGAAGACAGTTGCAGTAGAGGCCTGGCAGAGCATCACCAGGGATGAAACCAAGCGTCTGGTGATGTCTATGCGCTCCAGACTTCAGGCTGTAATTGACTGCAAAGGATTTGCAACCAAGTATTAAAAAGTGAAAGTTTGATTTTTGATTGTTAATCTGTCCCATTACTTTTGGTCCCTTAAAAAGTGTGAGGCACATATACAAACTGTTGTAATTCCTACACCGTTCACCTGATTTGGATGTATACCCTCAAATTAAAGCTGAAAGTCTGCAGTTAAAGAACGTCTTGTTTGATTCATTTCAAATCCATTGTGGTTGTGTATAGAGCCAAAAAGATTAGAATTGTGTCGATGTCTCAATATTTATTGACCTGACTAAGTTTATCTTGGTCTCATCAGACAGCAGTACATGGTTCTAGTAATCCATATCCTTAGTCCCAAGGACTCCGATTCACGGGGCAGGCGGCTCCAATTGCTGCCTGACACCCGCGATCGTTCCCCGCTGAGAGAGAAGACCGGTCAGCTGTTGTAAACACAGCTGACCGTTCTTCTCTCTGGAATGATCACAGAGTGCCTGTGATCCTTCTATATAGGATCACAGGTCTCTGGGATCATTTTACAAGCCCCGCCTACAGTTAGAAACACTCCCCTAGGTACACATTTAACTCTTTGATCGCCCCTTAGTTAACCCCTTACCTGCCAATGGCATTATTACAGTAACAGTGCATATTTTTTGGCTCTGATTACTGTAGTAATGTCACTGTTCCCCCCAAAAGTGTTTAAAAATGTCAGTTAGGAGTCCGATTTTTCCACCGCAATGTCGCGGTCCCACAAAAAATCGCAGATTACCACCATTACTAGTAAAAACAAAAAAAAAAACAATAAAAATGACATAAATCTTTTCCGTAGTTAGTAGACGCGATTACTTTTGCGCAAACCAATCAAAAGACGCTGATTGCGATTTTTTTTACCAAAAATATGTAGCAGACAACAAATTGGCATAAAATGTTAAAGATTTTGATCTTTTTTTTTTTTTTTGGGAATGTTAAATAGCAGAATGTGAGAATTATTGTTTTTTTTTTTTTTTTTTCAGAATTGTCGCTCTATTTTTGTTTATAGCGCAAAAAACTAAAATCACAGAGGTGATCAAATACCACCAAAAGAAAGCTCTATTTGTGGGAAAAAAGGACATCAATTTTATTTAGATACAGCATCGCACGACCGCATATTTGTCCGTTAAATTAACGCAGTGCCGAATCGCATAAAAATTGCCTGGTCATAAAGGGGGCAATTCCCTCCGCTCCAGAAGTGTTTAACAGATCCCTTCACTTGAACCATCTATAGTCAGAAATTTAAAGGGGCTCCACATACTTTTAGCCATATAGTGTAAGTGCTAGAATGTATGTTGTAGATATAACACAGCATAGATTTGTTGACATGACATTTTTGGCATGATTATTTTCATGATGTTTATTTAAGTGACAGTATAATCATCTCAGTGATAAATGTGGCTACTGGGATTATGACCAGTAACAATGGAGACCACAAAAAATCAAGTGGACCTACCCAAAGGGGACAAAATCAGAAATACAACTCTGACAGAGGGTTGACCATTCAATGCTCTATCCAAAAAAAAACAAAAAGAAAATTGGGCTAGAGGTGTACAATTTAAGGGTTAGTTTTAGGTGTTTTGCTCAGCATGAAAGTTGGATTAAAGTGGTAGACTTTCGGAGGTCAGTAAAAAAGGATGCTTAGGTCCACATGTTATCACATATCTATTTCAATGACTCTCTATGTCCTTTCTTCTCCACTAGGAAGACTTTGTTCCAAAGACATTGATGAATGCCAGACTCCAGGCTTATGTAGAAATGGAGGAACTTGTCATAACATATACGGAGGATGCAAATGTGTGTGCACTAAAGGATGGAATGGTAACAACTGTGAACACAACATTGATGACTGTGCAACAGCCCCCTGTGGTAAAGAGGCTACCTGCATCAACACAAAGGCGGCATTTATGTGCATTTGCCCCCCAGGAAAGACTGGTAAGTGACAGAAACTTATCTGGATTGCTACATCTAAATCAGTGGCAGAACTACCAGGGTCGCAAAGGTCGGATTTGCAACTGGGCAATGGTGTTCTGCCACTGTAGGGATGGGCCAGTGGGGTTGCTGGCTGCAGGGCTCTGAACTGAGAGTGTCCCCCTCAGGCAGCCCAGAGCCAGCACTGACAGTCCCCCCCACCTTGCATACATGGTTAAGAAGAGAGTGAGTTAATCTGCTCCTCCTCCTCTCTCCCCTCTCCTTCTGTGTCTGCCCCACCAACTCCAATCCCCAGCAGTGCTGTGCTTCAGAGAAAGGGATGTGTTGGACAAAGCGGTCAGCAGGAAGATGCACATTACTGCTGACTCTTGGTCCAGCAGGCATGGACAGGGACGTTACATTTCTTTCACAGTGCACTGGGTAACTCTGCTGGCAGCTGGGAAGGATGCAGTAAAGGGTTTGATGTTGCAGCTTGTTTTTCCACCACGCCTCCAAAAACCTGGTGCTGATTCTGCCACATCTGACTACTCTACCACCTCCTCCTCCTCCTCCATGTCCTCTTCTGCAATTGTCCTCTGAAGCAGCAGTACTCCCTAAGCATTTAAGGGCCTACGCAAGCAATCAGGCAAAAAGATGCCACGCTGTGCTTCAGTTGGTCTGTCTAGGGAATAGGAGTCACACTGGTGCAGAGATTCTGTCAGCTCTGCATGGGAAGGCTAAGAGATGGTTGATGCCACAAGAGCTTAAGCCAGGAATGGTTGATTGTGACAATAGCAACCAACCTTTTCCCTGCCCTCTGACAGGGACACTTGACACATGTTCCATGCTTGGCACATGTTCTGAATCCGGTGGTGCAGCGTTTTTTGAGCAGATACCCAGGCTTCCAAGATCTCCTGAGGCAGACCAGAAAAGTATGTGGCCATTTCTGCTGTTCTTTCAGTGCCAGTGCTCGCTTATCTGACATTCAACGGTAATTCAACCTGCCCACCATCCGCCTCATTTGTGACATGCCCACCAGGTGGATCTCAATGTTGGCAATGCTGCAGTGGCTGCCCATGCAGCAGAGGGCCATCAATGAGTACCTGTGTAAGTATGGCACAAGGACAGGGTCAGGGGAGCTTGGCTTTTTTTCGCCACGCCAGTGGCTTTTGATTAAGGATGCATGCATCGTCCTGTCACCATTTGAGAAGGCCACAAGATGGTGAGCTGGGACGATGCATGCATCAGTGACACTATCCCGCTAGTCTACATCCTGGAGCACACGCTGCATGGAATCATGGACAGGGCACGTGAGGCAGAACAGCGGGAGGAAGAGGAGGACTTCCTTTCCTCACAAGGCCCCCTTTATATAGATATCATTTCTCCAGGGCAACAAAACACACAAGAGGAGGAGGAGGATTTCGGCAGCATGGATGTAGAGGATAGCATACAGCAGTCTTCAAGGGATGGTTTTGATTCCCCAGAAAACGCAGGAGTTGTACGTGTTTGGGGGAGAGGTTGCTCCTGCTGACAATGTAATCCTTAGTAACACAGAGGACTCAGAAGCTCATGCATCCTCCAACTTACATTGCACGGGCTCCCTGATTCTGCAAAGCCTGCAAAAGGACCAAAGGATTCATGCTATCAAGGAGAGGGATAATTACTGGTTGGCAATGCTTCTTGATCCACGTTACCAGAGTAAAGATGCAGAGCTCATCCTGCCTTTGCAGAGGGAGAAGAGGATGAAACATCTTGAGGAGGCCTTGAAAAAAAATTTGTGTACCACCTTTCCAGACACTGGGAGGTCAACATTCTCTGGATGTGTTTCTGAGACATCGTTCTGCCAAAGAAGGAGTGGTGGAGAAGGCAACCAGATGACCAATGCCTTTAAACAGTTCTTTTGTTCTCAGCAGCACCCAGAGCTGTTAGGTTTAAGCAACCATTGGCAGCGTCTCCATCATATGGTGTATGATTATCTAGGCGCAAGGCAGACTTGGGGACCTTTCCAGCTGAGCATCCACTGGGTTACTGGGTCTTGAGGATGGACCACTGGCCAGAACTTTCTCAATATGCAATGGAGCTACTTGCCTGTCCTGCTTCCAGCCTGCTTTCCAAACAGGCATTCAGTGCTGCTGTGGCTTTTGTGATGGACAAAAGAGTGCGTCTGTCCACAGACTCTGTTGACCAGCTGACTTTTATCAAAATGAATCAGTCCCGGATCAATAAGAGATATCAAGCCCCTGATGCTGATGCAACTGATTGAATTTGATAGGGGTCTGCCATCCCTTGAAGACTGCATATGCTGTCTATCCTATTCCTCTACCTTGATTCTGCTAGCTTCCAACAATGTTTTTGGTTTAGGTCACTACCAACACCCAAGGCCTAATTTTTCTGCACTTGTATGACAGGTGTATACAATTTAAATGTTGTATGTCATTTTTAACAGCAGGCCCTGTCCCTGTGCTCTGCTAACTGTGAGGGGTTACTGTGTTCAGGCACCAACAACACCAAAAGCCCAATATTTTTCCACCTGTATGACAAGTACATGCAATTTCAAATTAGTATGGAATTCTTAACAGCAGGTCCCATTCCTGCACCCAGCAAGAGTATCTGCGAGGGCTTGGTTATGGTGTTCAGTCACCACCTACAGCAAAGGCCTAATTTTTGGCACCTGTATAGTACATACAATTTCACATTTGTATGGAATTCTTACCAGCAGGTCCCGCTCCTGCACCCAGCAAGAGTATCTGTGAGGGCTTGGTTATGGTGTTCAGGCACCACCAACAGCAAAGGACCATTTTTTGGCACCTGTATAGCACATACAATTTTACATTTGTATGGAATTCTTACCAGCAGGTCCCATACCTTCACCCAGCAAGAGTATCTGTGAGGGCTTGGTTACGGTGTTCAGGCACCACCAACAGCAAAGGCCCAATTTTTGGCACCTGTATAACACAGGCAATTTCAAATTTGTATGGAATTCTTACCAGCAGGTCCCATTCCTCCACCCAGCAAGAGTATCTGCGAGGGGTTACGGTGTTTAGGCACCACAAACAGCCAAGGCCGAATTTCAGTTTCAGTTCCTGCCGATACTAACCTTCCAGGTCCCCATCACTCCAGCCAGTTTGCATAGCCGCCACCTTAACCTTGGCCAGGTCAGATGACAGCACAGCGCCCCCACTAGATCACTGATAAGAACACATACAACACTTGATCTTTGCCAATTTCAAATTAGTATGGAATTTTTACCAGCAGGGCCCGTTTCTGCGCCCAGCAAGAGTAACTGCGAGGAGTTGCGGGTTTCAGGCTCCACCCACACCCAAGGCACAATTTTTCTGCACCTCTTTGACAAGTGACAAATACATGCAATTTCAAATTTGTATGGATTTTTTAGCAGCAGGGCCAATTCCTGTGCCCAGCAAGAGTAACTGTGAGGGGTTACAGTTTTCAGGCACCACCAGCAACCAGGGCCCAATTTTTCTGCACCTGTATGACAAGTACATACGATTTGAAATTTGTATGTATATTTGAATATGACATTTTTTGCTTTAGAAATGTTAGTATTGCTGCAGCAGGCTACATACATCTTAGAGATGCACTACTTTACAGGCACATTCAGGGGACCCCCCAGGCACAATATTTGAAGAAATATTTTTTTTTAATAGTATCACTTTATGCCTCGTTAAAAGCAGTTTAACAGTGCTCCTTTAAAAACAATAGTTTTTAAAAACGTTGTTTTCATTGCTACATGTTCCCTAGGTCAGTACCCGGACCCCTATACACTTTTCTAGGGAAATAACTTACATTTAAGCCTTCAAAATGAGGCCGTTTGATTTTCAGAGTTCGAGTTCCATAGACTTCAATGGGATTAGTTTACTCAAACAAACTTTTCCTCTATTCACGGTGTTCTGGTGCTAACCGAACCGGGGGGGGATGTTCAGCTCATCACTAGTTGTAGATTTAGCACAGCATAGATCCGTTCGTTGACATAACCTTTTTCAGCATGATTATTTTCATTATGTTTATGTGACAGTATAATCATCTCAGTGATAATTGGGGCTACTGGGATTATGACCAGTAACAATGGAGACCACAAAAAATCAAGTGGACCTACCCAAAGGGGACAAAATCAGAAATACAACTCTGACAAAGGGTTGACCATTCAATGCTCTATCCAAAAATAAAAAATAATAACTGGGCTAGAGGTGTACACTTTAAGGGTTAGTTTTAGGTGTTTTGCTCAGCATCAAAGTTGGATTAAAGTGGTAGACATTCGGAGGTCAGTAAAAAAGGATGCTTAGGTCCACATGTTATCACATATCTATTTCAATGACTCTATGTCCTTTCTTCTCCACTAGGAAGACTTTGTTCCAAAGACATTGATGAATGCCAGACTCCAGGCTTATGTAGAAATGGAGGAACTTGCCATAACATATACGGAGGATACAAATGTGTGTGCACTAAAGGATGGAATGGTAACAACTGTAAACAAAACATTGATGACTGTGCAACAGCCCCCTGTGGTAAAGAGGCTACCTGCATCAACACAGAGGCGGCATTTATGTGCATTTGCCCCCCAGGAAAGACTGGTAAGTGACAGAAACTTATCTGGATTGCTACATCTAAATCATTGGCAGAACTACCAGGGTTGCAAAGGTCGGATTTGCAACTGGGCAATGGTGTTCTGCCACTGTAGGGATGGGCCAGTGGGGTTGCTGGCTGCAGGGCTCTGAACTGAGAGTGTCCCCCTCAGGCAGCCCAGAGCCAGCACTGACAGTCCCCCCCACCTTGCATACATGGTTAAGAAGAGAGTGAGTTAATCTGCTCCTCCTCCTCTCTCCCCTCTCCTTCTGTGTCTGCCCCACCAACTCCAATCCCCAGCAGTGCTGTGCTTCAGAGAAAGGGATGTGTTGGACAAAGCGGTCAGCAGGAAGATGCACATTACTGCTGACTCTTGGTCCAGCAGGCATGGACAGGGACGTTACATTTCTTTCACAGTGCACTGGGTAACTCTGCTGGCAGCTGGGAAGGATGCAGTAAAGGGTTTGATGTTGCAGCTTGTTTTTCCACCACGCCTCCAAAAATCTGGTGCTGATTCTGCCACATCTGACTACTCTACCACCTCCTCCTCCTCCTCCATGTCCTCTTCTGCAATTGTCCTCTGAAGCAGCAGTACTCCCTAAGCATTTAAGGGCCTACGCAAGCAATCAGGCAAAAAGATGCCATGCTGTGCTTCAGTTGGTCTGTCTAGGGGATAGGAGTCACACTGGTGCAGAGATTCTGTCAGCTCTGCATGGGAAGGCTAAGAGATGGTTGATGCCACAAGAGCTTAAGCCAGGAATGGTTGATTGTGACAATAGCAACCAACCTTTTCCCTGCCCTCTGACAGGGACACTTGACACATGTTCCATGCTTGGCACATGTTCTGAATCCGGTGGTGCAGCGTTTTTTGAGCAGATACCCAGGCTTCCAAGATCTCCTGAGGCAGACCAGAAAAGTATGTGGCCATTTCTGCTGTTCTTTCAGTGCCAGTGCTCGCTTATCTGACATTCAACGGTAATTCAACCTGCCCACCATCCGCCTCATTTGTGACATGCCCACCAGGTGGATCTCAATGTTGGCAATGCTGCAGTGGCTGCCCATGCAGCAGAGGGCCATCAATGAGTACCTGTGTAAGTATGGCACAAGGACAGGGTCAGGGGAGCTTGGCTTTTTTTCGCCACGCCAGTGGCTTTTGATTAAGGATGCATGCATCGTCCTGTCACCATTTGAGAAGGCCACAAGATGGTGAGCTGGGACGATGCATGCATCAGTGACACTATCCCGCTAGTCTACATCCTGGAGCACATGCTGCATGGAATCATGGACAGGGCACGTGAGGCAGAACAGCGGGAGGAAGAGGAGGACTTCCTTTCCTCACAAGGCCCCCTTTATGCAGATATCATTTCTCCAGGGCAACAAAACACACAAGAGGAGGAGGAGGATTTCGGCAGCATGGATGTAGAGGATAGCATACAGCAGTCTTCAAGGGATGGTTTTGATTCCCCAGAAAACGCAGGAGTTGTACGTGGTTGGGGGAGAGGTTGCTCCTGCTGACAATGTAATCCTTAGTAACACAGAGGACTCAGAAGCTCATGCCTCCTCCAACTTACATTGCACGGGCTCCCTGATTCTGCAAAGCCTGCAAAAGGACCAAAGGATTCATGCTATCAAGGAGAGGGATAATTACTGGTTGGCAATGCTTCTTGATCCACGTTACCAGAGTAAAGATGCAGAGCTCATCCTGCCTTTGCAGAGGGAGAAGAGGATGAAACATCTTGAGGAGGCCTTGAAAAAAAATTTGTGTACCACCTTTCCAGACACTGGGAGGTCAACATTCTCTGGATGTGTTTCTGAGACATCGTTCTGCCAAAGAAGGAGTGGTGGAGAAGGCAACCAGCTGACCAATGCCTTTAAACAGTTCTTTTGTTCTCAGCAGCACCCAGAGCTGTTAGGTTTAAGCAACCATTGGCAGCGTCTCCATCATATGGTGTATGATTATCTAGGCGCAAGGCAGACTTGGGGACCTTTCCAGCTGAGCATCCACTGGGTTACTGGGTCTTGAGGATGGACCACTGGCCAGAACTTTCTCAATATGCAATGGAGCTACTTGCCTGTCCTGCTTCCAGCCTGCTTTCCAAACAGACATTCAGTGCTGCTGTGGCTTTTGTGATGGACAAAAGAGTGCGTCTGTCCACAGACTCTGTTGACCAGCTGACTTTTATCAAAATTAATCAGTCCCGGATCAATAAGAGATATCAAGCCCCTGATGCTGATGCAACTGATTGAATTTGATAGGGGTCTGCCATCCCTTGAAGACTGCATATGCTGTCTATCCTATTCCTCTACCTTGATTCTGCTAGCTTCCAACAATGTTTTTGGTTTAGGTCACTACCAACACCCAAGGCCTAATTTTTCTGCACTTGTATGACAGGTGTATACAATTTAAATGTTGTATGTCATTTTTAACAGCAGGCCCTGTCCCTGTGCTCTGCTAACTGTGAGGGGTTACTGTGTTCAGGCACCAACAACACCAAAAGCCCAATATTTTTCCACCTGTATGACAAGTACATGCAATTTCAAATTAGTATGGAATTCTTAACAGCAGGTCCCATTCCTGCACCCAGCAAGAGTATCTGCGAGGGCTTGGTTATGGTGTTCAGTCACCACCTACAGCAAAGGCCTAATTTTTGGCACCTGTATAGTACATACAATTTCACATTTGTATGGAATTCTTACCAGCAGGTCCCGCTCCTGCACCCAGCAAGAGTATCTGTGAGGGCTTGGTTATGGTGTTCAGGCACCACCAACAGCAAAGGACCATTTCTTGACAGCCCATAACAAAGACCCCAGGAATATATTATTTTTGGGGATCGATAAGTTTACCCCCAAGTGGAGGGGTGAGCCCCTTATACGGAGTATCTCCAGGATGGAGATGTCCTGGATTCATAAGGTCAGAACATATAAGCCCTATGGGCTCAATGTTGATATTGATGTCAACGCCTTTATTGATACAGCTTAGCGACCAAGGGACTTGATATGTTGGGCCTACCCCTCTTCAGGGCAGTGACATCTTTATTTATTTTTTAATTTTTATTCTTCAACTCATTTGAAATTTATCACACTAGATGCTAGTACATTTTTGCACCTAATTATGTTTTAACCATTTATCTGAAGAGGTCTACATCTTATTGGTGCGAGTTGGTTTTGGGAACACCTGCAATTACCATTAGGTGGTTCTATTGGACCCACATTTATATAATTTTAATTTACTTTGGATAGTGTGATTATGAAATTTGGCTTCTGTCAAATGCCTATGGTGGTCTGTGGCAGCCTTTGGTTTCCACATGACTTAGAACATTGATTTTAAAATGTCGCCTATGCTTGTCAGCAGATGGCGCTATTTATTCAATTTGATTATAAAACTCTATTCAGCTTTTGCTTTTTGAGTTAATTTCTGTTACCCATGTTTTCTTGTATTATTTAATTAATTTTATATGATATGGTATGTACAGCAGCAGCCTCTTCAGTGATAGGCGTGGCAGCTGTCCTCTTTTTCTTGTCTCTTCCCTGATCCAATATGGCGGTTTGAGCTACTTAGGTGAGTCACATGGGGGACTTGCTTTTTGTACATAAGCGGTGGCGTCAGCGCGCCGCCCGTACCTTGAAAACGTCACATTTGACGAAACGTGCGTCGGTCGCGGCGTGCTGACGTCACCTGCTTGTGGGAACGAGTGTCTATCAGGACGGGCGGAGGAGCCGACCGGCCGGCGGCTCGCCTATATCCTTGCTGAAACT
Organism: Pelophylax lessonae; assembly: GCF_965119305.1. NCBI lineage: Eukaryota > Metazoa > Chordata > Amphibia > Anura > Ranidae > Pelophylax > Pelophylax lessonae. The sequence goes on from NC_138774.1 coordinate 50,598,680, forward strand.
ATCTTTTATTCTGTAAGTTGCTGTCTTTTTTACTATTAAAGTGTCTGTGGTAATGCACTATGTAGTGCTTTGTGTTTTTTATGCCATATGACACACGATCGAGTCAGCCCTAGAATTTCTCCTGGTGACACCTGTTCTAAGGATTGGCTTCTGGGGAGAGTGGTTTAACCCATCGCATTCTGGGAGAATCTGACATTATTTGGAGGGACCATTAGAGCTATTGGCACCGGAGACGGGACGACAGACTGTGTGGCTCTCACTTATCCATAATCTGGTAAGAGGCAGTGGTATTGGGAGAGGTCTCTGTGTGTCACTTCCATTTCAGACTGTGTGGCTCTCACTTATCCATAATCTGGTAAGAGGCAGTGGTATCGGGAGAGGTCTCTGTGTGTCACTTCCACTTTTAACTATCACCCTAATTATTTATTTATTATTTGGTGAGGACTTGGGACCTAAGGTTACTGGTGCTTTCCACTATCAGCCATCTGGTGACGGTGTGCACTCCTCTGGGTGATGAAATAGTATTCAACAGTATTACGCTATGGACTGTATATTTTTTCTTTGCATATGATCACCATTTGTGGATGTGAGGACTAATTGATCACATCGACCGAAGGCTGAGTGTTCAGATCTGACTTGAGTTTTGGGCGAACTCTATTCTGCATTCTGGTAAGGAGAATTGAATGTTGGTTTAATCATCTGCCACTGGAATCGTTTATTTCGGACTGTGCCTTTCATTTGGATACGGACTTGTCACCAATGTTGGACTATCATTAGTGTGCTTCATCTTACATTCACCTGTGGATTTAGTACCCATTAGTAGTGTTGAGCGAACACGGACTGTATTATTCGTGTTCGTACCGAATAATTGGATTTTTTTTACCCGAACACGGACACGGACACTTTACTGTATGTTCGGGTAAAAATCCGTGTTCGGTCGTTTTATTTCCGGGTTTTGCATGCTTTGGCGCTCTTTTCATGGCGGGCTTTCAACAGCCAATCAACAATCGTTTAACTGGTGTGCCTTAAGCCATCCCAGCCATGCCTGCAAATGTCTTAGTAGCTGTGATTGGCCGTCTGAAGCATGTGACCAAGTCTTTATAAGTTCGAGGCAGCCGCCGCAGCAGCGTCATTCTGCTGCTTAGCTAAGGGACAGAGCACACATCAATGTGCTGGCTGCTGATTAGGGAAAGATAGGCAGGAAAAAACCATTTGTGTCCGGATAGAATTGAGGGACAGGTCGGAGTGTTTAGGCAGGGCGAGTTGTAGGCATTTTAGGGATAGAGTCTGCTGAATTATAGGGTCAGTGTCTTTTACAAACTACAATCGATATTGCTGTGTGGGGGGTGGGGTGAATCTGCACTCAATCCTGATCTACGATCTCTTCTCAATCCTGTTAGGGACAGAGTCTGCTGAATTTTAGGGAAACTGTGTTCTACAAACTACAATCGATATTGCTGTGTGGTGTGGGATTGGAGATAGGCAGGTGTCAGTGATCCACATCCATTTTTCTGTGTGTGAGCTGCAGTGAACACAATCTTTTTGGGCTGCAGTGAACACAATCTTTTTGGGCTGCAGTGAACACAATCTTTTTGGGCTGCAGTGAACACAATCTTTTTGGGGTGCAGTGAACAAAATCTTTTTGGGGTGCAGTGAACACAATCCTTTTTGGTGTGCAGTGAACACAATCTTTGTGGGGTGCAGTGAACAAAATCCTTTGTGGGGTGCAGTGAACACAATCTTTTTGGGGTGCAGTGAACAAAATCCTTTCCTGTGGGGGGTGGGGTGAATCTGCACTCAATCCTGATCTACGATCTCTTCTCAATCCTGTTAGGGACAGAGTCTGCTAAATTTTAGGGAAACTGTGTTCTACAAACTACAATCGATATTGCTGTGTGGTGTGGGATTGGAGATAGGCAGGTGTCAGTGATCCACATCCATTTTTCTGTGTGTGAGCTGCAGTGAACACAATCTTTTTGGGCTGCAGTGAACACAATCTTTTTGGGGTGCAGTGAACAAAATCTTTTTGGGGTGCAGTGAACACAATCCTTTTTGGTGTGCAGTGAACACAATCTTTGTGGGGTGCAGTGAACAAAATCCTTTGTGGGGTGCAGTGAACACAATCTTTTTGGGGTGCAGTGAACAAAATCCTTTTTGGGGTGCAGTGAACAACATCCTTTTTGGGGTGCAGTGAACACAATCTTTTTGGGGTGCAGTGAACAAAATCCTTTGTGGGGTGCAGTGAACACAATCTTTTTGGGGTGCAGTGAACACAATCTTTTTGGGGTGGAGTGAACAACATCCTTTTTGGGGTGCAGTGAACAAAATCATTTTTGGGGTGCAGTGAACACAATCTTTTTGGGGTGCAGTGAACACAATCTTTGTGGGGTGCAGTGAACACAATCTTTTTGGGGTGGAGTGAACAACATCCTTTTTGGGGTGCAGTGAACAACATCCTTTTTGGGGTGCAGTGAACACAATCTTTTTGGGGTGCAGTGAACACAATCTTTGTGGGGTACAGTGAACAGAATCTTTGTGGGGTGCAGTGAACACAATCTTTGGGGGGTACAGTGAACACAATCTTTTTGGGGTGCAGTGAACACAATCTTTGTGGGGTGCAGTGAACACAATCTTTTTGGGGTGGAGTGAACAAAATCATTTTTGGGGTGCAGTGAACAACATCCTTTTTGGGGTGCAGTGATCAAAATCCTTTTTGGGGTGCAGTGAACACAATCTTTTTGGGGTGCAGTGAACAAAATCCTTTGTGGGGTGCAGTGAACAGAATCTTTGTGGGGTGCAGTGAACACAATCTTTGGGGGGGTACAGTGAACACAATCTTTTTGGGGTGCAGTGAACACAATCTTTGTGGGGTACAGTGAACAGAATCTTTGTGGGGTGCAGTGAACACAATCTTTGGGGGGTACAGTGAACACAATCTTTTTGGGGTGCAGTGAACACAATCTTTGGGGGGTACAGTGAACACAATCTTTTTGGGGTGCAGTGAACACAATCTTTGTGGGGTGCAGTGAACACAATCTTTGGGGGGGTACAGTGAACACAATCTTTTTGGGGTGCAGTGAACAACATCCTTTTAGGGTGCAGTGAACACAATCTTTGTGGGGTGCAGTGAACAACATCCTTTTAGGGTGCAGTGAACACAATCTTTGTGGGGTACAGTGAACAGAATCTTTGTGGGGTGCAGTGAACACAATCTTTGGGGGGTACAGTGAACACAATCTTTGTGAGGTGCAGTGAACACAATCTTTGTGGGGTGCAGTGAACACAATCATTGTGGGGTGCAGTGAACTCAATCTTTGTGGGGTACAGTGAACACAATCTCATACTTCTGAAGATTTGAGGGTGCTGCCTGTTCCATACTCCCCCTACTCCTCATCTAGCCTTTTAGGGGTACAAACAATAGTAATTGGGGCCTAGTGTGGTTGTGTACGTGTGATATACATACACTTTTTTTGGATCATATTTTCTATTCCGCTATTTAATCAAAAACCTTTGGGGATCAGTTAAATTGGGGGATAGTCTGTGTTGGTACGTGTGAGAGAGATCCACCTTTCCAAGTTGTTGGGGTTCATCTCATACTTCTGAAGGTTTGAGGGTGCTGCCTGTTCCATACTCCCCCTACTCCTAGCCTTTTAGGGGTACAAACAATAGTAATTGGGGCCTAGTGTGGTTGTGTACGTGTGATATACATACACTTTTTTTGGATCATATTTTCTATTCCGCTATTTAATCAAAAACCTTTGGGGATCAGTTAAATTGGGGGATAGTCTGTGTTGGTACGTGTGAGAGAGATCCACCTTTCCAAGTTGTTGGGGTTCATCTCATACTTCTGAAGGTTTGAGGGTGCTGCCTGTTCCATACCCCCCCTACTCCTCATCTAGCCTTTTAGGGGTACAAACAATAGTAATTGGGGCCTAGTGTGGTTGTGTACGTGTGATATACATACACTTTTTTTGGATCATATTTTCTATTCCGCTATTTAATCAAAAACCTTTGGGGATCAGTTAAATTGGGGGATAGTCTGTGTTGGTACGTGTGAGAGAGATCCACCTTTCCAAGTTGTTGGGGTTCATCTCATACTTCTGAAGGTTTGAGGGTGCTGCCTGTTCCATACTCCCCCTACTCCTCATCTAGCCTTTTAGGGGTACAAACAATAGTAATTGGGGCCCAGTGTGGTTGTGTACGTGTGATATACATACACTTTTTTTGGATCATATTTTCTATTCCGCTATTTAATCAAAAACCTTTGGGGATCAGTTAAATTGGGGGATAGTCTGTGTTGGTACGTGTGAGAGAGATCCACCTTTCCAAGTTGTTGGGGTTCATCTCATACTTCTGAAGGTTTGAGGGTGCTGCCTGTTCCATACTCCCCCTACTCCTCATCTAGCCTTTTAGGGGTACAAACAATAGTAATTGGGGCCTAGTGTGGTTGTGTACGTGTGATATACATACACTTTTTTTGGATCATATTTTCTATTCCGCTATTTAATCAAAAACCTTTGGGGATCAGTTAAATTGGGGGATAGTCTGTGTTGGTACGTGTGAGAGAGATCCACCTTTCCAAGTTGTTGGGGTTCATCTCATACTTCTGAAGGTTTGAGGGTGCTGCCTGTTCCATACTCCCCCTACTCCTAGCCTTTTAGGGGTACAAACAATAGTAATTGGGGCCTAGTGTGGTTGTGTACGTGTGATATACATACACTTTTTTTGGATCATATTTTCTATTCCGCTATTTAATCAAAAACCTTTGGGGATCAGTTAAATTGGGGGATAGTCTGTGTTGGTACGTGTGAGAGAGATCCACCTTTCCAAGTTGTTGGGGTTCATCTCATACTTCTGAAGGTTTGAGGGTGCTGCCTGTTCCATACTCCCCCTACTCCTAGCCTTTTAGGGGTACAAACAATAGTAATTGGGGCCTAGTGTGGTTGTGTACGTGTGATATACATACACTTTTTTTGGATCATATTTTCTATTCCGCTATTTAATCAAAAACCTTTGGGGATCAGTTAAATTGGGGGATAGTCTGTGTTGGTACGTGTGAGAGAGATCCACCTTTCCAAGTTGTTGGGGTTCATCTCATACTTCTGAAGGTTTGAGGGTGCTGCCTGTTCCATACCCCCCCTACTCCTCATCTAGCCTTTTAGGGGTACAAACAATAGTAATTGGGGCCTAGTGTGGTTGTGTACGTGTGATATACATACACTTTTTTTGGATCATATTTTCTATTCCGCTATTTAATCAAAAACCTTTGGGGATCAGTTAAATTGGGGGATAGTCTGTGTTGGTACGTGTGAGAGAGATCCACCTTTCCAAGTTGTTGGGGTTCATCTCATACTTCTGAAGGTTTGAGGGTGCTGCCTGTTCCATACTCCCCCTACTCCTCATCTAGCCTTTTAGGGGTACAAACAATAGTAATTGGGGCCCAGTGTGGTTGTGTACGTGTGATATACATACACTTTTTTTGGATCATATTTTCTATTCCGCTATTTAATCAAAAACCTTTGGGGATCAGTTAAATTGGGGGATAGTCTGTGTTGGTACGTGTGAGAGAGATCCACCTTTCCAAGTTGTTGGGGTTCATCTCATACTTCTGAAGGTTTGAGGGTGCTGCCTGTTCCATACCCCCCCTACTCCTCATCTAGCCTTTTAGGGGTACAAACAATAGTAATTGGGGCCTAGTGTGGTTGTGTACGTGTGATATACATACACTTTTTTTGGATCATATTTTCTATTCCGCTATTTAATCAAAAACCTTTGAGGATCAGTTAAATTGGGGGATAGTCTGTGTTGGTACGTGTGAGAGAGATCCACCTTTCCAAGTTGTTGGGGTTCATCTCATACTTCTGAAGGTTTGAGGGTGCTGCCTGTTCCATACTCCCCCTACTCCTCATCTAGCCTTTTAGGGGTACAAACAATAGTAATTGGGGCCTAGTGTGGTTGTGTACGTGTGATATACATACACTTTTTTTGGATCATATTTTCTATTCCGCTATTTAATCAAAAACCTTTGGGGATCAGTTAAATTGGGGGATAGTCTGTGTTGGTACGTGTGAGAGAGATCCACCTTTCCAAGTTGTTGGGGTTCATCTCATACTTCTGAAGGTTTGAGGGTGCTGCCTGTTCCATACTCCCCCTACTCCTAGCCTTTTAGGGGTACAAACAATAGTAATTGGGGCCTAGTGTGGTTGTGTACGTGTGATATACATACACTTTTTTTGGATCATATTTTCTATTCCGCTATTTAATCAAAAACCTTTGGGGATCAGTTAAATTGGGGGATAGTCTGTGTTGGTACGTGTGAGAGAGATCCACCTTTCCAAGTTGTTGGGGTTCATCTCATACTTCTGAAGGTTTGAGGGTGCTGCCTGTTCCATACTCCCCCTACTCCTAGCCTTTTAGGGGTACAAACAATAGTAATTGGGGCCTAGTGTGGTTGTGTACGTGTGATATACATACACTTTTTTTGGATCATATTTTCTATTCCGCTATTTAATCAAAAACCTTTGGGGATCAGTTAAATTGGGGGATAGTCTGTGTTGGTACGTGTGAGAGAGATCCACCTTTCCAAGTTGTTGGGGTTCATCTCATACTTCTGAAGGTTTGAGGGTGCTGCCTGTTCCATACCCCCCCTACTCCTCATCTAGCCTTTTAGGGGTACAAACAATAGTAATTGGGGCCTAGTGTGGTTGTGTACGTGTGATATACATACACTTTTTTTGGATCATATTTTCTATTCCGCTATTTAATCAAAAACCTTTGGGGATCAGTTAAATTGGGGGATAGTCTGTGTTGGTACGTGTGAGAGAGATCCACCTTTCCAAGTTGTTGGGGTTCATCTCATACTTCTGAAGGTTTGAAGGTGCTGCCTGTTCCATACTCCCCCTACTCCTCATCTAGCCTTTTAGGGGTACAAACAATAGTAATTGGGGCCCAGTGTGGTTGTGTACGTGTGATATACATACACTTTTTTTGGATCATATTTTCTATTCCGCTATTTAATCAAAAACCTTTGGGGATCAGTTAAATTGGGGGATAGTCTGTGTTGGTACGTGTGAGAGAGATCCACCTTTCCAAGTTGTTGGGGTTCATCTCATACTTCTGAAGGTTTGAGGGTGCTGCCTGTTCCATACTCCCCCTACTCCTCATCTAGCCTTTTAGGGGTACAAACAATAGTAATTGGGGCCTAGTGTGGTTGTGTACGTGTGATATACATACACTTTTTTTGGATCATATTTTCTATTCCGCTATTTAATCAAAAACCTTTGGGGATCAGTTAAATTGGGGGATAGTCTGTGTTGGTACGTGTGAGAGAGATCCACCTTTCCAAGTTGTTGGGGTTCATCTCATACTTCTGAAGGTTTGAGGGTGCTGCCTGTTCCATACCCCCCCTACTCCTCATCTAGCCTTTTAGGGGTACAAACAATAGTAATTGGGGCCTAGTGTGGTTGTGTACGTGTGATATACATACACTTTTTTTGGATCATATTTTCTATTCCGCTATTTAATCAAAAACCTTTGGGGATCAGTTAAATTGGGGGATAGTCTGTGTTGGTACGTGTGAGAGAGATCCACCTTTCCAAGTTGTTGGGGTTCATCTCATACTTCTGAAGGTTTGAGGGTGCTGCCTGTTCCATACTCCCCCTACTCCTAGCCTTTTAGGGGTACAAACAATAGTAATTGGGGCCTAGTGTGGTTGTGTACGTGTGATATACATACACTTTTTTTGGATCATATTTTCTATTCCGCTATTTAATCAAAAACCTTTGGGGATCAGTTAAATTGGGGGATAGTCTGTGTTGGTACGTGTGAGAGAGATCCACCTTTCCAAGTTGTTGGGGTTCATCTCATACTTCTGAAGGTTTGAGGGTGCTGCCTGTTCCATACTCCCCCTACTCCTCATCTAGCCTTTTAGGGGTACAAACAATAGTAATTGGGGCCCAGTGTGGTTGTGTACGTGTGATATACATACACTTTTTTTGGATCATATTTTCTATTCCGCTATTTAATCAAAAACCTTTGGGGATCAGTTAAATTGGGGGATAGTCTGTGTTGGTACGTGTGAGAGAGATCCACCTTTCCAAGTTGTTGGGGTTCATCTCATACTTCTGAAGGTTTGAGGGTGCTGCCTGTTCCATACTCCCCCTACTCCTCATCTAGCCTTTTAGGGGTACAAACAATAGTAATTGGGGCCTAGTGTGGTTGTGTACGTGTGATATACATACACTTTTTTTGGATCATATTTTCTATTCCGCTATTTAATCAAAAACCTTTGGGGATCAGTTAAATTGGGGGATAGTCTGTGTTGGTACGTGTGAGAGAGATCCACCTTTCCAAGTTGTTGGGGTTCATCTCATACTTCTGAAGGTTTGAGGGTGCTGCCTGTTCCATACCCCCCCTACTCCTCATCTAGCCTTTTAGGGGTACAAACAATAGTAATTGGGGCCTAGTGTGGTTGTGTACGTGTGATATACATACACTTTTTTTGGATCATATTTTCTATTCCGCTATTTAATCAAAAACCTTTGGGGATCAGTTAAATTGGGGGATAGTCTGTGTTGGTACGTGTGAGAGAGATCCACCTTTCCAAGTTGTTGGGGTTCATCTCATACTTCTGAAGGTTTGAGGGTGCTGCCTGTTCCATACTCCCCCTACTCCTAGCCTTTTAGGGGTACAAACAATAGTAATTGGGGCCTAGTGTGGTTGTGTACGTGTGATATACATACACTTTTTTTGGATCATATTTTCTATTCCGCTATTTAATCAAAAACCTTTGGGGATCAGTTAAATTGGGGGATAGTCTGTGTTGGTACGTGTGAGAGAGATCCACCTTTCCAAGTTGTTGGGGTTCATCTCATACTTCTGAAGGTTTGAGGGTGCTGCCTGTTCCATACTCCCCCTACTCCTCATCTAGCCTTTTAGGGGTACAAACAATAGTAATTGGGGCCTAGTGTGGTTGTGTACGTGTGATATACATACACTTTTTTTGGATCATATTTTCTATTCCGCTATTTAATCAAAAACCTTTGGGGATCAGTTAAATTGGGGGATAGTCTGTGTTGGTACGTGTGAGAGAGATCCACCTTTCCAAGTTGTTGGGGTTCATCTCATACTTCTGAAGGTTTGAGGGTGCTGCCTGTTCCATACCCCCCCTACTCCTCATCTAGCCTTTTAGGGGTACAAACAATAGTAATTGGGGCCTAGTGTGGTTGTGTACGTGTGATATACATACACTTTTTTTGGATCATATTTTCTATTCCGCTATTTAATCAAAAACCTTTGGGGATCAGTTAAATTGGGGGATAGTCTGTGTTGGTACGTGTGAGAGAGATCCACCTTTCCAAGTTGTTGGGGTTCATCTCATACTTCTGAAGGTTTGAGGGTGCTGCCTGTTCCATACTCCCCCTACTCCTAGCCTTTTAGGGGTACAAACAATAGTAATTGGGGCCTAGTGTGGTTGTGTACGTGTGATATACATACACTTTTTTTGGATCATATTTTCTATTCCGCTATTTAATCAAAAACCTTTGGGGATCAGTTAAATTGGGGGATAGTCTGTGTTGGTACGTGTGAGAGAGATCCACCTTTCCAAGTTGTTGGGGTTCATCTCATACTTCTGAAGGTTTGAGGGTGCTGCCTGTTCCATACCCCCCCTACTCCTCATCTAGCCTTTTAGGGGTACAAACAATAGTAATTGGGGCCTAGTGTGGTTGTGTACGTGTGATATACATACACTTTTTTTGGATCATATTTTCTATTCCGCTATTTAATCAAAAACCTTTGGGGATCAGTTAAATTGGGGGATAGTCTGTGTTGGTACGTGTGAGAGAGATCCACCTTTCCAAGTTGTTGGGGTTCATCTCATACTTCTGAAGGTTTGAGGGTGCTGCCTGTTCCATACTCCCCCTACTCCTCATCTAGCCTTTTAGGGGTACAAACAATAGTAATTGGGGCCCAGTGTGGTTGTGTACGTGTGATATACATACACTTTTTTTGGATCATATTTTCTATTCCGCTATTTAATCAAAAACCTTTGGGGATCAGTTAAATTGGGGGATAGTCTGTGTTGGTACGTGTGAGAGAGATCCACCTTTCCAAGTTGTTGGGGTTCATCTCATACTTCTGAAGGTTTGAGGGTGCTACCTGTTCCATACTCCCCCTACTCCTCATCTAGCCTTTTAGGGGTACAAACAATAGTAATTGGGGCCTAGTGTGGTTGTGTACGTGTGATATACATACACTTTTTTTGGATCATATTTTCTATTCCGCTATTTAATCAAAAACCTTTGGGGATCAGTTAAATTGGGGGATAGTCTGTGTTGGTACGTGTGAGAGAGATCCACCTTTCCAAGTTGTTGGGGTTCATCTCATACTTCTGAAGGTTTGAGGGTGCTGCCTGTTCCATACCCCCCCTACTCCTCATCTAGCCTTTTAGGGGTACAAACAATAGTAATTGGGGCCTAGTGTGGTTGTGTACGTGTGATATACATACACTTTTTTTGGATCATATTTTCTATTCCGCTATTTAATCAAAAACCTTTGGGGATCAGTTAAATTGGGGGATAGTCTGTGTTGGTACGTGTGAGAGAGATCCACCTTTCCAAGTTGTTGGGGTTCATCTCATACTTCTGAAGGTTTGAGGGTGCTGCCTGTTCCATACCCCCCCTACTCCTCATCTAGCCTTTTAGGGGTACAAACAATAGTAATTGGGGCCTAGTGTGGTTGTGTACGTGTGATATACATATACTTTTTTTGGATCATATTTTCTATTCCGCTATTTAATCAAAAACCTTTGGGGATCAGTTAAATTGGGGGATAGTCTGTGTTGGTACGTGTGAGAGAGATCCACCTTTCCAAGTTGTTGGGGTTCATCTCATACTTCTGAAGGTTTGAGGGTGCTGCCTGTTCCATACCCCCCCTACTCCTCATCTAGCCTTTTAGGGGTACAAACAATAGTAATTGGGGCCTAGTGTGGTTGTGTACGTGTGATATACATACACTTTTTTTGGATCATATTTTCTATTCCGCTATTTAATCAAAAACCTTTGGGGATCAGTTAAATTGGGGGATAGTCTGTGTTGGTACGTGTGAGAGAGATCCACCTTTCCAAGTTGTTGGGGTTCATCTCATACTTCTGAAGGTTTGAGGGTGCTGCCTGTTCCATACCCCCCCTACTCCTCATCTAGCCTTTTAGGGGTACAAACAATAGTAATTGGGGCCTAGTGTGGTTGTGTACGTGTGATATACATACACTTTTTTTGGATCATATTTTCTATTCCGCTATTTAATCAAAAACCTTTGGGGATCAGTTAAATTGGGGGATAGTCTGTGTTGGTACGTGTGAGAGAGATCCACCTTTCCAAGTTGTTGGGGTTCATCTCATACTTCTGAAGGTTTGAGGGTGCTGCCTGTTCCATACTCCCCCTACTCCTCATCTAGCCTTTTAGGGGTACAAACAATAGTAATTGGGGCCTAGTGTGGTTGTGTACGTGTGATATACATACACTTTTTTTGGATCATATTTTCTATTCCGCTATTTAATCAAAAACCTTTGGGGATCAGTTAAATTGGGGGATAGTCTGTGTTGGTACGTGTGAGAGAGATCCACCTTTCCAAGTTGTTGGGGTTCATCTCATACTTCTGAAGGTTTGAGGGTGCTGCCTGTTCCATACCCCCCCTACTCCTCATCTAGCCTTTTAGGGGTACAAACAATAGTAATTGGGGCCTAGTGTGGTTGTGTACGTGTGATATACATACACTTTTTTTGGATCATATTTTCTATTCCGCTATTTAATCAAAAACCTTTGGGGATCAGTTAAATTGGGGGATAGTCTGTGTTGGTACGTGTGAGAGAGATCCACCTTTCCAAGTTGTTGGGGTTCATCTCATACTTCTGAAGGTTTGAGGGTGCTGCCTGTTCCATACTCCCCCTACTCCTCATCTAGCCTTTTAGGGGTACAAACAATAGTAATTGGGGCCTAGTGTGGTTGTGTACGTGTGATATACATACACTTTTTTTGGATCATATTTTCTATTCCGCTATTTAATCAAAAACCTTTGGGGATCAGTTAAATTGGGGGATAGTCTGTGTTGGTACGTGTGAGAGAGATCCACCTTTCCAAGTTGTTGGGGTTCATCTCATACTTCTGAAGGTTTGAGGGTGCTGCCTGTTCCATACTCCCCCTACTCCTAGCCTTTTAGGGGTACAAACAATAGTAATTGGGGCCTAGTGTGGTTGTGTACGTGTGATATACATACACTTTTTTTGGATCATATTTTCTATTCCGCTATTTAATCAAAAACCTTTGGGGATCAGTTAAATTGGGGGATAGTCTGTGTTGGTACGTGTGAGAGAGATCCACCTTTCCAAGTTGTTGGGGTTCATCTCATACTTCTGAAGGTTTGAGGGTGCTGCCTGTTCCATACTCCCCCTACTCCTAGCCTTTTAGGGGTACAAACAATAGTAATTGGGGCCTAGTGTGGTTGTGTACGTGTGATATACATACACTTTTTTTGGATCATATTTTCTATTCCGCTATTTAATCAAAAACCTTTGGGGATCAGTTAAATTGGGGGATAGTCTGTGTTGGTACGTGTGAGAGAGATCCACCTTTCCAAGTTGTTGGGGTTCATCTCATACTTCTGAAGGTTTGAGGGTGCTGCCTGTTCCATACCCCCCCTACTCCTCATCTAGCCTTTTAGGGGTACAAACAATAGTAATTGGGGCCTAGTGTGGTTGTGTACGTGTGATATACATACACTTTTTTTGGATCATATTTTCTATTCCGCTATTTAATCAAAAACCTTTGGGGATCAGTTAAATTGGGGGATAGTCTGTGTTGGTACGTGTGAGAGAGATCCACCTTTCCAAGTTGTTGGGGTTCATCTCATACTTCTGAAGGTTTGAGGGTGCTGCCTGTTCCATACTCCCCCTACTCCTCATCTAGCCTTTTAGGGGTACAAACAATAGTAATTGGGGCCCAGTGTGGTTGTGTACGTGTGATATACATACACTTTTTTTGGATCATATTTTCTATTCCGCTATTTAATCAAAAACCTTTGGGGATCAGTTAAATTGGGGGATAGTCTGTGTTGGTACGTGTGAGAGAGATCCACCTTTCCAAGTTGTTGGGGTTCATCTCATACTTCTGAAGGTTTGAGGGTGCTGCCTGTTCCATACTCCCCCTACTCCTCATCTAGCCTTTTAGGGGTACAAACAATAGTAATTGGGGCCTAGTGTGGTTGTGTACGTGTGATATACATACACTTTTTTTGGATCATATTTTCTATTCCGCAATTTAATCAAAAACCTTTGGGGATCAGTTAAATTGGGGGATAGTCTGTGTTGGTACGTGTGAGAGAGATCCACCTTTCCAAGTTGTTGGGGTTCATCTCATACTTCTGAAGGTTTGAGGGTGCTGCCTGTTCCATACCCCCCCTACTCCTCATCTAGCCTTTTAGGGGTACAAACAATAGTAATTGGGGCCTAGTGTGGTTGTGTACGTGTGATATACATACACTTTTTTTGGATCATATTTTCTATTCCGCTATTTAATCAAAAACCTTTGGGGATCAGTTAAATTGGGGGATAGTCTGTGTTGGTACGTGTGAGAGAGATCCACCTTTCCAAGTTGTTGGGGTTCATCTCATACTTCTGAAGGTTTGAGGGTGCTGCCTGTTCCATACTCCCCCTACTCCTAGCCTTTTAGGGGTACAAACAATAGTAATTGGGGCCTAGTGTGGTTGTGTACGTGTGATATACATACACTTTTTTTGGATCATATTTTCTATTCCGCTATTTAATCAAAAACCTTTGGGGATCAGTTAAATTGGGGGATAGTCTGTGTTGGTACGTGTGAGAGAGATCCACCTTTCCAAGTTGTTGGGGTTCATCTCATACTTCTGAAGGTTTGAGGGTGCTGCCTGTTCCATACTCCCCCTACTCCTCATCTAGCCTTTTAGGGGTACAAACAATAGTAATTGGGGCCTAGTGTGGTTGTGTACGTGTGATATACATACACTTTTTTTGGATCATATTTTCTATTCCGCTATTTAATCAAAAACCTTTGGGGATCAGTTAAATTGGGGGATAGTCTGTGTTGGTACGTGTGAGAGAGATCCACCTTTCCAAGTTGTTGGGGTTCATCTCATACTTCTGAAGGTTTGAGGGTGCTGCCTGTTCCATACCCCCCCTACTCCTCATCTAGCCTTTTAGGGGTACAAACAATAGTAATTGGGGCCTAGTGTGGTTGTGTACGTGTGATATACATACACTTTTTTTGGATCATATTTTCTATTCCGCTATTTAATCAAAAACCTTTGGGGATCAGTTAAATTGGGGGATAGTCTGTGTTGGTACGTGTGAGAGAGATCCACCTTTCCAAGTTGTTGGGGTTCATCTCATACTTCTGAAGGTTTGAGGGTGCTGCCTGTTCCATACTCCCCCTACTCCTAGCCTTTTAGGGGTACAAACAATAGTAATTGGGGCCTAGTGTGGTTGTGTACGTGTGATATACATACACTTTTTTTGGATCATATTTTCTATTCCGCTATTTAATCAAAAACCTTTGGGGATCAGTTAAATTGGGGGATAGTCTGTGTTGGTACGTGTGAGAGAGATCCACCTTTCCAAGTTGTTGGGGTTCATCTCATACTTCTGAAGGTTTGAGGGTGCTGCCTGTTCCATACCCCCCCTACTCCTCATCTAGCCTTTTAGGGGTACAAACAATAGTAATTGGGGCCTAGTGTGGTTGTGTACGTGTGATATACATACACTTTTTTTGGATCATATTTTCTATTCCGCTATTTAATCAAAAACCTTTGGGGATCAGTTAAATTGGGGGATAGTCTGTGTTGGTACGTGTGAGAGAGATCCACCTTTCCAAGTTGTTGGGGTTCATCTCATACTTCTGAAGGTTTGAGGGTGCTGCCTGTTCCATACTCCCCCTACTCCTCATCTAGCCTTTTAGGGGTACAAACAATAGTAATTGGGGCCCAGTGTGGTTGTGTACGTGTGATATACATACACTTTTTTTGGATCATATTTTCTATTCCGCTATTTAATCAAAAACCTTTGGGGATCAGTTAAATTGGGGGATAGTCTGTGTTGGTACGTGTGAGAGAGATCCACCTTTCCAAGTTGTTGGGGTTCATCTCATACTTCTGAAGGTTTGAGGGTGCTACCTGTTCCATACTCCCCCTACTCCTCATCTAGCCTTTTAGGGGTACAAACAATAGTAATTGGGGCCTAGTGTGGTTGTGTACGTGTGATATACATACACTTTTTTTGGATCATATTTTCTATTCCGCTATTTAATCAAAAACCTTTGGGGATCAGTTAAATTGGGGGATAGTCTGTGTTGGTACGTGTGAGAGAGATCCACCTTTCCAAGTTGTTGGGGTTCATCTCATACTTCTGAAGGTTTGAGGGTGCTGCCTGTTCCATACCCCCCCTACTCCTCATCTAGCCTTTTAGGGGTACAAACAATAGTAATTGGGGCCTAGTGTGGTTGTGTACGTGTGATATACATACACTTTTTTTGGATCATATTTTCTATTCCGCTATTTAATCAAAAACCTTTGGGGATCAGTTAAATTGGGGGATAGTCTGTGTTGGTACGTGTGAGAGAGATCCACCTTTCCAAGTTGTTGGGGTTCATCTCATACTTCTGAAGGTTTGAGGGTGCTGCCTGTTCCATACCCCCCCTACTCCTCATCTAGCCTTTTAGGGGTACAAACAATAGTAATTGGGGCCTAGTGTGGTTGTGTACGTGTGATATACATATACTTTTTTTGGATCATATTTTCTATTCCGCTATTTAATCAAAAACCTTTGGGGATCAGTTAAATTGGGGGATAGTCTGTGTTGGTACGTGTGAGAGAGATCCACCTTTCCAAGTTGTTGGGGTTCATCTCATACTTCTGAAGGTTTGAGGGTGTTGCCTGTTCCATACCCCCCCTACTCCTCATCTAGCCTTTTAGGGGTACAAACAATAGTAATTGGGGCCTAGTGTGGTTGTGTACGTGTGATATACATACACTTTTTTTGGATCATATTTTCTATTCCGCTATTTAATCAAAAACCTTTGGGGATCAGTTAAATTGGGGGATAGTCTGTGTTGGTACGTGTGAGACAGATCCACCTTTCCAAGTTGTTGGGGTTCATCTCATACTTCTGAAGGTTTGAGGGTGCTGCCTGTTCCATACCCCCCCTACTCCTCATCTAGCCTTTTAGGGGTACAAACAATAGTAATTGGGGCCTAGTGTGGTTGTGTACGTGTGATATACATACACTTTTTTTGGATCATATTTTCTATTCCGCTATTTAATCAAAAACCTTTGGGGATCAGTTAAATTGGGGGATAGTCTGTGTTGGTACGTGTGAGAGAGATCCACCTTTCCAAGTTGTTGGGGTTCATCTCATACTTCTGAAGGTTTGAGGGTGCTGCCTGTTCCATACTCCCCCTACTCCTCATCTAGCCTTTTAGGGGTACAAACAATAGTAATTGGGGCCTAGTGTGGTTGTGTACGTGTGATATACATACACTTTTTTTGGATCATATTTTCTATTCCGCTATTTAATCAAAAACCTTTGGGGATCAGTTAAATTGGGGGATAGTCTGTGTTGGTACGTGTGAGAGAGATCCACCTTTCCAAGTTGTTGGGGTTCATCTCATACTTCTGAAGGTTTGAGGGTGCTGCCTGTTCCATACCCCCCCTACTCCTCATCTAGCCTTTTAGGGGTACAAACAATAGTAATTGGGGCCTAGTGTGGTTGTGTACGTGTGATATACATACACTTTTTTTGGATCATATTTTCTATTCCGCTATTTAATCAAAAACCTTTGGGGATCAGTTAAATTGGGGGATAGTCTGTGTTGGTACGTGTGAGAGAGATCCACCTTTCCAAGTTGTTGGGGTTCATCTCATACTTCTGAAGGTTTGAGGGTGCTGCCTGTTCCATACTCCCCCTACTCCTCATCTAGCCTTTTAGGGGTACAAACAATAGTAATTGGGGCCTAGTGTGGTTGTGTACGTGTGATATACATACACTTTTTTTGGATCATATTTTCTATTCCGCTATTTAATCAAAAACCTTTGGGGATCAGTTAAATTGGGGGATAGTCTGTGTTGGTACGTGTGAGAGAGATCCACCTTTCCAAGTTGTTGGGGTTCATCTCATACTTCTGAAGGTTTGAGGGTGCTGCCTGTTCCATACTCCCCCTACTCCTAGCCTTTTAGGGGTACAAACAATAGTAATTGGGGCCTAGTGTGGTTGTGTACGTGTGATATACATACACTTTTTTTGGATCATATTTTCTATTCCGCTATTTAATCAAAAACCTTTGGGGATCAGTTAAATTGGGGGATAGTCTGTGTTGGTACGTGTGAGAGAGATCCACCTTTCCAAGTTGTTGGGGTTCATCTCATACTTCTGAAGGTTTGAGGGTGCTGCCTGTTCCATACCCCCCCTACTCCTCATCTAGCCTTTTAGGGGTACAAACAATAGTCATTGGGGCCTAGTGTGGTTGTGTACGTGTGATATACATACACTTTTTTTGGATCATATTTTCTATTCCGCTATTTAATCAAAAACCTTTGGGGATCAGTTAAATTGGGGGATAGTCTGTGTTGGTACGTGTGAGAGAGATCCACCTTTCCAAGTTGTTGGGGTTCATCTCATACTTCTGAAGGTTTGAGGGTGCTGCCTGTTCCATACTCCCCCTACTCCTCATCTAGCCTTTTAGGGGTACAAACAATAGTAATTGGGGCCTAGTGTGGTTGTGTACGTGTGATATACATACACTTTTTTTGGATCATATTTTCTATTCCGCTATTTAATCAAAAACCTTTGGGGATCAGTTAAATTGGGGGATAGTCTGTGTTGGTACGTGTGAGAGAGATCCACCTTTCCAAGTTTTTGGGGTTCATCTCATACTACTGAAGATTTGAGGGTGCTGCCTGTTCCATACTCCTCCTCCTACTGCTCAACCATCCTTTTAGGGGTACAAACAATAGTAGTTGGGGCCTAGTGTGGTGGTGTACGTGCGAGATACATACACTTTCTTTTTGATCATATTTTCTATTCCGCTATTCAATTAAAACCTTTGGGGATCAATTCAATTGCGAGATAGTCTGTGTCGGTACGTGTGAGATCCACCTTTCCAAGTTGTTGGGGTTCATCTCATACTTCTGAAGATTTGAGGGTGCTGCCTGTTCCATACTCCTGCTCCTACTGCTCAACCATCCTTTTAGGGGTACAAACAATAGTAATTGGGGCCTAGTGTGGTTGTGTACGTGCGAGATACATACACTTTTTTTGATCATATTTCCTATTCCGCTATTCAATAAAAACCTTTGAGGATCAATTGAATTGCGGGATAGTCTGTGTCGGTACGTGTGAGATCCACCTTTCCAAGTTTTTGGGGTTCATCTCATACTTCTGAAGATTTGAGGGTGCTGCCTGTTCCATACTCCTCCTCCTACTCCTCATCCATCCTTTTAGGGGTACAAACAATAGTAATTGGGGCCTAGTGTGGTTGTGTACGTGCGAGATACATACACTTTTTTTGATCATATTTCCTATTCCGCTATTCAATAAAAACCTTTGAGGATCAATTGAATTGCGGGATAGTCTGTGTCGGTACGTGTGAGATCCACCTTTGCAAGTTTTTGGGGTTCATCTCATACTTCTGAAGATTTGAGGGTGCTGCCTGTTCCATACTCCTCCTCCTACTCCTCATCCATCCTTTTAGGGGTACAAACAATAGTAATTGGGGCCTAGTGTGGTTGTGTACGTGCGAGATACATACACTTTTTTTGATCATATTTCCTATTCCGCTATTCAATAAAAACCTTTGAGGATCAATTGAATTGCGGGATAGTCTGTGTCGGTACGTGTGAGATCCACCTTTCCAAGTTTTTGGGGTTCATCTCATACTTCTGAAGATTTGAGGGTGCTGTCTGTTCCATACTCCTCCTACTCCTCATCCATCCTTTTAGGGGTAGAAACAATAGTAATTGGGGCCTAGTGTGGTTTTGTACGTGCGAGATACATACACTTTTTTGGATCATATTTCCTATTCCGCTATTCAATAAAAACCTTTCTAGGGCAAGATCTTAAATTACAGAAATATGAGGAGACCGTCAAATAAGGGCCGTGGCCTGGGTCGTGGTGCTGCTGGTAGAGCTCCTGTTGCAAGGAGAGGACGTGGTCGATCTGTGCCAGCTACACGCACAAGTGAAACACCTTCCTCAAGTGTGAGTAGGCGACAGAACCTGCATCAGTATTTGGTAGGGCATCAAACGCCCCTAGAAGTGATGAGGCCAGAACAAGTTGAGGCGATAGTAGATTGGTTTGCTGCTGACAGTGCCTCCAGTTCCTTCACATTGTCTCCCACCCAGTCTACTGCAGAAAGGTCAGAGTTGGCACCTGCAGCCAATGTCCAACCGTCTTTCTCCTCACCCCCTTGCAAATCAGGCCAGCAGTCTGAGCCCCAAGCCATACAGCAGTCTCTTATTCTTTTTGAGGACTCTGTCAGCAGGGTTTCCCAGGGCCATCCACCTAGCCCTGCCCCAGAAGTGGAAGAGATTGAGTGCAGCGATGCCCAACCACTTATTTCTCAAGATGAGTACATGCAAGGATCATCGCAGCACGTCTCCGATGATGACGAAACGCAGGTGCCAACTGCTGCGGCGTTCAGCATTGTGGAGACCGACAAGGAGGGCAGGGGTGAAGACTGGGTGGAAGATGATGTGGAGGACGATGAGGTCCTCGACCCCACATGGAATGAACGTCATGCAGGTGACCTGAGTAGTTTGGAGGAAGAGGCGGTGGTCGCACAGAGCCACCAGCACAGCAGAAGAGGGAGCAGGGTGCAGAAGCGGAGCGGCCGTGCCCTAGACACTACGCCCGCTACTGCCCAACGCAGCAAGGGAACGAGCGCACCAAAGTCAGCTCAAAGGAGTTCTCTAGCGTGGAAGTTCTTTAGAAAATGTGCTGATGACAGGACACGAGTGGTTTGCACCCTGTGCAATCAGAGCTTGAAGCGAGGCATAAACCTTCTCAACCTGAGCACAACCTGCATGATCAGGCATCTAAGTGCAAAGCACGAGCTGCAGTGGAGTACACACCTTCAAAACCAAGAAACGTCTCTGGCTCATCCTGCTTCCTCTTCTGCTGCAGTCTCGGCCGCTCCAGCCACATCTGTAGTGATACCGGCACCTGCCACCCCGCAAACAGACGATCTGTCAGCAACACCGCCACCTGGGTCACCAACAACCATCTCCACAATGTCCCGTGGAAGCGTTCAGCTTTCCATCTCCCAAACACTTGAGAGGAAGAGGAAGTACCCCCCTACCCACCCGCGATCCCTGGCCCTGAATGCCAGCATTTCAAAATTATTGGCCTTTGAAATGCTGTCATTCCGTCTGGTGGAGACGCACAGTTTTAAAAACCTTATGTCGGTGGCTGTCCCACAGTACGTCGTGCCCAGCCGCCACTACTTTTCCAGGCAAGCCATCCCTTCCCTGCACAACCAAGTGGGGGAAAATATCAGGTGTGCACTGCGCAACGCCATCTGTGCCAAGGTCCACCTAACTACGGATACGTGGACCAGTAAGCACGGTCAGGGGCGTTATATCTCCCTAACGGCACACTGGGTAAATGCAGTGGCGGATGGGCCTGAGGCGGATAGCAATTTGGCGCATGTCCTTCCACCACCGAGGATTGCAGGGCGCTTCAGTTTGCCTCCTGTTCCTAACTCCTCCTACTCCGCTTCCTCATCCTCTACCGCCTCCTCATCCGGACAGCGTAACACCTTCACCACCAACTTCAGCACGGCCAGGGGTAAACGACAGCAGGCAGTTTTACAACTTGCCTGTTTGGGGGACAAACCACACACCGCGCAGGAGTTGTGGAGGAGCATGGAACAGCAGACAAATGAGTGGTTGCTGCCAGCGAGCCTCAAGCCCGGCCTGGTGGTGTGCGATAACGGGCGAAATCTCATAGCAGCTCTGGGCCTAGCCGGTTTGACGCACATCCCTTGCCTGGCGCATGTGCTGAATTTGGTGGTGCAGAGGTTCCTTAAAAACTACCCCGATATGTCAGAGCTGCTGCAGAAAGTGCGGGCCGTTTGTGCGCACTTTCGGCGTTCTCACCCTGCTGCTGCTCGCCTGGCAGCGCTGCAGCGTAACTTCGGCCTTCCCGCTCACCGCCTCATATGTGACGTGCCCACAAGGTGGAACTCCACCTTGCACATGCTGGAAAGACTGTGCGAGCAGCAGCAGGCCATAGTGGAGTTTCAGCTGCAGCACGCACGCGTGAGTCGCTCTGCGGAACAGCACCACTTCACCACCAATAACTGGGCCTCCATGCGAGACCTGTGTGCCTTGTTGCGCTGTTTTGAGTACTCCACCAACATGGCCAGTGGCAATGACGCCGTTCTCAGCTTAACTATCCCACTTCTATGCCTCCTTGAAAAAACAATTCGGGCGATGATGGAAGAGGATGTGGCACAGGATGAGGAGGAGGAGGAGGATGAAGAGGTAACATTTCCAAGGCTTTCAGGGCAGTCATTCGCAAGGGGCTCCGAGGGTGGGTTCCTGCACACGCAAACGCCAGGGACGCAATTGTCCAGCAGGGGCACAGTTCTGGAGGATGAGGAGGATGAGGAGGAGGAGGAGCTGGAGGAGGAGATGGAACCATGTTCACAGCAGGGTGGCACCCAGGCCAGCTCATGGCCATCACTGGTGCGTGGCTGGGGGGATACAGAGGACACGGACGATACACCTCCCACAGAGGACAGCCTTTCGTTGCCTCTGGGCAGCCTGGCACACATGAGCGATTACATGCTGCAGTGTCTCCACAACGACCGCCGAGTTGCCCACATTCTAACTTGTGCTGATTACTGGGTGGCCACGCTGCTGGATCCCCGTTACAAGGACAGCGTACCGTCCTTAATTCACTCACTGGAGCGCGATCGCAAGATGCGCGAGTACAAGCGCACGCTGGTAGACGCCATGCTGCTGGCATTCCCATCTGACAGCGGGGCCACAGTGGAAGCACAAGGCAGAGGAGGAGGAGGAGGAGGTCGCCAACGCAACCAGGGCACCGCCAGCACCTCAGAAGGCAGGGTTAGCATGGCCGAAATGTGGAAAAGCTTTGTCAGCACGCCACAACAAACAGCAGCACCAGCAGCTCAGATGGAACGTCTTAGCAGGAGGCAGCATTTTACCAACATGGTGGAGCAGTATGTGTGCACACGCCTACATGTAGTGAATGACGGGTCTGCCCCCTTCAACTTCTGGGTCTCCAAATTGGGCACATGGCCTGAGCTTGCCCTTTACGCCTTGGAGGTGCTGGCGTGCCCTGCAGCCAGTGTATTATCTGAACGGGTATTTAGCACGGCTGGGGGCGTTATAACAGACAAGCGCAGCCGCCTGTCCAGAGACAATGTGGACAAGCTCACGTTCATTAAAATGAACCAGGCATGGATCCCACGGGACTTTTCCGTACCTTATGCAGAATAGCAATGGATACCGACCTTACCCACCCATTGTTCCATTTTTGCTCTTTCTCACTCTTTTGGGGTGTACCCTCATTTAAAATTTTTGAAAAGAAGCAGTGTTGGCTACCTCGTCCTCCTCCTCAGGGCCAGATTAATGTAGGGGCTATTGGAGCTGCAGCTCCAGGCCCCTACCTTTTATATAGGCCCCGGGTTGGCCATATTCACTGTTACCGCTCTTCTGTCACTTGTAAACACAGAAGTCTGGCTTCTATGCTCGCTTCCCCAGGCAGCACCCTCAGAACCTCCCCACACAGCATGAAGGCCGGACAAGGAGGGACAGTTGGCGATGCATGGATGTGTTTATGGGCTTCAGAGACAGCATCCCATGTTGAATTAGGCATGCATGGCTGCACCCTTCCTCCTCTGGGTGCATGGCAAGGCACGGCCCTTAAGGCCCTTCAAAATCCTCAGCACCAAGCCCATGATGCTGTTAATCCGGCCCTGGTCCTCCTCCACCGCCGCTTCCACCTACACCGCCCATAGGTGTGCGCAGCCTATTGCATTAAGGTGTGCACCCCAAAGTTGAAATACACATGCATGTGTTTGCCAGCAGGGAGAGTAATGTATCGGGGCCATGTACCTGTAGGCAAGGAGAAATAGAGCAGAGCAGGTCCCAGGGAGATCTTTCCCATCTCCTCACTGGCAATGCTATGTGCCCTAGGTGATTAGGGTGTGCCCAGGCACACCCAGCACACCCTGTGCGCACGCCTATGTCACCGCCACATCCACCACCACCTCAACCTCCCTCCTACTCCATATGGGCCTCGTCCTTCAGAGATGAAGAAGAACATTGTTTTATTTTTCTGTTTTTTTTTGTTGTTTTAAGTTATTTCCCTATCCACATTTGTTTGCAGAGCACTTGCCATGCTCTTAATTACGTTTTGCTGCCATTTGCAGCACTCTAGCCCTTTCCTTTGGTGTTTTAGAGCCATTTTAGTGCCTTAAAGTTTGGGTCCCCATTGACTTCAATGGGGTTCGGTGTCCGGGAAAAGTTCGGTAAAAGTCCGGGACACGGACCCGGACTTTTTTTTAAAGTTCGGCCGAACCCGTCGAACACGGACATCTAGGTGTCCGCTCAACCCTACCCATTAGCGCAACTTAGCCCTTACACATACCCATTTTTGCTTGTCACAATTTAAGTTGCTGCTGTGTTTTTTAGTATTTAGCGCAGTTATATCTTTCCTTTATATTTGATTTTTGACTACCCTTAACTGCTGCTTATTACTCAAATATGTCCATTATAGACATTTTTGCCTATCGGGCTGCCAAGGTGGTTCACACTGAGGGTGTGTTCGAGGTGTTTTCCTCCAAGGACGATGACCTGGGAGGTCTTTTCATGCGTCTCAAGAATTTGATGGTCTCAGAAATTCACACACAATGGGACATCGCGTTTCTTGAGACGTATTTGAAAAACAGTATGGTCCCCAGGAGCCTCCGCTGGGAGGTGGGCCCCCAGACGGGGGAATTGGAATTGGAGGAATGGTACAAGTATTTTAATGAAGCGGGCTTATCCTTTCTGAGATACCTTATGGGAAGGAAGAAAGCGAAACTATCTAGATTGGATGAGGAGGTCAAGTCCATCAAGGACAAGCTCTCTCCATCCATGGATAGTGAAGACTACAAGACCGCTTCCATGAGTCTTTTGAAGGTCCTTGAAAAGGAAGAAAAGGAGCAAAAAATCAAGAAAAGAAAAAAATTCAATCGTGACTTTCTTGATTATCAAAAAGGTACTGTTTTTGAGTGGCAAAAAAAGCTACTTCTGGCAAATGATGAGGAGGTTGATCTGTCTATGGACGTCACCCAGCCAGGGGCATTGGCCCCACCGGGTGTCCCGGTCTATAATATTGCACAGAGAGCTGTGAATGGAACTAAAACCCCTAAAAATAAACGGAAGCCGTCCTTTAAGTCACCTTTTAGGGGACAACAACCTAACAAAATGAAGCAACCTAAAAAGCCTAATGGTTCGCATACGGCTAACCAGCCAGGCCATTGGAATAACAATGACATGGGACCAAGAGGGGGTCCATGGATGGGACCCCAATGGCGAGGTTTTCGAGGGAGGTAAACAGGGACCTTACCGAAATTTCGGCCCTCAATGGAGGCCCCATTCCCAGGGTCAACACGCTGCTTATGGGTATGACCAAAATCCCCAATGGAGGCAGGGACCACCTAATTACAGATATAACCAGCCATGGGCAAACCCAGACTATGGCCGTGACGACTGTGGAGAATATGAAGAGGCCCTTTATGGTAATGACCAACGTCAGGGTGGTCAGTATTATAATGTACCAACTAGGAACCAATTTTTCCCGTTAAGGGATAATACATGCCCAGAGGATGAGGGATCTTCCAGTTCTCAAGCATCCCAACCTCGTAAGGCTGTGGATACTGGTGCTCCTCTCCCGGGTACGCAACAATTAGGCCAAAGCTACCCGGGATGGGGTTTTCCCAGGGTAAATCAAGGCACCAAAAGACAGGCAGACCAAAACGAGGAACCAGAGGAGGGAGAAGGATCCAACTCAAAAAAAGTAAGGATGTAGCAGGAGTTGGTATCTTCAATCTAAGTAAGGCTGTCTTGTCTGAACCCGAGAAAAGGATTCTAGACAAGGGTCTGAAATTTGCACCCCCTAGGGCCCTCAATAAATTTGAAACCTACATGGATGTGCACAAATTTATTAGGAGGGTTAATATTAAGCGTTATATGGCTAGCAATCCCATTAAAGAAAATCGCTCAACACCAGAGTTTCATCACTCAGGGTTGGCGAACGCTTCTTTATTTAACCCTCCGGGATCTTTGGCCCCTTCAATTAAGGTCTTTAGGGACATTGTACTTAGAGACCTTGAGTCTATGAAAGTGCACAAATGTAAATTAAATAAAGATCTGCAGGAGGGACTTGATTCCTTATGTAAGAATAGGGAACTAGTCATTAGACCCGCGGATAAAGGTGGAGCTATAGTCGTCCTGGATAGATGCGATTATTTGCAGGAGATGCATCGTATCCTAGATGATGGCTCCACCTATTCCGTCCTATCAAAGGATCCTAAAGGTCTCTATAAACGAGAACTGGCGAGTATTGTAGACAGGGGACGTCAACTCAACATTCTTAACAAGAAGGAGTCATCTTTTCTTGTGCCGAAATGTCCGCGTACCCCTGTCATATATTACTTGCCTAAGATTCATAAAAGTCTGACTTCCCCCCCGGGACGTCCCATCGTCAGTGGCATCGACTCTGTGACGTCCCGGGTGGGGAAATACATTGACTTTTACTTGCAACCTCTAGTACAAAAGATGCCTTCCTATATTCAGGATACTAGGCAGATTATCAATACTCTTTCCAACTTCACTCCCACTAAAGACATGTGGATGGTGACGGCAGATGTGTCGTCACTATATACAATTATTCCCCATGAGTTGGGTCTGGATGCAGTTAACATGTATCTGAATAGGGAATCGGGCCTACCCAATCTACAGATTTCATTTATTATGGAACTGTTAGTGTTTGCAACTAAGCATAATTATTTTTGGTTTGGTGGATTGTTCTACCGACAGGATACTGGGGTTGCAATGGGCGCCAAATATGCCCCGTCCTTGGCCAATTTGTTTATGGCCCAATGGGAGGAGGATGTCATCTATGGCCACAGCAGACCACAGTTGGTGCTGTGGGCCAGATATATAGATGACATCCTCCTCCTGTGGGATGGTCAAGAGTCAGATTTGATTGATTTTCTTGAATCCTTAAATAACAACACCAGAGGTATTCATTTAAATTATGAGATAAGCCAGAACAATATCACCTTCTTGGATTTGTCAATTTCGATTTTTAATGGCAGGTTCAGTACAAAGACGCATTTTAAAGCCACCGACAGGAACTCATACATCCCGGTGGACAGTTGTCACCATGAGTCCTGGTTGAAGGCGGTCCCTAAGGGGCAATTTATGCGTCTACGACGCAATTGTTCGGAACATGGTGAGTTTCTGTCTCAGGCACAGGTCCTCACAGAGAGGTTCCTGGAGAAGGGCTATGACCACGGTACTCTAACTGAGTCCTTGGAGACGGTCAGCAGGATGGACAGATCAGATCTGTTGAGGCCTAGTGTTCGGGAGGGAGTTGTTGATGTTAATGCCTGTCCATCTTTCATCACAACCTTCTCTAACCAACACATGGGTATTAAAAGAATCATTCAGCGTCATTGGCACATCCTGCAGAATGATCCCGTTTTGAAAAATATTGTGGTGGAAAAACCACGTGTTATTTTCAAAGGGACACCCAACCTTCGTGATCTGGTTGCTCCTAACATTATTGAGCCTCCGGTTAAACAACCCACGTTTTTAGAACAACTGAAGGGGTTTTACAAATGTAATAGATGCCAGGTTTGTCGATTGAATTGCATCAGAAAAAAGAACACAAAAGAATTTGTTTCTACCAGCAATGGTAAAACTTTCAAAATAAGCCCTTTTGTTTCTTGCACGACCACTGGGGTGGTATATCTGCTCCAGTGTCCGTGCGGGTTACAATATATAGGGCGGACCAAGCGCCCTTTGAGTGTCCGGCTCAATGAGCATATTGCTAACATTCGTAAGGGTTTCGATAGGCACTCGGTCTCTAAACATTTCTTGACAGCCCATAACAAAGACCCCAGGAATATATTATTTTTGGGGATCGATAGGTTTACCCCCAAGTGGAGGGGTGAGCCCCTTATACGGAGTATCTCCAGGATGGAGATGTCCTGGATTCATAAGGTCAGAACATATAAGCCCTATGGGCTCAATGTTGATATTGATGTCAACGCCTTTATTGATACAGCTTAGCGACCAAGGGACTTGATATGTTGGGCCTACCCCTCTTTAGGGCAGTGACATCTTTATTTATTTTTTAATTTTTATTCTTCAACTCATTTGAAATTTATCACACTAGATGCTAGTACATTTTTGCACCTAATTATGTTTTAACCATTTATCTGAAGAGGTCTACATCTTATTGGTGCGAGTTGGTTTTGGGAACACCTGCAATTACCATTAGGTGGTTCTATTGGACCCACATTTATATAATTTTAATTTACTTTGGATAGTGTGATTATGAAATTTGGCTTCTGTCAAATGCCTATGGTGGTCTGTGGCAGCCTTTGGTTTCCACATGACTTAGAACATTGATTTTAAAATGTCGCCTATGCTTGTCAGCAGATGGCGCTATTTATTCAATTTGATTATAAAACTCTATTCAGCTTTTGCTTTTTGAGTTAATTTCTGTTACCCATGTTTTCTTGTATTATTTAATTAATTTTATATGATATGGTATGTACGGCAGCAGCCTCTTCAGTGATAGGCGTGGCAGCTGTCCTCTTTTTCTTGTCTCTTCCCTGATCCAATATGGCGGTTTGAGCTACTTAGGTGGGTCACATGGGGGACTTGCTTTTTGTACATAAGCGGTGGCGTCAGCGCGCCGCCCGTACCTTGAAAAGGTCACATTTGACGAAACGTGCGACGGTCGCGGCGTGCTGACGTCACCTGCTTGTGGGAACGAGTGTCTATCAGGACGGGCGGAGGAGCCGACCGGCCGGCGGCTCGCCTATATCCTTGCTGAAACTATCTTTTATTCTGTAAGTTGCTGTCTTTTTTACTATTAAAGTGTCTGTGGTAATGCACTATGTAGTGCTTTGTGTTTTTTATGCCATATGACACACGATCGAGTCAGCCCTAGAATTTCTCCTGGTGACACCTGTTCTAAGGATTGGCTTCTGGGGAGAGTGGTTTAACCCATCGCATTCTGGGAGAATCTGACATTATTTGGAGGGACCATTAGAGCTATTGGCACCGGAGACGGGACGACAGACTGTGTGGCTCTCACTTATCCATAATCTGGTAAGAGGCAGTGGTATTGGGAGAGGTCTCTGTGTGTCACTTCCATTTCAGACTGTGTGGCTCTCACTTATCCATAATCTGGTAAGAGGCAGTGGTATCGGGAGAGGTCTCTGTGTGTCACTTCCACTTTTAACTATCACCCTAATTATTTATTTATTATTTGGTGAGGACTTGGGACCTAAGGTTACTGGTGCTTTCCACTATCAGCCATCTGGTGACGGTGTGCACTCCTCTGGGTGATGAAATAGTATTCAACAGTATTACGCTATGGACTGTATATTTTTTCTTTGCATATGATCACCATTTGTGGATGTGAGGACTAATTGATCACATCGACCGAAGGCTGAGTGTTCAGATCTGACTTGAGTTTTGGGCGAACTCTATTCTGCATTCTGGTAAAGAGAATTGAATGTTGGTTTAATCATCTGCCACTGGAATCGTTTATTTCGGACTGTGCCTTTCATTTGGATACGGACTTGTCACCAATGTTGGACTATCATTAGTGGGCTTCATCTTACATTCACCTGTGGATTTAGTACCCATTAGCGCAACTTAGCCCTTACACTTATGGTGTTCAGTCCCCACCTACACCAAAGGCCTAATTTTTGGCACCTGTATAGTACATACAATTTCACATTTGTATGGAATGCTTACCAGCAGGTCCCGCTCCTGCACCCAGCAAGAGTATCTGTGAGGGCTTGGTTATGGTGTTCAGGCACCACCAACAGCAAAGGACCATTTTTTGGCACCTGTATAGCACATACAATTTTACATTTGTATGGAATTCTTACCAGCAGGTCCCATACCTTCACCCAGCAAGAGTATCTGTGAGGGCTTGGTTACGGTGTTCAGGCACCACCAACAGCAAAGGCCCAATTTTTGGCACCTGTATAACAAAGGCAATTTCAAATTTGTATGGAATTCTTACCAGCAGGTCCCATTCCTCCACCCAGCAAGAGTAACTGCGAGGGGTTACGGTGTTTAGGCACCACAAACAGCCAAGGCCGAATTTCAGTTCCTGCCGATACTAACCTTCCAGGTCCCCATCACTCCAGCCAGTTTGCATAGCCGCCACCTTAACCTTGGCCAGGTCAGATGACAGCACAGCGCCCCCACTAGATCACTGATAAGAACACATACAACACTTGATCTTTGCCAATTTCAAATTAGTATGGAATTTTTACCAGCAGGGCCCGTTTCTGCGCCCAGCAAGAGTAACTGCGAGGAGTTGCGGGTTTCAGGCTCCACCCACACCCAAGGCACAATTTTTCTGCACCTCTTTGACAAGTGACAAATACATGCAATCTCAAATTTGTATGGATTTTTTAGCAGCAGGGCCAATTCCTGTGCCCAGCAAGAGTAACTGTGAGGGGTTACAGTTTTCAGGCACCACCAGCAACCAGGGCCCAATTTTTCTGCACCTGTATGACAAGTACATACGATTTGAAATTTGTATGTATATTTGAATATGACATTTTTTGCTTTAGAAATGTTAGTATTGCTGCAGCAGGCTACATACATCTTAGAGATGCACTACTTTACAGGCACATTCAGGGGACCCCCCAGGCACAATATTTGAAGAAATATTTTTTTTTAATAGTATCACTTTATGCCTCGTTAAAAGCAGTTTAACAGTGCTCCTTTAAAAACAATAGTTTTTAAAAACGTTGTTTTCATTGCTACATGTTCCCTAGGTCAGTACCCGGACCCCCATACACTTTTCTAGGGAAATAACTTACATTTAAGCCTTCAAAATGAGGCCGTTTGATTTTCAGAGTTCGAGTCCCATAGACTTCAATGGGATTAGTTTACTCAAACAAACTTTTCCTCTATTCACGGTGTTCTGGTGCTAACCGAACCGGGGGGGGGGGATGTTCAGCTCATCACTAGTTGTAGATTTAGCATAGCATAGATCCGTTCGTTGACATAACCTTTTTCAGCATGATTATTTTCATTATGTTTATGTGACAGTATAATCATCTCAGTGATAATTGGGGCTACTGGGATTATGACCAGTAACAATGGAGACCACAAAAAATCAAGTGGACCTACCCAAAGGGGACAAAATCAGAAATACAACTCTGACAGAGGGTTGACCAGTCAATGCTCTATCCAAAAATAAAAAATAATAACTGGGCTAGAGGTGTACACTTTAAGGGTTAGTTTTAGGTGTTTTGCTCAGCATCAAAGTTGGATTAAAGTGGTAGACATTCGGAGGTCAGTAAAAAAGGATGCTTAGGTCCACATGTTATCACATATCTATTTCAATGACTCTATGTCCTTTCTTCTCCACTAGGAAGACTTTGTTCCAAAGACATTGATGAATGCCAGACTCCAGGCTTATGTAGAAATGGAGGAACTTGCTATAACATATACGGAGGATACAAATGTGTGTGCACTAAAGGATGGAATGGTAACAACTGTGAACACAACATTGATGACTGTGCAACAGCCCCCTGTGGTAAGGAGGCTACCTGCATCAACACAGAGGCGGCATTTATGTGCATTTGCCCCCCAGGAAAGACTGGTAAGTGACAGAAAATTATCTGGATTGCTACATCTAAATCAGTGGCAGAACTACCAGGGTCTCAAAGGTCGGATTTGCAACTGGGCACTGGTGTTCTGCCACTGTAGGGATGGGCCAGCGGGGTTGCTGGCTGCAGGGCTCTGAACTGAGAGTGTCCCCCTCATGCAGCCCAGAGCCAGCACTGACAGTCCCCCCCACCTTGCATACATGGTTAAGAAGAGAGTGAGTTAATCTGCTCCTCCTCCTCTCTCCCCTCTCCTTCTGTGTCTGCCCCACCAACTCCAATCCCCAGCAGTGCTGTGCTTCAGAGAAAGGGATGTGTTGGACAAAGCGGTCAGCAGGAAGATGCACATTACTGCTGACTCTTGGTCCAGCAGGCATGGACAGGGACGTTACATTTCTTTCACAGTGCACTGGGTAACTCTGCTGGCAGCTGGGAAGGATGCAGTAAAGGGTTTTTATGTTGCAGCTTGTTTTTTCACCCCGCCTCCAAAAATCTGGTGCTGATTCTGCCACATCTGGCTACTCTACCACCTCCTCTTCCTCCTCCATGTCCTCTTCTGCAATTGTCCTCTGAAGCAGCAGTACTCCCTAAGCATTTAAGGGCCTACGCAAGCAATCAGGCAAAAAGATGCCACGCTGTGCTTCAGTTGGTCTGTCTAGGGGATAGGAGTCACACTGGTGCAGAGGTTCTGTCAGCTCTGCATGGGAAGGCTAAGAGATGGTTGATGCCACAACAGCTTAAGCCAGGAATGGTTGATTGCGACAATAGCAACCAACCTTTTCCCTGCCCTCTGACAGGGACACTTGACACATATTCCATGCTTGGCACATGTTCTGAATCCGGTGGTGCAGCGTTCTTTGAGCAGATACCCAGGCTTCCAAGATCTCCTTAGGCAGGCCAGAAAAGTCTGTGGCCATTTCTGCTGTTCTTTCAATGCCAGTGCTCGCTTACCTGACATTCAACGGTAATTCAACCTGCCCACCAACCGCCTCATTTGTGACATGCCCACCAGGTGGATCTCAATGTTGGCAATGCTGCAGTGGCTGCCCATGCAGCAGAGGGCCATCAATGAGTACCTGTGTAAGTATGGCACAAGAACAGGGTCAGGGGAGCTTGGCTTTTTTTCGCCACGCCAGTGGCTTTTGATTAAGGATGCATGCATCGTCCTGTCACCATTTGAGAAGGCCACAAGATGGTGAGCTGGGACGATGCATGAATCAGTGACACTATCCCGCTAGTCTACATCCTGGAGCACACGCTGCATAGAATCATGGACAGGGCACGTGAGGCAGAAAAGCGGGAGGAAGAGGAGGACTTCCTTTTCTCACAAGGCCCCCTTTATGCAGATATCATTTCTCCAGGGCAACAAAACACACAAGAGGAGGAGGAGGATTTCGGCAGCATGGATGTAGAGGATAGCATACAGCAGTCTTCAAGGGATGGTTTTGATTCCCCAGAAAACGCAGGAGTTGTATGTGGTTGGGGGAGAGGTTGCTCCTGCTGACAATGTCATCCTTAGTAACCCAGAGGACTCAGAAGCTCATGCCTCCTCCAACTTACATTGCATGGGCTCCCTGATTCGGCAAAGCCTGCAAAAGGACCAAAGGATTCATGCTATCAAGGAGAGGGATAATTACTGGTTGGCAATGCTTCTTGATCCACGTTACAAGGGTAAAGATACAGAGCTCATCCTGCCTTTGCAGAGGGAGCAGAGGATGAAACATCTTGAGGAGGCCTTGAAAAAAAATTTGTGTACCACCTTTCCAGACACTGGGAGGTCAACATTCTCTGGACGTGTTTCTGAGACATCGTTCAGCCAAAGAAGGAGCGGTGGAGAAGGCAGCCAGCTGACCAATGCCTTTAAACAGTTCTTTTGTTCTCAGCAGCACCCTGAGCTGTTAGGTTTAAGCAACCATTGGCAGCGTCTCCATCATATGGTGTATGATTATCTAGGCGCAAGGCAGACTTGGAGACCTTTCCAGCTGAGCATCCACTGGGTTACTGGGTCTTAAGGATGGACCACTGGCCAGAACTTTCTCAATATGCAATGGAGCTACTGGCCTGTCCTGCTTCCAGCCTGCTTTCCAAACAGACATTCAGTGCTGCTGTGGGTTTTGTGATGGACAAAAGAGTGCGTCTGTCCACAGACTCTGTTGACCAGCTGACTTTTATCAGAATGAATTAGTCCTGGATCAATAAGAGATATCAAGCCCCTGATGCTGATGCAACTGATTGAATTTGATAGGGGTCTGCCATCCCTTGAAGACTGCATATGCTGCCTATCCTATTCCTCTACCTTGATTCTGCTAGCTTCCAACAATGTTTTTGGTTTAGGTCACTACCAACACCCAAGGCCTAATTTCTGCACTTGTATGACAGGTGTATACAATTTAAATGTTGTATGTCATTTTTAACAGCAGGCCCTGTCCCTGTGCTCTGCTAACTGTGAGGGGTTACTGTGTTCAGGCACCAACAACACCAAAAGCCCAATATTTTTCCACCTGTATGACAAGTACATGCAATTTCAAATTAGTATGGAATTCTTAACAGCAGGTCCCGTTCCTGCACCCAGCAAGAGTATCTGCGAGGGCTTGGCTATGGTGTTCAGTCACCACCTACAGCAAAGGCCCAATTTTTGGCACCTGTATAGTACATGCAATTTCACATTTGTATGGAATTCTTACCAGCAGGTCCCGCTCCTGCACCCAGCAAGAGTATCTGTGAGGGCTTGGTTATGGTGTTCAGGCACCACCAACAGCAAAGGACCATTTTTTGGCACCTGTATAGCACAAACAATTTTACATTTATATGGAATTCTTACCAGCAGGTCCCATACCTTCACCCAGCAAGAGTATCTGTGAGGGCTTGGTTACGGTGTTCAGGCACCACCAACAGCAAAGGCCCAATTTTTGGCACCTGTATAACACATGCAATTTCAAATTTGTATGGAATTCTTACCAGCAGGTCCTATTCCTGCACCCAGCAAGAGTAACTGCGAGGGTTTGGTTATGGTGTTCAGGCACCACCAACCGCAAAGGCCCAATTTTTGGCACCTGTATGACAAGTACATGCGATTTCAAAGTTGTATGGAATTCTTACCAGCAGGTCCCATTCCTGCACCCAGCAAGAGTAACTGCAAGGGGTTGCGGTGTTTAGGCACCACAAACAACCAAGGCCGAATTTCAGTTTCAGTTCCTGCCGATACTAACCTTCCAGGTCCCCATCACTCCAACCAGTTTGCATAGCCGCCACCTTAACCTTGGCCAGGTAAGATGACAGTACGGTGCCCCCACTAGATCACTGATAAGAACACATACAACACTAGATCTTTGCCAATTTCAAATTAGTATGGAATTTTTACCAGCAGGGCTTGTTTCTGCGCCCAGCAAGAGTAACTGCGAGGAGTTGCGGGTTTCAGGCTCCACCAACACCCAAGGCACAATTTTTCTGCACCTGTATGACAAGTACATACGATTCGAAATTTGTATGTATATTTGAATATGACATTTTTTGCTTTAGAAATGTTAGTATTGCTGCAGCAGGTTACATACATCTTAGAGATGCACTACTTTACAGGCACATTCAGGGGACCCCCCAGGCACGATATTTGAAGAAATATATTTTTTTAATAGTATCACTTTATACCTCATTTAAATCAGTTTAACAGTGCTCCTTTAAAAACAATAGTTTTTAAAAACGTTGTTTTCATTGCTACATGTTCCCTAGGTCAGTACCCGGACCCCCATACACTTTTTTAGGGAAATAACTTACATTTAAGCCTTCAAAATGAGGCCGTTTGATTTTCGGAGTTCGAGTCCCATAGACTTCAATGGGGTTAGTTTACTCAAACAAACTTTTCCTCTATTCTCGGTGTTCTGGTGCGAACCGAACCTGGGGGGTGTTCAGCTCATCACTAGTTGTAGATTTAGCACAGCATAGATCTGTTCGTTGACATAACCTTTTTCAGCATGATTATTTTCATTATGTTTAAGTGACAGTATAATCATCTCAGTGATAAATGTGGCTACTGGGATTATGACCAGTAACAATGGAGACCACGAAAAATCAAGTGGACCTACCCAAAGGGGACAAAATCAGAAATACAACTCTGACAGAGGGTTGACCATTCAATGCTCTATCCAAAAATAAAAAATAATAATTGGGCTAGAGGTGTACACTTTAAGGGTTAGTTTTAGGTGTTTTGCCCAGCATGAAAGTTGGATTAAAGTGGTGGACTTTCGGAAGGTCAGTAAAAAAGGATGCCTAGGTCCACATGTTATCACATATCTATTTCAATGACTCTCTATGTCCTTTCTTCTCCACTAGGAAGACTTTGTTCCAAAGACATTGATGAATGCCAGACTCCAGGCTTATGTAGAAATGGAGGAACTTGTCATAACATTTACGGAGGATACAAATGTGTGTGCACTAAAGGATGGAATGGTAACAACTGTGAACACAACATTGATGACTGTGCAACAGCCCCCTGTGGTAAGGAGGCTACCTGCATCGACAAAGAGGCGGAATTTATGTGCATTTGTCCCCCAGGAAAGACTGGTAAGTGACAAAAACTTATCTGGATTGCTCCATCTAAACCAGTGGCAGAAATACCAGGGTCACAAAGGTTGGACTTGCAACTGGGCACTGGTGTTCTGCCACTGTAGGGATGGGCCCAGCAGGGTTGCTGGCTGCAGGGTTCTGAACTGAGAGTGTCCCCCTCATGCAGCCCAGAGCCAGCACTGACAGTCCCCCCCACCTTGCATAGATGGGAAAGAAGAAAGTGAGTTAATCTGCTCCTCCTCCTCTCTCCCCTCTCTTTCTGTGTCTGCCCCGCCAACTCCAATCCCCAGCAGTGCTGTGCCTCAGAGAAAGGGATGTGTGGGCGGAAAGTTTGAAGCCCAGCACCTGGATGTTAAAAGCTGTTTACAGCCTGTGCTTCAGCTTCAATCATGGGTGGGTGAGCTCACCCTCCATTCCCTGTGAGGGAAGTCTCCCCCCTCCCTCCCTTCTCTCTCCTGCCTCTGAGTACATTAATGTAAGGGGGACTCAGATGTGGGGGGTGCTCTGCAGACTCTGATGTAAGGGGGGCTCTGCAACCTGTACCATGTGATTAGTTGTAGCCAACCACAGATCGCTAGTGATTACAGCTGTCATGGATGGTTAACCCATTATTGACAGTTGAAAACTTTGCTATTACAATGATATTAATTGTAACTGCAAAAAAAGTGTAAAAAAAAAATTGCTGATCACTCCCCCAAAGTAGTACAATGTTGGTATGGTGACACTGAACTACTCTGATGAAAGGATGTAAAAAAGAAAATAGAATTTTTTTTAAAAAAGAGTTAAAAATGTTAAAAAAATATTTAAAAATTGAATACAAAAAATATATATACAGTATCTCACAAAAGTGAGTACACTCCTCACATTTTTGTAAATATTTTATTGTATCTTTTCATGTGACAACACTAAAGAAATTATACTTTTCTACAATGTAAAGTAGTGAGTGTACAGCTTGTATAACAGTGTAAATTCGCTGTCCTTTCAAAATAACTCAACACACAGCCATTGATGTCTAATCTGCTGGCAACAAAGGTGAGTACACCCCTAAGTAAAAATCTCCAAATTGAGCCCAAAGCGTCAATATTTTGTGTGGTCACCATTATTTTCCACATCAACAAATAAATGGGAAAATTAGCGCTCCCCAAGGCAAGGACAACTAGGCTGAGAAATAAAAGATGAAATATCTCAGTTTATTAAAGGTTCTTGGCAAAAAACTCCGGTAATTGGTTGGCAAGGAAACACACACAAATTGATGAGATGTGTTGCAATACCTGAGGTGGGAGCCAATGCTGCGGGAAGAGGATGTCACAATGATCTCAGATGGTAAAGAAGGCTGGGCAAGATGGAAGTCACCCAAAGGAAATCCTCACGGGGGGGGGGGGGCTCGGGGGTTGAGGGAATCCGCAGCATAGGAGGCGCGGGAAGATAGAATCACCGCTGGTTGGTCAGCAGGCCGCATAGACACAGTGCACTGGTGTCTCCTCCACTCGTCAGTCCTCAGCCGCACCGGGGGATGACTTCACAGGAAGTCAGCGGCAAGCCAAGGAAGAGCCGCGCCAGGCAGCCGGATACAGTGGGAGGGAGCACTGACCACACGCTGGGGTCCCGGAGTATAAAACCAAATTGGGGGAAGAAACCAGATGCCAAAATGAGATATGAGATTACATGTTTCAGGGGCAACCCCTTCATCAGATCTAAAGTGGCGTTAAACAAGGGAGATTTAATAAAAGGAAGAGGGAGGAAGGGGAGGAGAAAGCTCAACGCCCACATTGGCTCCCCCTACCAGAAACTGCTGCACAGACAAACAAAATAACATACAAAATGACAACTTGGTGAAAAATAAGAATAAAAATAAACATAAAAATGGGATGTGAATAAATGGATAAAAAATAGATGAAAATATTAAAATATTAAAAGTATTATGAACAATTAAATACAAATCATAATAGAAAAAAAGAAAAAGGGGGGAACAACGTCTTGACATAAAGCCTTTATAACACAGAGTGTGTATCCACCTCTTCATTCAACCCATGGGGAGATAACGTGTTAAGCCTATAAATCCAAAAGGTTTCCCTTTTGCATAGCAAGGAAAAATGCTCATTATCTGTTAGAGTACCCCTAGGTATGGATTTGATTGCCCAGACCGTCAAATCCTGCACATTCCCATTGTGGTGGGTAGAGAAATGACGGGGGATGCTGTTGGGGACCTTCCCATTGGTGGTGGCCAGCCCTTGGGTAATAGCCCTGCGATGTTCGCCTATCCGCGTTCGGAGATGGCGGATAGTGCGGCCCACATAAACCTGGCCTGAGGGATGGCCGAACCCCTTTGTGAACTATCCTCAAAGCTATGAGTGGGGCGCAGGTCCATACAGGAGTGGAATGCTGATTTAGGAGATCCTCAGGATAACCCTTTTCTCTGAACTTCGCCAGCATAAGTTGGCCTTGAAAACATAGTCTTCCCTTCGGGTGCAGTTCCTGCGAAGCCTCAGGGAACTGCCCCTTGGGAATGTTTTTCTTCCAAGAAGGGTGGTGGCAACTCCCATAGTGTAAATAGGAGTTGCCTGCCACCAGCTTGGAATGGTTAAGGGTAACAATAGCACAATCAGCATGAGTGAGCTCCAGGTCCAAGAACACCAAGTGAACCGGGTCGATGACATGTGTAAAAGTCAGACCCAGATCGTTAGCGTTGCAGTGGGCGACAAATGCCTGAAAGGTATCTCCATCACTGTCCTAGATGACGAGCACATCATCTATGTACCTCCCATAATAGATTATGTGTTGTGAGAAGGGATTATTTTGTCAGATGTTGAACTCTTCCCAAAAGCCTATAGTGAGGTTGGCATAACAGGGTGCGAAACTCGCTCCCATGGCCGTGCTTCTAGTTTGTAAGTAGAACTTAAGAGAGGAAAAAAGGATCCACGCTTAGGATAAAAGACTCAATCAAAAATTGTAGGAAATCGGCTGCAGCCTACCTCTAAAATCTGTTCACAGAAAGTTTTCAGTTAAAGATGAAGACATGGTAATGAGGTAAGTGGCCCTGCCAGGTGTAAGTAAAAGAGGATAAAGAAAACCTTATTCATGTATGTCAGCAATGTAGCTAGTAAAAGCATAAATAAACATAGATTGATATCCAAATAGGTGACTAATAGTGATAAAGGGAAAGGACCCTTGTAGAAATAAAGTGCATGAGCCAAAGTGACTGAGTATCTCAGTAAGATATATTACCAGGTATCAATGGTAAAAAAAGAGGTGCAAATAAACAATCAAGATGCAAATATAAAGTGCTAATGTGGCTATATGTGCATATACTCTAACAGAGCAAATTCCACAGATAGAGGTGGGGGAGAATGGATACAGAGTGGTATCCAAATAATAAAACAAGTGTATTTTAAAAAGGAAGTGGTATTAAATAGTGAAATGCAATGCGATTCCAAATCGCATGCGTTACAAAAAAAGGATTCCAACGGAAAATATACAGTAAAGTGAAGTTTGATACTTCAAAACAATATCTTCGGGGGCGTGTCCAAGATGGCGACCGGAGTGGACGTCTAGGAAGGGAGCTCCGCTGACCTGCCTGTACTAATCCTGTCACACTGCTGCCCTCTGCCACACCGGAGGGTTCGGGTGACCTACCTGCACTGCTATGACCAGGGGCAGACCGTCCTCGATGCCCCATTCGTCCGCATCGGCTCCTGCTGCTCCTGCCGGCGCCAAAGCCGGGCCTCGTGCTCCCGCCAATATGGCAACCCAGACGGATGATGCGGACCCTGCCATCCGGGAGCAGGACAACTTCACAGCTCTCATGCAGGCTATCTCCACCTGTCAGTCCACCCTGACCTCCGAGATAGAGACTGTGCAGATGGACATTGGATTGATCCGGTGGGACATGGACAAGTTCCGCACCAGACTCACTGAGGTGGGACGCAGGGTGGGGGATACGGAGGATACTCTGAGAGACCATGCGGCTTCCCTGCATACCCTCCATGTGAAGGTAAAGGCTTTGGAGTTTCGGGCGGAGGATTCTGAAAACCGTAACCGCCGCAATAACATAAGGATCCTGGGCCTCCCGGAGGGGGCTGAAGACCCTCATCCTGCAGACTTTGCGGAACGCCTTCTCCGTGACCTGCTCCCACAAGCCACATTCTCCCCGTACTTCGCGGTGGAACGGGCGCATCGGATGCCCGCTCGCAGGGGGCCACCTGGAGCACCCCCGCGCACCTTTATCCTCCGGCTGCTGAACTTTCGGGACCGAGATACGGTACTGAGGGAGAGTAGGAAACAGGACGCTCTGCGGTTAGAAGGGGCCAGATTGATGATCTTCCCAGATTTTTCGGTGGAGACGCAAAAACTGTGCAAATCCTTTGACCACGTCAAGCTGGTCCTGCGGCAAAGGGGTCTGAAATATAGTATGCTGTTCCCGGCCAGGCTTCGGGTGCAGGATGGCGAATCCCTTCGCTTCTTCACTTCCCCCGGAGGAGGCCTCCACCTGGCTGGAATCTTTGCCCCGTCGCTAGATTGTGGAGCACCTGTGGCGTCTCTTCAGGTACTGGCCTGGCTGGGTCCGGGGTGTTGTTGGTGTGCTGCTCCTGCCTTACTGCTGTGAGTCCTGAGACCTGCATGGACTTTCACAGGTGGACTGTTTTCCTTTTTCTTTTTTCCCCCTGTTTTGTCCCGATTTTACAGTGACTACACTTCACCTGGAACTGTGCCCCCCCTGTTATCATCTGTGGTCCACCTTTTCTGTTTATCCCTCCGTTTCTATGGCCATGGACTCAATTGCTCACTTCTCTTATTTTCCCCTGGGCTGAATCGCTGCTGGGACGATCATCCCCCCCTGGATGAATACCCTTTTTCCTTTTTATTTTTCCTTGGTCTGGTGCCCTCATTTCAGTCTCTGCAGAGGGCGGATATTTTTTATTTTTCTTATTTTTCTTATATAGGCAGTGTGCTCGGCGCTCCTGGTATGTTTGACTGTTTCTGCCAGGCGCCCTGTTGGTATAGTGTCCCCCATTTGACACTGGTCATGTTTGGTTTGGGGTCTCAAGCTCACCCACGTTTTTGGGGTGCTGCGGGGTGGGGGGAGGGGGGCTGGGGTGTGTTGGGGAAGTTTCTGTTTGGGGATGTATTTCAATGCCTTATGCCTTATTTGCCACCAAGGTCTGTCTATGTTTATCTGTGCACTTATATGATTTGCTGTTCTATGCTCCATATGTGTGGGGCTGGGTTAACTCCTTTATTATGTAGCCTGGGTCTATTGGGGGGGATTGTCTCTGCTGGACAATTCCCCCTTTTCTCTGTTCTCCTCCTGATGCTATGGCCCCCTGAGGTTGGTCACGTGGAATGTGCGGGGCTTGAACTCTAAGTTTAAGCATTCTCTGGTGTTCTCCTTTTTGCAGAAACACCACCCGCTGTATTCTTCAGGAGACCCACCACACGGGCGCCCGGGTGTTGGCCTTGAAGAGGTCATGGGTGGGGGCGTATTATCACTCTACCTTCTCCTCCTACTCCCGTGGGGTTAGTGTTCTTGTGCACCGGTCCCTCCAATTTGTGCTCCTGGATCTCCACTTGGACCAAGACGGTAGATATATTATCTTGCATGCCCTGTGTGATCGGCTAGAACTGGTGATTGTTGGGTTGTATGTACCTCCGCCTGCTGACCTTAGCCTGCTACGTAGACTTCAGGGCTTGGTAGCTCAGTACCCTACTCCTAACTTAATTTTTGCTGGTGACTTTAATGTGCCACCTAACCCCTCCCTAGATAAGCTTCGCCCTGACCCGATGACTGACTCTGGCCTAGCCCGCTGGGCGGAGGCGCTTGGTCTGCAGGATGTCTGGCGCTGGAAACATCCTTCTCAGCGCCAATATACATGCCACTCGGCCACCCATGCTACGTTTTCACGTATTGATCTGATTTATGTGGGTGGCGGATGAGAGGATTGTGCCGATACTGTCCTCCGAACTTGGTGAGTTCTGGCACCATAATGAGGGCACTGCGACCCCGGCTATGGTGTGGGACGCCTTCAAGGCTTATGCTAGAGGTAGATACCAGTACAATATTTCTAAAGTAAGGGGGGAATCTCGAGTGCAGTTGTCTGTAGCCGAAGCCAAGGCTGCGTCTCTGGAGGCGGACTATCTGTCCACAATGGACAGGGGCACGTACTCTGACATGCAGTCCGCATATCGGGAGGTGGCACTGATTCGTGCGGAGTCGTGTCGCCGCTTTCTACTTTCCCAATCCCAGCGGGTTTTTGAGCAGGGGGAGCGATCTGGTCGGCTGTTGGCCTGGCTGGCGTCAGAGAGATCCGGGGGGGGGGGGCTAGCATAGCCAATATCAGGGTGGAGGACGGGACGTTGCTCTCGGACCCGACGTTGATCTCGCAGAGGTTTGAGGAATAATACTCCTCCCTCTATACCACTAGGGTGGCCTATCCGCCTAAGGACCTGTCGGCCTATCTAGATGAGATTGACTTTCCCTCCCTCCCCCCTGCTGAGGCTTCGAGGCTCGATGCTCCCATCTCCCTGTGTGAGGTCAAGTTGGCGATCAAATCCCTGCAGGCTGGGAAGACTCCTGGCCCCCGATGGCCTCCCCACTGAGTTTTATAAAACTAATTTGGATATTATTGCTTCTTCCTTTCATGGGACGCTCTGTGCAGCCTTGGAGGCGGGCTCCCTGCTGCCTTCTATGTCGGAGGCTGTTGTTGTTGTCCTGCCTAAGCCCGGTAAGGATCCTGAATTGTGTTTCTCCTATCGGCCTATCTCACTGCTAAATGTGGATGCTAAACTCTTGACTAAAGTTCTGGCCAATCGCCTTAACTCTGTGATCCTCAGCTTGGTCCACGGGGATCAGACTGGATTTATGCCGGGTAAGGGTACGGACATCAACATTCGCCGCTTACATACCAACATAGCGTGTGTGGAGTCGAATGACTCACGGGGTGCAGTGGCATCGCTAGATGCAGAAAAAGCTTTTGACTCCGTGGAATGGGACTATCTGTGGCAGGTATTACGCGGCCCCGGTGGCCCGAATCCGTACAATGGCCTTTTGTCATCCCCGTTTCGGCTGGGAAGGGGTACGCATCAGGGCTGCCCGCTGTCCCCCGGTCTCTTCGCCCTCGCCACAGAACCCTTAGCTATTAGATTTCGCATGACGGATGACGTGGGAGGCTTGCGGGTGGGACAGGTAATTGAACGCATTTCATTGTATGCAGATGATACCCTTCTCTATCTAAATGACACCTCGGACTCTCTTGCCGCGGCCTTGTCCATTATTGATAGACATGGGGTGTTCTCGGGGGTTCGGATAAATTGGTCTAAGTCTAGTGTGCTGCCCCTCACGGCTGCTACTCCCCCTCCCCCGGCGGACATACCATTGCAGTGGGTTGACCAGTTTAGATACCTTGGGGTCACGGTGCGCACGGATCTATCGCGTTACCTTGTGGATAATTTGGAACCTGTATTCCAACGATTGGTGAACAAATGTCAGGTATGGCGGACACTACCCTTGACACCGGTAGGCCGCGTGAATTTGATAAAGATGGTTTTTCTCCCTAAGTTCCTCTATATCTTTAGAAATACCCCGATTCCTGTCCCTGCGTCATTTTTTCGCCGATTGGATGGTGTCCTCTTCTCCTTTATATGGGCGGGGGCGGTGCCTCCTATAGCCAGGTGGAAGCTCCAGCTACCACTTTCCTCGGGGGGTCTAGCGTTGCCCTGCTTTAGGAAATACTATTGGGCGGCAGTTTTGGTTACGGTGAGGTGGTGGTTTGCCCAACCTCGCTCTAATCCGGCTGTCACCCTCGAGGCTGCCATTTTGGGCTCCTACGCGGCCCTCTCTGGTTTATAGGGAAGGAGGGCGGCTGCTCAGGCGACGCCGTCGATGTGTATGGTGGTACGGGTGTGGGAACAGATGCTGGTGGCCGCGGGGGAGGGGGGGACGGTCTCACCCCATACTCCCTTGTGGGGAAACCCAAACTTGTCTCACCTCAGGTCTATCCCGGATCCTAGTATCTGGGCAGGACATGGGGCGATAAAACTGCAACATATCATGCCGACGGGCACGTTGCTCTCCTTTCCAGAACTGCAAGAGAAATTTGGCCTTCCGTCCCGCATGTTGTTCCGGTACCTGCAGTTGAGACATGCGGTGCAGGCGCAATTCCCGGTGGCGGTCACTGTTGCCCCGAATCAGGTGGAGCGATTCTTGACCACGCGTATTACAGACAAGATCTTGTCATCGGTCTATCTTCGCCTTACGTGTGGTCAATCAGATGGAGATTCCTCCCTGTTTGAACGCTGGCGTCAGGATGTTCCTACACTTATTGAGGAGGACTGGGGAACGGGGATTAGGCAGTACTTGCCCACGATGATCTCGGCTAGGGATAGGTTTATCCAGCTTAAATTTCTGCACAGGGCGTATTACACTCCTCAGCGCCTGGCCCGGATCTACCCTGCGCATTCAGAGTTGTGCTATAAGTGTCAGCAGGCGGTTGGAACTTTCTTTCATGTGGTATGGGATTGTCCCGAGATTCAGGAGTACTGGAGAGGGGTGGTGGCCGTGATGAGTGCGGTAGTGGAGGTCCAGGTCCCCCTTGACCCTAGGATACTTCTTCTGGGGCTGGGTGGTTTGGTGACTCAGGCTAAATATATGAAACTGTTATTGTTTTACTTGTCGTTTTATGCCAGGAAAACCCTACTGCAACATTGGAGGGGATCCGCTCCTCCGACGGTCGCCCATTGGCGGGCGTTGGTGGACTCTGCCCTTCCACTTTATAAACTGACCTACATGGGCCGTCAATGCCCGCAGAAGTTTGAAAAGATCTGGGACAAGTGGCTGAGGACGCGGTCTGTACGCCTTTAGTTCTGGTGGCATGGGGCTTGGTGGCAGGGGTGCTGCTCTGTCCCTTCATGCCCCTGGGTGTTGCTTTGGTTCTAATTCCCCTGGGGGGCTGGGGAGGTGGGGCACGGTGGCGGTGTCCCCTCCCTT
The DNA here is from genome assembly GCF_965119305.1 of Pelophylax lessonae. Lineage (NCBI taxonomy): Eukaryota > Metazoa > Chordata > Amphibia > Anura > Ranidae > Pelophylax > Pelophylax lessonae. The sequence continues at coordinate 50,643,194 of NC_138774.1, forward strand.
AGTCCCCTGACCCCACACCTCCTTCTCCCACGGGGCCCCTGACTATATCTGGATCTGGGACTTAAACAATGTTGTGTCTCCTGTACTGTATGTGTCTATCACTTCGGGTTACTACTGTGGGTTAACTGTATTGATTGTGTACCTTGCCTGTATTTGTGCACGGATTATCATTTTATGCTACAATTATCTCCTTTTTGTTTTGGATAATGTACCTTGTTGGCTGCACTTCTGTATTGTTGCACTGATTTTCTAATAAAACTTTTCTGTTAAAAAAAAAAAACAATATCTTTGTAATAGTCCCGATTGCACAGCAAAAGTGCTCTAGTGCAGGATTTTGGATCTATGTAACTATTTTGTAAATACAATAGTCCCAAGTCGCATGACAAAGTGCTCCAGTGCAGATTGTAAATAGGTGCAATTTTACAGCAGGGGTGACTTGTGTATTTCCAGTGACTCTTCAAGTGTGGTCGGTATGATGGGTCAAGGTGCTCCCCTCACTCGCAGGCTTGCACTTACCAGAAAGGGAAACCCCTACAGGGGTAATATGCCAGTATTCCAATATGGAGATGGCTCCTATATCCCTCAATGGTCATCAATAGGTTCCTCTGATCATAACATCAATGGGGGTCCTATCACTCTTGGATGAAGGGGAACTCTGTGGATTCAGATGTAAAGGGGAACTGTCACATACCTGGTTGAGGCTGAGCTGACGGGGGTGCTTTCCCTTACACCTCCTGTCCGTTTTTTCCTGAAGGTGATAACAGGATATAACAGGGCACGAAGTGGCACGGGTGCCTGGTTGGGGATCCTGGATGGAAGGTACTGGCAGCAGGCGCCAAACAGTGGGCAGGCTCATGGACTGGCAGATGCAGATACACGCCAACAGGTGTAGAACAGCAGGCAGACTGGTGGACTGGCAGGTGCAGGTACACAGCAACAGGTGCAGGACAGCAGGCAGAAATCAGAGTCCCCCTTTAAAAACATGTGGGGTTGAAGTGGAGACCATAGGCAGCCTCTGCTGACCTTAGTCCTCAATCTGTGCGCATTAGGGACACTCCACTGAACCCAGGTTCAGGCCGGATAAAATCTTTTTTGTGAACTGGATGTGGCCCACAGTCCATAGCTTCGAGACCCCCAGTCTAAACTATCTTTGTTTGATGTATCATTAACAGATCCCTTCACTTGAACCATCTATAGTCAGAGATTTAAAGGGTCGTCACATACTTTTAGCCATATAGTGTAAGTGCTAGAATGTATGTTGTAGATAGGGATGAGCTTCAAGTTCGAGTTCGATCGCTCGTCGAATGATGAACAAATGTGCTTCTTTGCGGGAAATTCAAGATTCCCATAATGCACTGCATGCGCAGCACGTTATGTGATTGGCAAAAGCATGCACCCTGACCTCATGCTTTGGCCAATCAAATGATCTCTGCCATGATTGGACTAAAGGCAGGCTGCCTTTAGCCAATCATGGCTCAAGGGCCAAGTACATGCCCCACACTACATAAAGGCTGCCCGCGCAGCCGCAACGTGTAGTGTGATTGTGCGGGCGAGGAGACAGGGAGAGGAATGCGTTTGAGGCAGGGCGAGAGTAGCTTTTTTTCTAATTTGTCAGACAGTACAGAGAGACATTCCTAGCAGTGTAGGGAGGGCCTGGAACGTGTTTGAGGCATGGAGAGAATTGTTTCTTTGCAGTTTGTCAGACAGTGCAGTGCCAGTGATTCTTTCCTAGCAGAGAGGGAGAGAGATCTCTCATCTTTTTTTTTTTTTTTATATTTCTTTATTAAAGTTTTACAAATACAAAGGTAAAAATGTGGTACAAATCATTTCCTTTTTCACATGAAGTAAACATTTTATCCCCTCTAGGACTCCCCTACCCCCACCCCCCCGCCCAATCCCCCTACCCCATTTCCTTCTCTATCTTGTATCTAACGACCTTTCCAACTTTCTTTAAACTTTTGCCATGTCTCCCAAATTTCAATCCTGTTCTCGTATCGTTCTTCTCCCCACACTTTTAAATATTCCAACTTTCTAGTTTTTTCTACTCGCATAAGCCATTCTTTATGTGATGGAGGTTCTATCTCATTCCAATTTCTGGGGATTAAACTTTTTGCTGCGTTTAAGAGATGTGGAATCAGTGATTTTTTATATTGTTTTATTGATAGTTGGGTCCCATGGAATAGGCAGACCCAAGGATCTTCCATTATTTCTATATTGGTAATTTTTTTAATTGTAGCTAATACATCCTGCCAATATTTTCTAATTTTTGGGCATTTCCACCAAATGTGAGTCATTGTACCGATTTCTTGACAGCCCCTCCAGCAATTTTTTGAATTCTCCCCATGGTAATTCCCAACTTTGTCTGGGGTATTATACCATCGGGAGACCAGTTTATAATTAGTTTCTGCCGTACTCATGTCAATGGCGGAGCTGTGGATCAGTTTCAGACTTTTTTCCCATTGGAACCCTTGGCTATGTGCACCCAGTTCTTTTTCCCACTTTTCTGCGAATGGAGGTACCGCCAGCCTCTCCCCCTCATTAAGAATTTTATAAATATTAGAGACGTTGTTACGCATTTTCTCCGATATACATATCTGTTCCATCGGCAATAATTCTTTTATCCCTCTAATCGGCTGAGGAAGGGAGTCCACGAAGTGTTTTAGCTGGCGGTATCTCCATTCGGTGAGGTTCCAGTCTCCCCTCTTTTTCAAATCTATAAACGTATTTATTTTTCCCTGTGTCATAATGTCCTTTAACCTTACGTCCCCTTCTCCCATCCATTTTCCATATTCCTTTCCCTCCCCTGGTGAGAAATATTTTGTGTCTTTCAGTGGTATTAGTGGTGAGTTGTATTTCCATTTTTGACTAGTGTTTATTGTGTCCCATATTTTCAGTGCCTGTCGTGTGATTATGTGTATATTGTTGTTTAGCTTTCTATATTTTGGTGGAATCCAAATCATTTTACCTAAATCTGTGTCACTCATTATGTTTTCCATTTTAACCCATTTTTTTCCACTTTCTTTTTTTCCCCATTCCAACACCCGTGTAAGAATTGATGCCTGGTAATATTTTTTAAGATCCGGTAGTGCTAAGCCCCCTTCTTCTTTACTTTTACTCAGTGTTGTGTACTTTATTCTTGGTTTTTTTTTTTTCCATACAAACTTGGTTATTAGTGCTTTTAATGTTTTGAAAAATGCCTGAGGAATCTGTATTGGTAACATCTGGAATTTGTATGTTATTTTGGGAAGGATTGCCATCTTTATAATGTTAACTCTTCCTATCCATGATATAGCTCTCAGTATTAGACTATTTATTTCTGTTTTAATTTCATTTAGTAAGGGCAAAAAATTTATTTTATACAGCTTTTCTGGGTGGAGGGTTAGTTTAACTCCTAAATATTTTAATTCACCTTTTCTCCACAGAAAAGGGAATTCTTTTTCCATCCTATTCCTTTCCTGTTTGTCCATCTTTATACTTAATATCTCTGATTTTGTTTGGTTGATTTTAAAATTAGAGAGTTCTCCATAGTGTTTCAAGTTCTTTATTAAATTTGGCAAGGTTATTCTGGGGTTGGAGACGTAGAACAGGAGGTCGTCTGCAAAAGCCGCGACCTTATGTTCCATCTCTCCCACTTTTATCCCTTTGATATCAGTACATCCTCTTATAGTGGCTAATAGTGGTTCCAATGAGATCACGAACAACATTGGAGACAGGGGACATCCCTGTCTCGTTCCGTTGTGCATCTCAAAAGGTTCCGATAGTATCCCATTTACTTTTATTCTTGCAGAGGGTTGGTTATATAATATCTTTATCCATGCCATCATCCTCGGTCCCAGTCCTAATTCCTCTAATGTTCTCATTAAGAACTCCCAATTGACCCGGTCGAATGCTTTCTCAGCATCAATCGACAGGATCATATTTGGGGTCTTATTTTTAAGCATTTGTTTTGTCAGGAGGATTGTTCTGATGCTGTTGTCCTTGCCTTGTCTTCCGGGTATAAAGCCTACCTGGTCGCTATGAATCCATTCATTCATGAGGCTTTTCATTCTTGTAGCTAATATTTTTGTAAATAATTTGGTATCTACGTTTAGAAGAGATATCGGTCTATAACTAGAACATAGCGTTTGGTCTTTATCTTCTTTTAAAATGACTGTAATAGATGCTAGGAGGGCTTCCTTACTCATATTGAATTTGGTCCCTAATCCATTCATATACTTTTCAAGCCTTGGGACAAGTAGGTCTTTAAATTGTTTATAGTACCCGATGGTATATCCATCTGGTCCAGGACTTTTACCCGTGGGCGTTTCTTTTATTGCTCTGAGTATCTCCGCATTTGTAATTGGAGCCTCTAGTGATTTTAGTTTTTCCTCATCTATTTTTTGCATTTTTGCGTTTTCTAGGTATATTTTAATCTTCTCTTCTCTATTCCCTCTATCGTCTTGCTTCCCTTCTCCTTTTACCGCATAAAGGTTGCTATAGTATTTTTGGAACTCCCGAGCTATTTCAGTAACTGAATGGACTAATTCCCCTTCTTTATTTTTGATCTTGTCTATATAATTTCTTGCTTTTTTTTTCTTAGTAATTCTTGCCAAATTTTTTCCAATTTTATTTCCTTCCACATATTTCTCTCTGGTCACCCTATTAAAGTCTTGTCTAATTTCCTGTTCTAATAATTCTTTTAATTCTTCTTTTTTACCCTCCAACAGGGTGTTGGACTCCTCTTTATTTTTTATTATTTTTTTTTGTTTTTGTTCCAGATCATATACCTCTCTCATCAGTCTATCTTTATTTTGGGTTCTTTCTCTCTTCCTTTGCACTCCCTTAGCTATTAGTATCCCCCGCATATAGGCTTTTTGTGCCTCCCATATGATGTTCTTAGGAGTCTCATCTATATCATTATTTTGGAAGTAGAATTCCAATTCTTTCTCAATTTCTTTCCCCCACATTTTATCCTTGATTAAATCTTCATTGATTTTCCATACATTCATTTTGGGTTGTTTTTTGCCCATTCTTATTTTTAATGTAATGGGGGAGTGATCTGACCATGTTCTGATCCCAACCTTCGCCTCTATTACTTTGTCAATCCATCTATGTTCCACCAAAAAGTAATCGATTCTTGAGTATGTCCCATGTATATTTGAGTAATAAGTGTAGTCTCTTTCTTTTGGGTGTAAGATTCTCCATATATCTGCTAATTGATTTTGAAATAATTTTTTCGTGATCTCTTTATTCTGATGGATCGAAATTCTTTGGTGCCTTGCTGTATTATCAATCTTTGGGTCTAAGCTCAGGTTGAGATCTCCTGCCATGATCACTCCTCCTTTCCTAAAGTTTGTCAATTTCCCCAGGATTTTACCCAGAAAGGGTACTTGTCCCTCGTTTGGACTATATAAGTTGGCTAGAGTAACATCTTCTTCGTTTAGTTTTCCTTTCAGGAAGAGGAACCTTCCCTCCGGGTCCACCAGCCTTTCCTCCAGTATGAATCTTGTCCCTCTAGCAAAGCCAATTGCTACTCTCCTAGATTTTTTCTTAGATGAATCTGCGTAATACCATATTGGGTGTTTTTGTGAGTAGAATCTAATATTTGTATCATGTGTGATATGAGTCTCTTGTAAGAATATGACATCTGCATTCAGATAATTAATTTCTCTCATAATTCTCTGTCTCTTCACCGGTGAATTCATTCCCCGTATGTTATATGATATAATGTTTACCTCATCCATCCCTTTGTCTTGGTTTTCCTATTTTCCCAAATTTTTGGTTCTATACCTTTTTTTCTTTTCATCACATCTGGATTTATAAGGCTGGTGTTCTCGAAAGTTCGGGCTCTCCTTCTTATATGTGGGTTTTTGTTTTCTATATGAGCTAGGGGTGCATGGCATATTCAAACAATCTATTTTTGTGTCGTCCTTTTCTTTTCCCCTATTTCTAAACCCCCCCTTCCCTCTCCCACCCACCCATTCCCCCCTCCTCCCTCCCCCCTCCCCCCTGGCCATCTTCGCCTCCAAGGGTACCTAGTTTCTCCTTGCCTCCTGACTAGGTTAGTCGATTTATCTCTCCTCCCCTTCCATCGACATTTCCCCGGGGTTGAGCTCGGCCCGTGCTCGCCATCACTTCCTCTCCCCCCTATTTTGGGATTTGAGGGTGAAGTACACCCTAGTGCCCCCATGGGGCCGCCCTCTTGAAACTCTTTTATAATGCCCCTTATCCACCTCCCTACCTCCTATCCTCTCAAAACCCCTCCGTCCTTCTCCCAATTTCCCCATAACCTCCCCGTTTCTCAAAACAGTTTTTAACTTTTCCCTTTGCTCTTCTTTTTCTTCTTAATCTCTTCTTGCCACTCGTTTTCGTCTTCTGAGTCCTCATCTAGGGACTCTTGAAGAGTCCATCCTGGAATCTCCACTACTGGTACTTTCAAAATTTCACAAAAGGTCAGGGTCTCTTCTGGAAACCTTAGCAGGGCCGTTTTTCCATCTTTCCGTGCTCCTAGGCCTGGCGGGTGGCTCCAGAAATATTGTATATTTTGCTTCCTCAAAATATCTACCACTGGTTTCAAAATACGTTTTCTATTGATTGTATCCTGAGATAAATCCGGGAAAATCTGTATATCTGCATCTTCATATCTCATTATTGGTCTGTCTCTCATCTTTTCCCAGATTTTAGCTCTTACATCGTATTTATGAAATCTCGCTATTACATCTCTTGGTTTATCTTTTGGAGCGTTCTGAGGTTTTCGTATTCTGTGGACTCTTTCAAATTCTATTTTGTCAGCCATTTCCTTTCCTAGGAGGGGATTGAAGATGATTTCAAGCATTTCCTCTAGTTTTTCCTCTCTGCCCTTTTCCGGTATGCCCCTAATCCGCAAGTTTTTCCTTCTGTTTCTATTTTCTTGGTCTTCCATCTTATAAGCCATGTTCCTCTGTTCAAGCTGCGTTCTTTTCATTTGATCTTTTAAATTTTTTAACTTCCTCCCATGGGAGTTTATTTTCGTTTCTATTTCTTCCACTCTAGCCAGAGTATGTCCTAAATCCCTATATAGGTTAGCCATTTCCGATTTGATTGATTTTTCCAAATTTGTGAACATTTCTATCATTTCAGATTTTGTCGGTGGCTGATCTTTTCTCCTCTGTTCTTCTTCCTTTCCTGATACATAGTCTCCCATAATTTGTGTACTTTCCCTAGAAGAGTCCAAGGTCTCCTCTCCCGGTAACTCCGAGTTTTTTGTGCCTTTTGTCTTTGTTTTCCCCTCATTATTTTGTTTTGATTTTACAGCTGGTTGACAATCCGCTGCTTCATTTTGTCCCTTCCCATCCTGAGTCATATACTTTCTGATGGTTCCGGGGCTAGCTGTTATTTTTGCGGGTTTCTCCGCCCCATCTTTTGTCTGTTTATTCTTTATTTTTGACATATTTCTACTTTTTAGGCTCTGTTTGAGTTCTAGAGCTGGGGGGCTATAGAGTTCAGTATAGTTCGCCAACTGTCTACCTGACCAGACAGTGGTCAGATATAATATTTCAGGGATGGGCCCGGCGTATATTTAAGGGGGGTACTGCTTTAAGATGGGAGGGTATAATTGTCCAGCATTTCCAACTTCTCCTAACCAATAATCTCCAGTAGAGCCACCTCTGGCCTTTTTATCTATTTTTTTTTTCCCTTGAAGACACGAGTTGGGTAGTAATTTTAGTTTGCTTTATTCTCATACAGTCTTTCCCTCGTTCAGTTATAGAATAAAGTAAAAGCCAAAGGAAGCCCCTGTAAGATACTGGTAGTCTTCTACACCATATATATATAATATTTATCTCCAGTGAGGAAGGGCCTTTAGGGGGGTCCCAAGGAGTTCCTTCATGTAAATATCTCCTATTCGACATACGGTTCGGAGAGACTTGGGAGGTTTGGGTTTTTTTTTTTTATCATTCCGTCCCTTTAAACCAAGTGCTCATTGAACATTTTCCAACACGCTAGCAGGGTTCTTATTACCAAGCCCTTCTCCCTCCTCCTGAGGGGGCCTTAGTATGCCCGGAGTATCCCGGGGTGTCAGCAGTAATTCTATTGCAGTACAAGGTAGTCTGTCAGTATCTTTTTCACCCGGGGTATACCTTGGCACTTGTCCCAGTCTATAGATCTTATAATATATATCATATATGAAAGGAAAGGAATTTGGGGGTTTTCACCCTCTCACCACTCCTCCAGGTCTCGATCTCAGCCTCATGTAGTGTGTGGTTTGTGGCTCCTTAGCTGCATGCTTTGTCGGGTATCCGGCTGCCTCTGCGTCCCCCTTCAGGCGTTGATTCCCTCCTTACTCGGATGCTGGGAACCCTCTCTTTCCCCAGAGCCGTTTCCAGGTCTGGTGAGCTGTCCCCCCGATGGCGGACCGAGTGCGGGACCTCGTGAGGAGTCTCTCTGTGCCGGCTGGACGAGTGCAGATGGTCTGGGCGGCCGGCTCGGGCTTGCTGCTTCCTCGCTACTGCACCCTGGTGGCTACACGGGATCTACATCCCCGGAGCTGTCCCTCGGACACTGCTCAACGGAGGCACCTGCTTCTCAGCAGGGATCAACCGATCCACCGGGTCCTTCGGCAGCGTTGCTGGAGATCAGGTAGAGGGATATTTGGTCCGCTTTAGTTCTCCATGTGTGCGGGGTGGTCTGAGGCGTTCAGTAGCATGTCTCGGGCGGCTCCCAGATCTGCACTAGCGCGCACTCAGCTCTGGCGCCATGACCCGGCTCCTCCCCCCGACCATGAGAGATCTCTCATCTATAGGGCTATCTATTACATCACATCAGTGAGAGTATTGTTAATCGGTCACTTGCGTACATCTATAAGCACCACAGCTCATCTATAGGGTTATCGATTACATCACATCAGTGAGAATATTGTTAATTGGTCACTTGCATACAACTATTATAAGCACCACAGCTCATCTATAGGGCTATTGATTACATCACATCATTCAGAGTATTGTCAATCGGTCACTTGCGTACATCTATAAGCAGCACAGCTCATATATAGGGCTATTGATTACATCATATCAGTAAGAAAATTGTTAATCGGTCACTTGCGTACATCTATAAGCAGCACAGCTCATCTACAGTATAGGGCTATTGATTACATCATATCAGTGAGAGCATTGTTAATCTGTCACTTGCGTACATCTATAAGCTCCAGAGCTCATTTATAGGGCTATCGATTACATCATATCAGTGAGGGCATTGTAAATCGGTCACTTGCGTACATCTATAAGCACCACAGCTCATCTATAGGGCTATCGATTACATCACATCAGTGAGAGTATTGTTAATCGGTCACTTACGTACATCTATAATCACCACAGCTCATCTATATGGCTATCGATTACATCACCTCAGTGAGAGTATTGTTAATCAGTCACTTGCGTACATCTATAAGCACCACAGCTCATCTATAGGGCTATAGATTATATAATATCAGTGAGAGTATTGTTAATCGGTTACTTGCGTACATCTATAAGCACCACAGCTCATCTATAGGGCTATATCGATTACATCACATCAGTGGGAGTATTGTTAATTGGTCACTTGCGTACATCTATAAGCAGCACAGCTCATCTCTAGGGCTATTGATTACATCATATCATGTCACTGAGTATCTATTGGTCAGTTGCCTATACCCTATATTGATCTGTATCAACATCATGCCCGAAAGGCCGACAAGGAGAGGCTGATGCTCACAGGCCACGAAAAGAGGGCAAGCAGCCTCTGTGTCCATTGTGAAAAGGGATGGTCACAGTCGACATAGTGCATCCTCTGCAGGCGGGGCACGCCTGTCCTTTATTTTCAGTGCTGCCCGTGCTATTCAATATTCAACCACAACATGTGGAAGAGGTGGTGGAATGGATCCATAAGCCGTCCTCATGCTCCTCGTCCTCTGACACTCACGCTCACAGTAGTTTGCCTTCCACCGCAGCTGCCAAAGTGGCCCGTTCCACAGCTACTCCTTCTGTTGTCCCACCATCATGCACAGAGGAGTCACATGAACTATTTGATCATAGTGTCAGTGACATGCTGCTGGAGGATGCACAGCAATTTGAAAACTGTGATATTGGTTCGAAGGTTGATGAAGGGAATAATGTGAGCCTAGAGAGAGGGGGTGACAATGACGGACAAGAAACCAGCAGTCATGTTGCCACAGCTGAAGCATGTTGCCAAGTTTGCTCCAGTGACGAGGAGGGAGGGGATGATGAGGTCACTGACTGTACTTGGGTGCCTGACAGGATAGAGGAGGAGGAGGAGGAGGATGAGGACGCACAACTCCAATGAGGCAGGATGTGCTCCAGGGGCCGCCATAGCAGTAGCCAACTAATTCCGTCACAGCACAGAGCTCCACAGGTGCAGGGTGCTGCAAACTCCCTGTGGATTCACAAAAGTTCATTAGTGTGGGCTTTTTTCAGCACATGTGCAGTAGACCACAGCGTTGCTGTTTGCAACATCTGTCTAAAGCGGATAAAGCATGGCCAGAACACCAGCCGCTTGGGCACCACATGCTTGACAAGGCATATGACGACCTGCTATGCAGTCTGTTGGCAACAGCACCTGAAAGAGGCACCAGATCAAAACAAGCATACATCACATTGCTCCTCATCTGTGATCTCTAACCGTACTATACCTCATGCCTTCTCAAATACCAGCATTGAGAGGGATGATGGTATAGAAATGAGTGCCAAAGAGAGTTGCACCCAATCTGCTAGCAGTACACCACCGCTTGATTTGAGCAGCTGGAAAATTTCACTACCCCAGTTTTTGAACCGTAGAAAGAAATACTGTCCAAGCCATCCACATGTGGAATGTGCTGCACCACAATGGCAGGTCCCAAAAAGACATTTACTTTTGCATAAGGCCGTTACAGCTCTCTAGCGTCATGTGGAAGGTAGTGTTTTGGCCTCGTTGGACAAAGCGGTCAGCAGGAAGATGCACATTACTGCTGACTCTTGGTCCAGCAGGCATGGACAGGGATGTTACATTTCTTTCATGGCGCACTGGGTAACTCTGCTGGCAGCTGGGAAGGATGCAGGACAGGGTTTGGTGTTTAAGCTTGTTTTGCCACCACGCCTCCAAAAATCTGGTGCTGATTCTGCCACATCTGGCTATTTCACCACCTCCTCCTCCTCCATATCCTCTTCTGCTCAATTGTCCTCTGAAGCAGCAGTGCTCCCTAAGCATTCAAGGACCTACGCAAGCAGTCAGGCTAAAAGATGCCATGCTGTGCTTCAGTTGGTCTGTCTAGGGGATAGGAGTCACACCGGTGCAGAGATTCTGTCAGCTCTGCATGGGAAGGCTCAAAGATGGTTAATGCCACAACAGCTTAATGCAGGAATGGTTGATTGCGACAATAGCAACCAACCTTTTCTCCGCCCTCCGACAGGGACACTTTGATACATGTTCCATGCTTGGCACATGTTCTGAATCCGGTGGTGCAGTGTTTTTTGAGCAGATACCCAGGCTTCCAAGATCTCCTGAGGCAGGCCAGAAAAATCTGCGGCTTATCTGGCATTCAACGGTAATTCAACCTGCCCACCAACCGCCTCATTTGTGACATGCCCACCAGGTGGAACTCAATGTTGGCAATGCTGCAGCAGCTGCACATGCAGCAGAGGGCCATCAATGAGTACCTGTGTGAGTATGGCAAAAGGACAGGGTCAAGGGAGCTTGGCTTTTTTTCGCCACGCCAGTGGCTTTTGATTAAGGATGCATTCATCGTCCTGTCACCATTTGAGGAGGCCACAAGGATGGTGAGCTGGGACGATGCATGCATCAGTGACACTATCCCGCTAGTCTACCTCCTGGAGCACACGCTGTGTGGAATCATGGACAGGGCACTTGAGGCAGAACCGCAGGGGGAAGAGGAGGACTTCCTTTCCTCACAAGGCCCCCTTTATGCAGATATCATTCCTCCAGGGCCACAAAACACACAGGAGGAAGAGGAAGAGGAGGATTTCGGCAGCATGGATGTAGAGGATAGCATAGAGCAGTCTTCAAGGGAAGACTGAGAAACCGCAAAAGAGAAACCGCAGGAGATGTACGTGGCTGGGGAGAGGTTGCTCCTGCTGAAAATGTCATCCTTAGTAACCCAGAGGACTCAGAAGCTCATGCCTACTCCAACTTACATTGCATGGGCTCCCTGATTCTGCAAAGCCTGCAAAAGGACCCGAGGATTTGTGCTATCAAGGAGAGGGATTACTGGTTGGCAACACTTCTTGATCTACGTTACAAGGGTAAAGTTGCAGAGCTCATCCTGCCTTTGCAGAGGGAGCAGAGGATGAAACATCTTGAGGAGGCCTTGAAAAAAAAATAGTGTACCACCTTTCCAGACACTTCTCTGGACGTGTTTCTGAGGCATCGTTCAGCCAAAGATGGAATGGTGGGTGGAGAAGGCAGCCAGCTGACCGATGCCTTTAAACAGTTCTTTTGTTCTCAGCAGCACCCAGGGCTGTTAGGTTTAGGCAACCATCGGTAGTGTCTCCATCATATGGTGCATGATTATCTAGGTGCAAGAGCAGACTTGGAGACCTTTCCAGCTAACCATCCACTGAGTTACTGGGTCTTGAGGATGGACCACTGGCCAGAACTTGCTCAATATGCAATGGAGCTACTGGCCTGTCCTGCTTCCAGCCTGCTTTCCAAACAGACACTCAGTGCTGCTGGGGGTTTTGTGATAAACAAAAGAGTGCGTCTGTCCACAGACTCTGTTCACCAGCTGACTTTTATCAAAATGAACCAGTCCTGGATCAATAAGAGATATTAAGCCCCTGATGCTGATGTAACTGGTTGAATTTGCTAGTGGTCTGCCATCCCTTGAAGACTGCATATGCTGTCTATCCTATTCCTCTACCTTGATTCTGCTAGCTTCCAACAATGTTTTTGGTTTAGGTCACTACCAACACCCAAGGCCTAATTTTTCTGCACTTGTATGACAGGTGTATACAATTTAAATGTTGTATGTCACTTTTAACAGCGAGCACTGTCCCTGTGCCCTGCTAACTGTGAGGGGTTACGGTGTTCAGGCACCAACAACATCAAAAGCCAAAAATTTTTGCACCTGTATGACAAGTACATGCAATTTCAAATTAGTATGGAATTCTTAACAGCAGGTCCCGTTCCTGCACCCAGCAAGAGTATCTGTGAGGGCTTGGTTATGGTGTTCAGGCACCACCAACAGCAAAGGCCCATTTTTTGGCACCTGTATAGCACATGCAATTTCAAATTTGTATGGAATTCTTACCAGCAGGTTCCGTACCTGCACCCAGCAAGAGTATCTGCGAGGGCTTGCTTACGGTGTTCAGGCACCACCAACAGCAAAGACCCAACTTTTGGCAACTGTATAGCACATGCAATTTCAAATTTGTATGGAATTCTTACCCGCAGGTCCCGTTCCCGCACCCAGCAAGAGTAACTGCAAGGGCTTGGTTACGGTGTTCAGGCACCACCAACAGCAAAGGCCCAATTTTTGGCACCTGTATAGTACATGCAATTTCACATTTGTATGGAATTCTTACCAGCAGGTCCCGTTCCTGTACCCAGCAAGAGTAACTGCGAGGGCTTGGTTACGGTGTTCAGGCACCACCAACAGCAAAGGCCCAATTTTTGGCACCTGTATGACAAGTACATGCAATTTCAAAGTTGTATGGAATTCTTACCAGCAGGTCCCATTCCTGCACCCAGCAAGAGCAACTGCAAGGGGTTGCGGTGTTCAGGCACCACAAACAGCCAAGGCCGAATTTCAGTTTCAGTTCCTGGCGATACTAACCTTCCACGTCCCCATCACTCCAGCCAGTTTACATAGCCGCCACCCAACCTTGGCCAGGTCAGATGACAGCACAGCACCCCCACTAGATCACTGATAAGAACACATACAACACTTGATCTTTGCCAATTTCAAATTAGTATGGAATTTTTACCAGCAGGGCCCATTTCTGTGCCCAGCAAGAGTAACTGCGAGAAGTTACGGGTTTCAGGCTCCACCAACACCCAAGGCACAATTTTTCTGCACCTCTATGACAAATGACAAATACATGCCCTCTGTAGAAGTCAGCCAATGATGAAACACGTTAGGGCGTGGACACGGGGCCATAGCAACATGACGATCCAGACGCCTGATGTCAGACCGACACTCGGAATTCCGGCGGCAGTGTACTAGCCACGGCCTCGGCTACAGAGCTGGACGGTGATGGCTTGCAGGTAGCCCGGATTGGGAATCTTGACGAGCTTGTATTTATTTTATCTTTGTGAGTGCATTTATTTTGGGGCTTTTATTTTCAATAAACGTCAGTGTGTTTATGGATTCACACTATGAGCGCATTATTTATTTGCATGTCACATGATAATTGTGGGAGTGATCAAGCTACCATCTCTGTGGAGTTCCGGAGTCATTCTGGGATTTGAAGCCCTGCCACTGTGCATATGTTTACTGGCGTTTTATCCCCCTTTTTGAGGTACGTGGGCACTTCTTGGGGGTCACGCCGGTGTGGTGGAGGTGCATGACAACATATATGAACTGTTTGGACATTCCACTTTGGGACACTTTTGACAGTGATGCTGTGGTTGGCTGGACGTTTTCATTCACCATTTTATTATGAATATGTCATATTTGGACTATGTGATGTTCATATTATCCTATAGCGCTGTTAGTGTATACATGTGATTATTATTAGATGTACACACCTTTTTATAGTATAATCATCTCAGTGAAAAATGTGGCTACTGGGATTATGACCAGTGACAATGGAGACCATGAAAAATCAAGTGGACCTACCCAAAGGGGACAAAGTCAGAAATACAACCCTGACAGAGGGTTGACCATTCAATGCTTTATCAAAAAAAAAAAAAGAATAATTGGGCTAGAGGTGTACACTTTATGGGTTAGTTTTAGGTGTTTTGCTCAGCATGAAAGTTGGATTAAAGTGGTGGACGTTCAGGGGTCAGTAAAAAAGGATGCTTAGGTCCACATGTTATCACATATCTATTTCAATGACTCTCTATGTCCTTTTTTCTCCACTAGGAAGACTTTGTTCCAAAGACATTGATGAATGCCAGACTCCAGGCTTATGTAGAAATGGAGGAACTTGTCATAACACATACGGAGGATACAAATGTGTGTGCACTAAAGGATGGAAGGGTGACAACTGTGAACACAACATTGATGACTGTGCAACAGCCCCCTGTGGTAAGGAGGCTACCTGCATCGACAAAGAGGCGGCATTTATGCGCATTTGCCCCCCAGGAAAGACTGGTAAGTGACAGAAACGTATCTGGATTGCTACATCTTAACCAGTGGCAGAAACACCAGGGTTAAAAAGGCCGGACTTGCAACTGGGCACTGGTGTTCTGCCACTGTAGGGATGGGCCCAGCGGGGTTGCTGGCTGCAGGGTTCGCCCAGAGCCAGCACTGACAGTCCCCACCACCTTGCATAGATGGGAAAGAAGTGAGTGAGTTAATCTGCTCCTCCTCCTCTATCCCCTCTCCTTCCGTGTCTGCCCCACCAACTCCAATCCCCAGCAATGCTGTGCCTCAGAGAAAGGAATGTGTGGGCGGAAAGTTTGAAGCCCAGCACCTAGATGTTAAAAGCTGTTTACAGCCTATGCTTGAGCTTCCATCGTGGGTGGGTGAGCTCACCCTCCATTCCCTGCATGTGAGGGAAGTCTCCCCCCTCCCACTGAGTACACTAATGTAAGGGGGACTCAGATGTAGGGGGTGCTCTGCAGACTCTGATGTAACGGGGGCTCTGTGAACTCTGATGTAACGGGGTCTCTGCAAACTCTGATGTAAGGGGGGCTCTGGGAACCCTGATCAACCACTCACCCACCCGCCACAGTACATATACTGTGGCAGTTGGGCACGTCCAGGCACAATCCTGTACATGTACATGATGTGCCTGCACCTGGTTTAGAAGCACCGGGTTTAGGAGCGGATTGCGGATCCCGGTACTCAGGGCCCGATGATCATGTGATCACTATGCGATCACATGATCACAATGTCAACAAAGCTGATATGAATAAATTCATTCATACCAGCTGTGTTGCCTATGCTGTGTTTGGCCCATAGCTATCACATGGTACCTGGGCCAGTAACAGCACCCTGTACCATGTGATTAGTTGTAGCCAACCACAGATCACTAGTGATTACAGCTGTCATGGATGGTTAACCCATTATTGACAGTTGAAAACTTTGCTATTACAATGATATTAATTGTAACTCCAAACAAAGTGAAAAAAAAATTTGCTGATCACTCCCCCAGAGCAGTACAATGTTTATATGGTGACACTGAACTACTCTGATGAAAGGATGTAAAAAAGAAAATTGTAAAAATTTAAAAAAAGAGTGTGTTGCAATACCTGAGGTGGGAGCCAATGCTGCAGGAAGAGGATGTCATAATGGTCTCAGATGGTAAAGAAGGCTGGGCAAGATGGAAGTCACCCGAGGGAAATCCTCACAGGGAGAGGGAATCCGCAGCATAGGAGGCGTGGGAAGTTGGAATCACCACTGGTCGGTCAGCCAGCCGCATAGACACAGCGCACCGGTGTCTCCTCCACTTGTCAGTCCTCAGCCGTGCCAGGAGATGACGTCACAGGATGTAGGCAGCAAGCCAAGGAAGAGCCGCGCCAGACAGCCGGACACAGTGGGAGGTGGCACTGACCACACGCTGGGGTCCCAGAGTATAAAACCAAATTGGGGGAAGAAACCAAATGGTCTGGGCCGCACTATCCGCCATCTCCGAACACGGATAGGCGAACATCGCAGGGCTATTACCCAAGGGCTGGCCACCACCAATGGGAAGGTCCCCCACAGCACCCCCCATCATTTCTCTACCCACCACAATGGGAATGTGCAGGATTTTACGGTCTGGGCAATCAAATCCATACCTAGGGGTACTCTAACAAATAATGAGCATTTTTCCTTGCTATGCAAAAGGGAAACCTTTTGGATTTATAGGCTAAACACGTTATCTCCCCATGGGTTGAAGAGTTGGATGCACAGTCTGTGTTATAAACACAAAATATATATTTTTTTTTCTATTATGATTTGTATTTAATTGTTCATAATACTTTTAATATTTTAACAATTTCATCATTTTTTTTATTCATTTTTTCATCCCACTTTTATGTTTATTTTTATTCTTATTATCTCTTATTTTTCACCAAGTTGTCATTTTGTATGTTATTTTGTTTGTCTGTGCAGCAGTTTCTGATAGGGGGAGCCAATGTGGGCGATGAGCTTTCTCCTCCCCTTCCTCCCTCTTCCTTTTATTTAACCTCCCTTGTTTAACGCCACTTTTAATCTGATGAAGGGGTTGCCCCGAAACATGTAATCTCATATCTCATTTTGGCATCTGGTTTCTTCCTGGCTGAGGACTGATGAGTATTCCGTCCAGTTCTGGTCGCCAGTCCTCAGGAGGGATGTGTTGGAGCTGGAGAGAGTCCAGAGAAGGGCAACTAAACTAATTAGGGGATTGGAGGACCTTGACTATGAAGAGCGTCTACAATCGCTCGATTTATTCTCCCTGGAGAAGAGACGTCTGAGGGGGGACATGATAGCAATTTATAAATATCTTAATGGGGATCCCAGCTTAGAAAAAAAGCTGTTCATTCGAAGGGATTGCATGAGGACTCGAGGGCATACAATGCGATTAGAGGAGAAGCGTTTTAACCTCAGGCAACGCGGGGGGTTCTTTACTGTTAGGGCAACAAGATTGTGGAATTCTCTACCACAAGAGGTGGTTTCGGCGGGTAGTATGGTGGCTTTCAAAAGACTCTTAGACTTACATCTCAAGGATCAGAACATTCAGGGGTATGGGAGATGATTACAGCCACACATGCCTACACAGGTTGAACTGGATGGACTATTGTCTTTATTCAACCTCACCTACTATGTAACTATGTAACTATGAGTAGAGTCTGTGTCTATAGGCCGACCGACCAGCGGTGATTGCATCTTCCCATTCCTCCTATGCTGCGGATTCCCTCTCTCCACCCCCCCGTGAGGATTTCCCTAGGGTGACTTCCATCTTGCCCAGCCTTCTTTACCATCTGAGACCATTGTGATGTTCTCTTCCCGCAGCATTAGCTCCCACCTATTGCAACACATCTCATCAATTTGTGTGTGTTTCCTTGCCAACCAATTACTGCAGTTTTTTGCCAAGAACCTTTAATAAACCGAGATATTTAATCTTTTATTTCTCAGCCTAGTTGTCCTTGCCTTGGGGAGAGCCAATTCTCCTATTTGTTTGTTGATGTGGTGATTCTCTCATTTGGGTTTGAGCATGGGACAGCTGCACCCTTGACATGAGATACATGGTCATTCCCCACACATATATGTTTTTTGATTTATTCATTTTTAGCAGACAGTCCTTTGGGTTCTCTGACTAGTTAGCTCTAAGCGCCAGGTCTTTTTGTGTGTATTTTTTCACCATTATTTTCAAGCACTAGCTTAACCCTCTTGGGCATGGAGTTCACCAGAGCTTCACAGGTTGCCACTGGAGTCTTCTTCCACTCCTCCATGATGACATCACAGAGCTGGTGGATGTTAGAGACCTTGCGCTCCTCCACCTTCCGTTTGTGGATGCCCCACAGAAGCTCAATAGGGTTTAGGTCTGGAGACATGCTTGGCCAACTCATAACCTTTACCCTCAGCTTCTTTAGCAAGGCAGTGGTCGTCTAAGAGGTGTGTTTAGGGTCGTTATCATGTTGGAATACTGCCCTGCAGCCCATTCTCCGAAAGAAGGGGATCATGCTCTGCTTTAGTATGTCACAGTACATGTTGGCATTCATGGTTCCCTAAATAAACTGTAGCTCCCCAGTGAAGGCAGCACTCATGCAGCCCCAGATCATGACACTCCTACCACCATGCTTGACTGTAGACAAGACACACTTGTCTTTGTACTCCTCACCTGGTTGCCGCGACACACGCTTGGCACCATCTGAACCAAAATCGTTTATCTTGGTCTCATCAGACCACAGGACATGGCTCCAGTAATCCATGTCTTTTGTCTGCTTGTCTTCAGCAAACTGTTTGCAGGCTTTCTTGTGCATCATCTTTAGAAGAGGCTTCCTTCTGGGATGACAGCCATGCAGACCAATTTGATGCAGGATGCAGCGTATGATCTGAGCATTGACAGGCTGACCCTCCACCCCTTCAACCTCTGCTGCAATGCTGGCATCACTCATACGTCTCTTTCCCAAAGACAACCTCTAGATATGACGTTGAGTATGTGCACTCAACTTCTTGAGTATGGTCAACCATGGAGAGGCCTGTTCTAAGTTGAACCTGTCCTGTTAAACCACTGTATAATCCTTACCACCATGCTGCAGCTCAGTTGCAGGGTCTTGGCAATCTTCTTATAGCCTAGGCCATCTTTATGTAGAGCAACAATCATTTTTTTCAGTTCCTCAGAGAGTTCTTTGCCATGAGGTGCCATGTTGAGCTTCCAGTGACCAGCAGGAGATGGTGAGAGCTTTAACATCAAATTTAACCCACCTGCACCACATTTACACTGGAGACCTTGTAACAGTTATGAGTCACATGACACCAGAGGAGGGAAAATGGCTATATGGGCCCAATATGGACATTTTCACTTAGGAGTGTACTCACTTTTGTTGCCAGCGGTTTAGACATTAATGGCTGTGTGTTAAGTTATTTTGAGGTGACAGCAA
This sequence comes from Pelophylax lessonae, assembly GCF_965119305.1. Lineage (NCBI taxonomy): Eukaryota > Metazoa > Chordata > Amphibia > Anura > Ranidae > Pelophylax > Pelophylax lessonae. The sequence goes on from NC_138774.1 coordinate 50,662,871, forward strand.
TTTTACAAGCTGTACACTCACTACTTTACATTATAGCAAAGTTTAATCTCTTCAGTGTTGTCACATGAGAATATATAAAATATTTACAAAAATGTGAGGGGTGTACTCACTTTTGTGAGATACTGTATATATATATATATATATATATATATACTGTATGTATATATATATATATATATATATATATATATATAAATATATATATATATATATGTTTAACATGCTGTCACCAATCAGTGTCCCTGATCACCTCTACGTCAATCATATGATGACGCTGTACTGTACTAGTGAAAGTATGTAAAAAAAGAAAAAAAAAAGTGAAAAAAAAATACATTTTATTCAATTTCTTCATTTTCAAAAAAATTGTAACAAAGAACTACAACTTCAAAAAGCTAACCATGCTACTAACTAAATGCCTAGGATAGTCTACTTTCCAAAAAGGGGTTATTTGGGGGGAATTTGTAATGTCCTAGAATGTTTGGACCTCAAAAAATGGGAGAGGCCGTCAGCACATTTTTTTAAATTTGTCTGGGCACAGAAAAAACCTTGCCTAGCGCGGTCGCAACTGACTTTGCCAAAAGCCTGTGGGGGCTTAGCTCTCCCGGATATACAGAAGTATTTCCAGGCAGCTCACCTGGGTAGAGTGGTTGACTGGTGCAGACACCAGGCATCTAAACTGTGGATTACTATAGAACAAGCACAAACAAATATTCCTCTTAGGGGTGCACTTTGGTGTTACCCAGATTTGCCATCGCAATTGCGTCTTCACCCCCTTTTGGGCACTACGTTGCGAATATGCCATCAGGCTATTGTGCGGTATTCTCTTCCCCCCCCCCGTTCTCCATTATTTCCTGTGATCGGAAACCCGCGGTTTATGCCGGGCTTTTCGTCACCAGATTTGGTGACGATGGGCGTATCTGGATATACTCGGGTCGCCCAGTTTCTGGTATCGGATAGCTGGCCAACATTGGAGACTTTGACAACTGCGGATGGCTATTTTAGGCTTACCTTTTGGTCCGCCTTGCAACTTCATCACTTTTTACATACTTTACCGAATCCGGCAGATTTCGCACGTAGTTTGACTAGATTTGAAGAATATTGCCTGAAAGAGGGGGTCCTGCCACATACTCTTTCTTTATTATATAGCCTACTAACGATTCCGTTGGATAGACCTCCTCTGCCATGTCTGACCAAATGGGCATCTGACTTACATCGCACTTTCACACCATTGCAAATACAGAATATTGTTCGGCTTTCCTTCAAATCGTCTATCTGTAATTTCAAGTTACTGACCAGGTGGTATTACACACCTCACAAACTTCATAGGATCTTTCCGAATGCGTCAGTGAATTGCTGGCGTTGCGGGGGGGAGGACGCAACATTACTCCATATATTTTGGTCCTGCCCGAAACTTTCAATATATTGGTCGGAGGTTAGAGTTATTGTTCAGAAGTTTACGGAATATTCTATTCAGGAGGACCCGCCCCTTTTTTTTGCTTCATCTATCAGAGATTCCTATACAGCGATATGAAAAATCGGTGGTGCGCCATCTAATTAATGCAGCTAAGGCATGTATCCCTGCATTGTGGAAAGGTTTATGCCCTCCTACAGTAAAGGACTGGCTACGGAGGGTAGAGGCTATTAATAAGATGGAGGAATTGGTGTTGACATCACATTGTAAACGGGAGCTATATTGTGAGACCTGGGAGCTATGGAACATTTTTATTTTGTCTGACGAGGGTGCTGCCCTGTTGCATTCATGAATGAAGATGGTGGGCTGGACTCCCCAGGTAGGGACGATTTTCTGGCCTCTCTTTGTCTTTCATATCCTTTTTTTTTTTTGTTTTGTTTGTCTTGTCCTAATAAATGAGGGGCAAACACGGAATGGACGGGCAAATTGAGTGTTTATTTTACTGCCAGTTATGATTATATGTTGTGGGAAGGTATATACAGTGCCTTGCGAAAGTATTCGGCCCCCTTGAACTTTTCGACCTTTTGCCACATTTCAGGCTTCAAACATAAAGATATAAAACTGTACTTTTTTGTGAAGAATCAACAACAAGTGGGACACAATCATGAAGTGGAACGAAATTTATTGGATATTTCAAACTTTGTTAACAAATAAAAAACTGAAAAATTGGGCGTGCAAAATGATTCAGCCCCTTTACTTTCAGTGCAGCAAACTCTCTCCAGAAGTTCAGTGAGGATCTCTGAATGATCCAATGTTGACCTAAATGACTAATGATGTTAAATAGAATCCACCTGTGTGTAATCAAGTCTCCGTATAAATGCACCTGCACTGTGATAGTCTCAGAGGTCCGTTTAAAGCGCAGAGAGCATCATAAAGAACAAGGAACACACCAGGCAGGTCCGAGATACTGTTGTGGAGAAGTTTAAAGCCGGATTTGGATACAAAAAGATTTCCCAAGCTTTAAACATCCCAAGGAGCACTGTGCAAGCGATAATATTGAAATAGGAGTATCAGACCACTGCAAATCTACGAAGACCTGGCGGTCCCTCTAAAATTTCAGCTCATACAAGGAGAAGACTGATCAGAGATGCAGCCCATTATCAATTGTGAATTATCATTATGAAGCCCATTATCACTCTGGATGAACTGCAGAGATCTACAGCTGAGATGGGAGACTCTGTCCATAGGACAGCTATCAGTCGTATACTGCACAAATCTGGCCTTTATGGAAGAGTGCTAAGAAGAAAGCCATTTCTTAAAAGGTATCCATAAAAAAGAGTCATTTAAAGTTTGCCACAAGCCACCTGGGAGACACACCAAAAATGTGGAAGAAGGTGCTCTGGTCAGATGAAACCAAAATCGAACTTTTTGGCAACAATGCAAAACTTTATGTTTGGCGTAAAAGCAACACAGCTCATCACCCTGAACACACCATCCTCACTGTCAAACAAGGTGGTGGCAGCATCATGGTTTGGGCCTGCTTTTCTTCAGCAGGGATAGGGAAGATGGTTACAATTGATGGGAAGGTGGATGGAGCCAAATACAGGACCATTCTGGAAGAAAACCTGATGGAGTCTGCAAAAGACCTGAGACTGGGACGGAGATTTGTCTTCCAACAAGACAATGATCCAAAACATAAAGCAAAATCTACAATGGAATGGTTCACAAATAAACATATTCAGGTGTTAGAATGGCCAAGTCAAAGTCCAGACCTGAATCCAATTGAGAATCTGTGGAAAGAACTGAAAACTGCTGTTCACAAACGCTCTCCATCCAACCTCACTGAGCTCAAGCTGTTTTGCAAGGAGGAATGGGCAAAAATTTCAGTCTCTCGATGTGCAAAACTGATAGAGACATACCCCAAGCGACTTACAGCTGTAATCGCAGCAAAAGGTGGTGCTACAAAGTATTAACTTAAGGGGGCTGAATAATTTTGCACGCCCAATTTTTCAGTTTTTTATTTGTTAAAAAAGTTTGAAATATCCAATAAATTTCGTTCCACTTCATGATTGTGTCCCACTTGTTGTTAAATCTTCAAAAAAAATTACAGTTTTATATCTTTATGTTTGAAGCCTGAAATGTGGCAAAAGGTCGAAAAGTTCAAGGGGGCCGAATACTTTCGCAAGGCACTGTACATTTAATGTAACCCTCTTGTGGGAGTTTATGGAGGGGGTAGTGAAGATATAAATTACTTTTTAGGATGACCTGTTTTTTTATGATGGTTTGGCTGTTATGAATTTATTTTTGTTCCGCTGTATGCCCTTTTGTGTTCTAAAAATAAAGTTATATTTGAAAAAAAAAAAAAAAAAAAGAATTGATAAATTTTTAAATACACTGTATATACCATTGTTTGGAGATGCTATAACTTTCGCACAAAGCAATTACTATACACGTATTGTGATCTTTATCAGACATGTTGCAGAATACATTTTGGCCTAAATTATGACAACATTTTATATCATTGGATATGTTATATAACAGAAAGTGGAAAATATCACTTTTTTCAAAATTTTTGGTCTTTATTAGTTTATTTTGCAAAAAATAAAAAACCCTGTGGTGATCGAATACCGCCAAAAGAAAGCTCTATTTGTGTGAAAACAAAATTCTAAAAAACGTCATTTGCGTACAATATTGCATGACCACGCTATTGCCAGTTAAAATAGCACAACACTGAATAGAAAAAAATGCCCTGGTCATAAAGGGGGTAAAACCTTCCGGAGCTCAAGTGGTTAAAGGTGAATGCTGGGAAGTCTGATGTAAGTGGGGGCTCTGGTTACCAGAGACCCTCTTATTTCAGAGTTCCCCTTTACACCAGAGTCTACAGGGTTCTCCCCATACATCAGAGTTCTCAGTATTCTCCCTTAAATTAGAGTCCCATAGTTCTCCCTTACAGTGTAAAGAAAGTATGCGAGTTCACTTGTAAGGTGAACTCTGTGGATTCAGATGTAAAGAGGAACTCTCTGAATTCAGATATAAAGGGGACCTCTGTGGATTTAGATGTAAAGGGGAACTGTCACATACCTGGTTGAGGCTGAGCTGGCGGGGGGGGGCTTTCCCTTACACCTCCTGTCCGGTTTTTCCTGAAGGTGGTAACAGGATATAACAGGGCACGGAGTGGCACGGGTGCCTGGTTGGAGATCCTGGATGGAAGGTACTTGCAGCAGGCGCCAAACAGTGGGCAGGCTCGTGGACTGGCAGATGAGGATATGCACCAACAGGTGTAGAACAGCAGGCAGACTGGTGGACTGGCAGGTGAAGGTGCACAGCAACAGGTGCAGGACAGCAGGCAGAAATCAGAGTCCCCCTTTACAAACATGTGGGGTTGAAGTGGAGACCATAGACAGCCTCTGCTGACCTTAGTCCTCAATCTGTGCACATTAGGGACACTCCACTGACCCCAGGTGCAGGCCAGATAAAATCTTTTTTGTGAACTGGATGTGGCCCACAGTCCATAGCTTGGAGGCCCCCGTTCTAAACTATCTTTGTATGATGTATCATTAACAGATCCCTTCACTTGAACCATCTGTAGTCAGAAACTTAAAGGGTCGCCACATACTTTTAGCCTATAAGCATAGATTGACATGACTTTTTTGGCATGATTTTCATGATGTTTATTTTTTATTTATTATAAAAAAAAAAAAAGAATTGGGCTAGAGGTGTACACTTTAAGGGTTAGTTTTAGGTGTTTTGCTCAGCATGAAAGCTGGATTAAAGTGGTGGACGTTCGGAGGTCAGTAAAAAAGGATGCTTAGGTCCACATGTTATCACATATCTATTTCAATGACTCTCTATGTCCCTTCTTCTCCACTAGGAAGACTTTGTTCCAAAGACGTTGATGAATGTCAGACTCCAGGCATATGTAGAAATGGAGGAACTTGTCATAACACATACGGAGGATACAAATGTGTGTGCACTAAAGGATGGAATGGTGACAACTGTGAACACAACATTGATGACTGTGCAACAGCCCCTTGTGGTGAGGAAGCTACCTGCATCGACAAAGAGGGGGCCTTTATGTGCATTTGCCCCCCAGGAAAGACTGGTAAGTGCCAGAAACGTATCTGGATTGCTACATCTAAACCAGTGGCAGAACTGCCAGGGTCGCAAAGGTCGGACTTGCAACTGGGAACTGGTGTTCTGCCACTGTAGGGATGGGCCCAGCGGGGTTGCTGGCTGCAGGGCTCTGAACTGAAAGTGTCCCTCTCATGCAGCCCAGAGCCAGCACTGACAGTCCCCCCCCTGCACAGACGGGAAAGAAGAGAGTGAGTTAATCTGCTCCTCCTCCTCTCTCCCCTCTCCTTCTGTGTCTGCCCCACCAACTTCAATCCCCAGCAGTGCTGTGCTTCAGAGAAAGGGATGAGTGGGCGGAAAGTTTGAAGCCCAGCAGCTGGATGATAAAAGGTGCTTACAGCCGATGCTTAAGCTTCCATCGGGGGTGGGTGAGCTCACCCTCCATTCCCTGCCTGTGAGGGAAGTCTACCCCTCCCTCCCTTCTCTCACCTGCCTCTGAGTACACTAATGTAAGGGGGACTCAGATGTAGGGGGTGCTCTGCAGACTCTGATGTTACAGAATGTTTGGATCTCGAGAAATGGGATAGGCCGTCAGTACATCAGAATTGATAAATATTTAAATATACTGTATATACCATTGTTTGGAGATGCTATAACTTTCGCACAAAGCAATTACTATTAGTGATGAGCCGAACATCCCCCCCCCCCCCCGGTTCAGTTTGCACCAGAACACCGCGAACAGAGGAAAAGTTTGTTCGAACAAACGAACTCCATTGAATTCTATGGGACTCGAACGTCAACAATCAAAAGCCCTCATTTTAAAGGCTTAAATGCAAGTTATTGCACCAAATAAGTGTATGGGGGTCCGGATACTGACCTGGGGAACATGTACCAATGCAAAAAAATGTTTTAAAAACAATCATTTTTAAAGTAGCAGTAATTTACTGATTTTAATGGGGCTTAAAGTGAAACTATAAAAATGAAAAATTCCTTTAAATATCATGCCTGGGGGGGTCCCCTTAATGTGCCTGTAAAGTGGTGCATCTCTATGATGTATGTAGCCTGCTGCAGCAATTCTGACATTTCTAAAGGAAAAATGTCATATCCAAATATACATACAAAATTTCAAATCGCATGTACTTGTCATACAGGTGCAGAAAAATTGGGCCTAGGTTGTTGGTGGTGCCTGAACACTGCAACCCCTCGCAGGTACTCTTGCTGGGTGCAGGAACGGGCCATGCTAGTAAAAATTCCATACAAATTTGAAATTGCATGTACTTGTCATACAGGTGCCAAAAATTGGGCCTTGGTTGTTGGTGGTGTCTGAACACAGCAATCCCTCGCCTTTACTGTTGCTGGGCGCAGGAATGGGCCCTGCTGGTAAAGATTCCATACAAATTTGAAATTGCATGTACTTGTCATACAGGTGCAAAAAATTGGGCCTTGGTTGTTGGTGGTGCCTGAACACCGTAACCCCTCGCAGTTACTCTTGCTGGGCGCAGGAATGGGCCCTGCTGGTAAAAATTCCATACAGATTTGAAATTGTGTGTACTTGTCATACAGGTGACAAAAATTTGGCCTTGGTTGTTAGTGGTGCCTGAACACCATAACCAATCCCTCACAGTTACTGTTGCTGGGCGCGGGAATGGGCCCTGCTGGTAAAAATTCTATACAAATTTGAAATCGCTTGTACTTGTCATACAGGTGCAGAAAAATTGGGCCTAGGTCGTTGGTGGTGCCTGAACACCGCAACCGCTCGCAGTTACTGTTGCTGGGCGCAGGAACGGGCCCTGCTGGTAAAAATTCCATACAAATTTGAAATCGCATGTACTTGTCATACAGATGCAGAAAAATTGTGCCTTGGTTGTTGGTGGTGCCTGAACACCGCAACCCCTCACAGATACTCTTGCTGGGCGCAGGAACAGGAAATCACTGAAAGTAATACTTGGTATACATAATAATTGTGCTATATCAAATAAAACAGGCACCAAACCAGGTAGTAAAGGCAAACTTAATATATTGTCGCCCAATATGGTTGGTAACTAGGCAAGCATAAAATAGATCAACAATGGTAAAAACACAACATAGTATACCTGATTAACAGTAAGGACTAGGCATTAGATCACATTTGGCTTCCAGATCTGCATAAACAGTAGCACGGCCACTACAAGTGCAACAGTGAGCAGTAGTAAAGTTTATTCTACTGAGTGCTGGCACTATACTGCCAGAGCACATTTATGGTTGTGATGCTAGTCCTAGGCCGTTTGGGTATGCACTGCCCAAGAGATAAAGAGGATGGCAGTAGAGGGGACAGGGGAACAAAGGGGGCTTGCAAAATAATTATTACAGAAGGGGCAGTCCTTTGAGATAATCTTCTGATGGCTATCAATAGGGCCCTTTATCTTTGTACTTGGTATAATGCAGTATAGAGTTGGTATAGGTGCAGTCTAGGTTCGGAGGAAAGGCGGTACAGAGTGCAGTATGGGTGTGGTATGGATTGGGTACACTTAGTGTCCTGCTCTCAGTGGTGCAGTCCCTGCTAGCAGTATCAGCAATGGGCAAATAGCCCTCTTTACCAGTCCCTGGAATGTTGCAGATAAATCTCACGGTAGAAAGGGGGAACCCCCTTAGTCCCCCTGGAAAGCTTCTGGTGATCAGCAGTGGGAAACAGAGGGTTAATGGATGCTCCAGTCTCCCTCCTGCAGCAGTGCAGGTGTCCTCAGTCCCAGTCTCAGGCTCAGAACTCTGATGGTACGGTCTCCAGCTGGCTGGTGGGGGTCCAGGCTGAGTCTAGGTTTGGAGGAAAGGTGGTATAGAGTGCAGTATGGGTGCGTTATGGATTGGGTACATGTAGTGTCCTGCTCTCAGTAGTGCAGTCCCTGCTAGCAGTATCAGCAATGGGTGAATAGCCCTCTTTACCAGTCCCTGGGATGCTGCGGTGAACTCTCACGGTAGACCCCCTCAGTCCCCCTGGAAAGCTTCTGGTGATCAGCAGTAGGAAGCAGAGGGTGAGTGGATGCTCCAGTCTCCCTGCTGCAGCGGTGAAGGTGCTGCAATGTGGGCAGTTCTGTGGTGTCCCCAGGTGCCCTCAGTCCCAATCTCAGGCTCAGAACTCCGCTGGTACGGTCTCCAGCTGGCTGATGGGGGTCCAGGCTGAGATTGCCACTTGTCTACACACAGCAGGTCTTGTTCTAAAGTGCAGCTCCTGGGATCTTCAGCTCTTATCAGTTACTAGCAAATAACCAGTCAGAGTTGCTCTACTTCTAACTCCCTCAATGCTAACAGGAAGAACTTTCCCAGGCAGTTTAATAAAAATCCTCACCCCACTCCTTTTTCTGCACAGTGCATATTGGGATCTGTAGTTTAACCATCATGGCGTAGCTATTATATGGCTGCTGTCTCACACTATAACTCCCAGCATTTTCAGCACTCTGCATAGAAGTCTATGGGCTTGCTTGGCTTTAGCTCTCCCCTGCCGGCTGAAGGTGGATGGTGCAGCATAACAATAAAGCGGTAGTAAACCGCAGAAAAAAAAAGAAATCCCCTGCAAGGCAATGTCATAATATGCTACAGTGCCTTGAAAAAGTATTCATACCCCAAACGTAACTTTATCTTAATGGGATTTTGTGGGATAGACCAACACATGACTATGAAGTGGAAGGAAAATAATAAATGGTTTTCAAAATGATGTACAAATAAATATGTGAAAAGTGTGGCATACATTTGTATTCAGCCCCCCTGAGTCAATACTTTATAGCAGTGCTCCCCAACCTTTTTATTGCCGCGAACCGGTCAAAGTTTGATAATTTTTCTGTGGCCCGCCTGGGGGGGGGGGGGACGTCAATGCAGAGTGACCAGCGTGCCCCCAATCAATGCAGAGTGCCCACAGCATTGCCCCCAATAAATGTAGAGTGCCACAGCATTGCCCCCAATAAATGCAGAGTGCCACAGCAATGCCCCCAATAAATGCAGAGTGCCACAGCATTGCCCCCAATAAATGCAGAGTGCCACAGCATTGTCCCCAATAAATGCAGAGTGCCACAGCATTGCCCCCTTTAAATGTAGAGATGCCAGCGTGCCACCTTTCAATGCAGAGCGCCAGCGCTCCCCCCGCGAGACCCGTCCGTGCACTTACCTCACTTCTCTTCAGTTCAGCCCCCGGCTTCCCGCGTCTCCTCAGTCCTCCCGCGGCGCCTCCTCCTCGGCCAATGGCTTGGGGTTTGCCTTTCGGCCAATCAGGAAGCTTGAGGACCCGCTCCCTGATTGGCCAGGAGGAGGATCAGTGTGACAATAGCGAATTTTCATTCGCTATTGTCACACAATGGGCGGGCTCGGGGGGGGGGGCACAATGCTCTGCACCTCGGGCCGCCACAGTGAAATCATTTAAAGTTCCTCGGGCGGCCCGGTACCTTTTGATCCACGGACCGGTAACGGTCCGCGGCCCGGGGGTTAGGGAACACTGCTTTATAGAACCACCTTTTGCTGCAATTACAGCTGCAAGTCTTTGTGGGGATGTCTTTACCAGCTTTGCACATCTAGAGAGTGACATTTTTGCTCATTCTTCTTTGCAAAATAGCTCAAGCTTTTTCAGATTGGGTGGAGAACATCTGTGAACAGCAATTTTCAAGTCTTGCCACATATTCTCTTGCCACATCCCGATGATCGAACGGTTCGGGTTGACCATCGGTTCGACCCGAACATTGGGTGTTCGAAATTCTGCCGAATTCTTTTTGCGGTAAAAGTTTGGAATTCGGTCACCAGAACCGTCCAAAATGCAATGGGACAGGAAGTGGGCTTTAAAAGCCTGTGATTGGCCCAGAAACGTCAGTAAAAGCCAATGAGGGGTCAGGAGTCTGCTAGGAGCGTGAATGGAGTGACCACGGGGTCCAGAGGCCAATTAGGAGTGAATATGCCCCCCAGTATATAACATAGCCCCGCCTAACCTCTAGCACTGTAATACAGAGGCTTTTGAAGAGAGTGGAAGCATTTGTGTTTCTCCTGCTTTGTTACAAGGTTTGCTGCATTGCTTGTAAAGCTCCAGTGTCATTTTGCAATTATCTTCTGCTGTATGGAGCTGTTCTTTTAGTGTGAGGAAGGGGATATGCAGTGTTGTTAGGGTACTATATACCACTATAGTTAGATTCAATAATCTAGTTTTTGTAGGGATACTTTTAAGTGTCAGGGTTCCGTCTAGTGAGCATGTCGCACTGCTGATATATCTACAGCAGGTATACATGCTTGCTAGCCAACTATTGTGCAAAATACCACACCCCCTTACAGGAAGCACATGGTGACCCCACTCTGCCATGTCAGGGTGACCAGAGTTTAGGGTGACCTGGCTCTGCCATGCCAGGGTGACCCCACTCTGCCATGTCAGGGTAACCGGAGTTAAGGGTGACCTGACTCTGCCATGCCAGGATGACCCCACTCTGTCATGTCAGCGTGACCAGAGTTTAGGGTGACCTGGCTCTGCCATGCCAGGGTGCCCCCACTCTGCCATGTCAGGGTGACCGTACTTTAGGGTGACCTGACTCTGATAAAGCCTCAGTGACAACTATACATAAATTAAAATTCATCACAAAAAAAAATGATTATTTTTCTTAGAATTTCAGTAGCGCAGGGATGGTGTTACCCTCCTTTCATAAAGTGCAAATAAATAAAGTGCATAAATCGCATAAATAATCCAAAACATCCAACTAAGCAAGAACAGAGTCCTTCAAAAGTCTTTGTTTATGTAGTGCCAGAGCTGGTGGTGGTGACATTGTACGGTGGTTCCTATAACTGACACCAATGACCCTGCATTAAAGGCACTGTGTATTGCTCTGGCACTACATAAACAAAGACTTTTGAAGGACTCTGTTCTTGCTTAGTTGGATGTTTTGGATTATTTATGCAATGTATGCACTTTATTTATTTGCACTTTATGAAAGGAGGGTAACACCATCCCTGCGCTACTGAAATTCTAAGAAAAATAATCTGGTTTTTTTTTCTGGTTCTGGACATGCTATAGATCTGAAACTTCACAGGTACACTTTTTAGACCCACCAGACACTAAATCCAAAGAAATCTCATTTTTTTTTTTCAATAATTTTTTCAATAAATTGCTATCTATTAAAAATGACAATTTTTAAGAACTTTTTTTTGCCTGATTCATAGTCCCTGGGGCATGACCCAGAACCCTAGGCACATTTAGGGGCATTTATTATTTTTTAATAAAAAAAGAATAGCGCAACCATGCAAAAGAAATGACTATCAAATATGGAGATCATCCATAAATAAAAATGGGGATTTGGTTCCACCATATGGCCATATCGTGCTCAAGCCCACCACTGCGTCAAAGTACCCCATTATCAGTGGGTCCTACACTATCCATAAAAAAGGGGTGAATCCAGCCTCTCTTACCCTTGGAGACAACGCTCCTTGCTGGGAAGGTGTGCTAATGCACTGCAAGGGACTCCTCCTATATCTACTTGATAGAGGACACCAATGGAGTACAGGTGTGTGTGGGGGATGGGATGCTCAACCCCATAAGTCTGGTCAGACCGAATACATAATAAACAAGCAAAAAATTGGGGGAGCAAATCCTGAACATGTATATCTAAAGCCGGTGCAGCTATGGACCAAGCAACATGTATAATAAAAAAAAGAATAGCGCAACCATGCAAAAGAAATGACTATCACATATGGAGATCATCCATAAATAAAAATGGGGATTTGGTTCCACCATATGGCCATATCGTGCTCAAGCCCACCACTGCGTCAAAGTACCACATTATCGATGGGTCCTACACTATCCATAAAAAAGGGGTGAATCCAGCCTCTCTTACCCTTGGAGACAACGCTCCTTGCTGGGAAGGTGTGCTAATGCACTGCAAGGGACTCCTCCTATATCTACTTGATAGAGGACACCAATGGAGTACAGGTGTGTGTGGGGGATGGGATGCTCAACCTCATAAGTCTGGTCAGACCGAATACATAATAAACAAGCAAAAAATTGGGGGAGCAAACCCTGAACATGTATATCTAAAGCCGGTGCAGCTATGGACCAAGCAACATGTATAATAAAAAAAGAATAGCGCAACCATGCAAAAGAAATGACTATCAAATATGGAGATCATCCATAAATAAAAATGGGGATTTGGTTCCACCATATGGCCATATCGTGCTCAAGCCCACCACTGCGTCAAAGTACCCCATTATCGGTGGGTCCTACACTATCCATAAAAAAGGGGTGAATCCAGCCTCTCTTACCCTTGGAGACAACGCTCCTTGCTGGGAAGGTGTGCTAATGCACTGCAAGGGACTCCTCCTATATCTACTTGATAGAGGACACCAATGGAGTACAGGTGTGTGTGGGGGATGGGATGCTCAACCACATAAGTCTGGTCAGACCGAATACATAATAAACAAGCAAAAAATTGGGGGAGCAAACCCTGAACATGTATATCTAAAGCCGGTGCAGCTATGGACCAAGCAACATGTATAATAAAAAAAGAATAGCGCAACCATGCAAAAGAAATGACTATCAAATATGGAGATCATCCATAAATAAAAATGGGGATTTGGTTCCACCATATGGCCATATCGTGCTCAAGCCCACCACTGCGTCAAAGTACCCCATTATCGGTGGGTCCTACACCATCCATAAAAAAGGGGTGAATCCAGCCTCTCTTACCCTTGGAGACAACGCTCCTTGCTGGGAAGGTGTGCTAATGCATTGCAAGGGACTCCTCCTATATCTACTTGATAGAGGACACCAATGGAGTACAGGTGTGTGTGGAGGATGGGATGCTCAACCCCATAAGTCTGGTCAGACCGAATACATAATAAACAAGCAAAAAATTGGGGGAGCAAACCCTGAACATGTATATCTAAAGCCAGTGCAGCTATGGACCAAGCAACATGTATAATAAAAAAAAGAATGGCGCAACCATGCAAAAGAAATGACTATCAAATATGGAGATCATCCATAAATAAAAATGGGGATTTGGTTCCACCATATGGCCATATCGTGCTCAAGCCCACCACTGTGTCAAAGTACCCCATTATCGGTGGGTCCTACACTATCCATAAAAAAGGGGTGAATCCAGCCTCTCTTACCCTTGGAGACAACGCTCCTTGCTGGGAAGGTGTGCTAATGCACTGCAAGGGACTCCTCCTATATCTACTTGATAGAGGACAGCAATGGAGTACAGGTGTGTGTGGGGGATGGGATGCTCAACCCCATAAGTCTGGTCAGACCGAATACATAATAAACAAGCAAAAAATTGGGGGAGCAAACCCTGAACATCTATATCTAAAGCCGGTGCAGCTATGGACCAAGCAACATGTATAATAAAAAAAGAATAGCGCAACCATGCAAAAGAAATGACTATCAAATATGGAGATCATCCATAAATAAAAATGGGGATTTGGTTCCACCATATGGCCATATCGTGCTCAAGCCCACCACTGCGTCAAAGTACCCCATTATCGGTGGGTCCTACACTATCCATAAAAAAGGGGTGAATCCAGCCTCTCTTACCCTTGGAGACAACGCTCCTTGCTGGGAAGGTGTGCTAATGCACTGCAAGGGACTCCTCCTATATCTACTTGATAGAGGACACCAATGGAGTACAGGTGTGTGTGGGGGATGGGATGCTCAACCTCATAAGTCTGGTCAGACCGAATACATAATAAACAAGCAAAAAATTGGGGGAGCAAACCCTGAACATGTATATCTAAAGCCGGTGCAGCTATGGACCAAGCAACATGTATAATAAAAAAAGAATAGCGCAACCATGCAAAAGAAATGACTATCAAATATGGAGATCATCCATAAATAAAAATGGGGATTTGGTTACACCATATGGCCATATCGTGCTCAAGCCCACCACTGCGTCAAAGTACCCCATTATCGGTGGGTCCTACACTATCCATAAAAAAGGGTTGAATCCAGCCTCTCTTACCCTTGGAGACAACGCTCCTTGCTGGGAAGGTGTGCTAATGCACTGCAAGGGACTCCTCCTATATCTACTTGATAGAGGACACCAATGGAGTACAGGTGTGTGTGGGGGTTGGGATGCTCAACCTCATAAGTCTGGTCAGACCGAATACATAATAAACAAGCAAAAAATTGGGGGAGCAAACCCTGAACATGTATATCTAAAGCCGGTGCAGCTATGGACCAAGCAACATGTATAATAAAAAAAGAATAGCGCAACCATGCAAAAGAAATGACTATCAAATATGGAGATCATCCATAAATAAAAATGGGGATTTGGTTCCACCATATGGCCATATCGTGCTCAAGCCCACCACTGCGTCAAAGTACCCCATTATCGGTGGGTCCTACACTATCCATAAAAAAGGGGTGAATCCAGCCTCTCTTACCCTTGGAGACAACGCTCCTTGCTGGGAAGGTGTGCTAATGCACTGCAAGGGACTCCTCCTATATCTACTTGATAGAGGACACCAATGGAGTACAGGTGTGTGTGGGGGATGGGATGCTCAACCTCATAAGTCTGGTCAGACCGAATACATAATAAACAAGCAAAAAATTGGGGGAGCAAACCCTGAACATGTATATCTAAAGCCGGTGCAGCTATGGACCAAGCAACATGTATAATAAAAAAAATGTATTTATTATTTTTTAGGGCTTCAAAATTGTGTTTTTTGATTCCCGAAGTTCGGGTCCCATTGGTTTCAATGGGGTTCTGGAATCCGAACCGAACTTTCGGGAAATTCGGTTGTTCTGGTCGAACCAAACTTTTCAAAAGTTCGATCATCCCTACATTGTAGCTCTGGCTGTATGTTTAGGGTCATTGTCCTGCTAGAAGGTGAACCTCCACCCCAGTCTCAAGTCTTTTGTAGACTCTAACAGGTTTTCTTCTAAGATTGCCCTGTATTTGTCTCCATCCATCTTCCCATCAACTCTGACCAGCTTCCCTGTCCCTGCTGAAGAAAAGCATCCCCAGAACACAATGCTGCCACCACCATGTTTCAGGGCAGCGATGGTGTGTTCAGGGTGATGTGCAGTGTTAGTTTTCCGCAACACATAGTGTTTTGCTTTTAGTTTAAAAAGTTCAAGTTTGGTCTCATCTGACCAGAGCACCTTCTTCCACATGTTTCCTGTGTCCCCCACCTGGCTTCTCGCAAACTGCAAACGGGACTTCTTATGGCTTTCTTTCAACAGTGGCTTTCTTCTTGCCATTCTTGGAACTCTGGCATTCGTGGGTCCTGGTATCCTGACGTCACTCCTGGCGACCCACAAGTGCCAGCGTTCCACCAGCTGACGGGGAGCCCGCGGACACCACCGAGGCCGTCCATGCAAACACGGAGGAACCCCCCCCTGCCGCTCTCACCGGGATCCACAGCCTCCACCACCAGGACCCGCTCCAGTGATGCCCCTGATGATCTACATTACTTGACTTACTGCATCTTATTCACCGACTAAATGTGAGTGTATTACTACGGCACATACTGCAATAAATGTCTTGCTGCACTTAGAAGGCGCTGCGCTGCCTTCCCTCTTGTCTCCCCCCAGAGATCTCTTCTGTCTCTTCCACCAGCAGCCACTACAGTGGACAGCTAACCCCCTGAACTTTTTGGGGGTCCCCCTACCCCTGGTGTTTCCCTTCCCCCTTCCCCCCTCCCCCGGGTCCCAAGGACCAGACTTTATTGAGACCTCTTCTTGCGCCAATTCACCACTAAACCAAGACAGCCTACAGACCACCTCATGAATAGTAGGCCCCAGACAGGCTTCTGGGCCAACTTACAGAGCTTACTTCAGCAGCACATCCCTAGGCCAGAAGAGCCTGAGGCAAGAGAGCAGGGACATGGCTCCATCCAACTATATATCCTCTCCCAGAATGCATCAGTGGCCAAGAACCTCCTACTGGGCTGACTGGAAGAAAAAAAAATATTCATAACTCAACCTATTTGTACTATCTCACACTGGCCTGTGGTATCAGTGACACCTACTGGCGACAGTGAGAAATGCAGAAACTAATTAAGATTAGGGAAAGACCAGATCAACTGCAGAATAAATCTAAGCTGTCTACAGCCCAGCCAAAAATGAAATTTACATGATAGCCCCAGTTTAGGACCAGGGGCAGGGGGCTACACATATATCTAGATAGGTAACACATATAGCAATATTCACTCGGTGAACTTACAAAAAACTTGATACTATCAAATGATAATGCAGATGGGTTAACACAGAAACATGAGGTGACTGTGCAGAGCCTATAAGGCAGATATGGGGGTGCAACAAAAGACAACCAAAAAAACCTGACAGGAGCATAATAATCAGGAGGTAAATACTAAACAAGTGAACTTGGAAGTATCCAAGTGGGATATATGTGGGTAAACATGTGACCCCCCCCCCCCCCATACCTATTTCTTTAAAAAAATGTTAACAGTTACCAGTTTAGAGTAACAGAGGAGGTCTAGTACAAGAATTATTGCTCTCACTCTAATGATCGCGGCGACACCTCACATGTGTGGTTTGAACACTATTTACATTTGCCGGCACGACTTATGTATGCATTCGTTTCTGCGTGCGAGCACGGAGGGATGGAGCGCTTTCAATTTGTTTTTTTTTTTCTTTTGTTTTTATAACACTGTCCCTTTAAAAAAAATGTTTAAACACTTTTACTGCTGTCATAAGGAATGTTAACATTGTGACAGCAATAGTCACGTGTCAGGTATTTTTGTGGAGGGATCTGGGGTCTATAAGATTCCAAATCCCTCCTTTGTACTGAAAAGCATTCAAAACGCCAAGTTTGGCTGTTTTGAATACTGTATTTTTTTATTTTTTTTAATCTGGCGCCTTTAAGACTCCAGTAACCGGAAGTGATGTCATGACATCGCTTTCGATTTACTAGATCCGAGCAGTGGCGTCACTAGGGGGGGCCAGAGGGGGCCATGGCCCCCCAAAATTAGTCTGTGCCCCCTGTTAGCTCCAATCTTGTCAGGAGGCAATCACGATGATATTACAGCCCTTCAGTTGCTAACCCCCCAATAGATAATGAATTCACCCTCCGTCCGGCCGGGAGTTATGACAACACATAGCACTCAAACTTAGTGCAGTCACAACTGTTTATTTCAAGTTTCGTGCTCCCATTAAAGGATATTTCGGCAGCAGAAACTGCTTGAAACTGGTTACTAGTCATGAGTCAATTTAACAATAGGACATATCTTACAGAAACTGTACATGAAAGGCTTTTGTTTCCCTATGCATTTGTGTCAATATGAGGTGTTTTGTTGTAGTATCGGTCTGTCTTGTGTTCAGCTTGTCTGTGTTAATGTAAGCAATTGTCAATTGTTTACAAGACATTTTGCATAGAGACTGACACCACCCGTAATCTAAATGCTAAATATCCAACTGCCAAGTGTTCAAATGAATGAATAGAGAAGTGTTTAACATTTCGTCTAAATGCAAAATACAGCTGTCTGATGTCCCGGGCCGTATGAATGAGTGTCAGTCTGGATCGTTAAATCTGTAATTGCAGGGGGCCACATTCTATCGTAGAATGAGCCCTAACAAAGGAAATATGAAATATAATTTTTGTAAGGCACGTTGATACACTCTTTCACCCCCCCATGTGCCCCCCCAATTAATTATGTGCACAACAACACAGTCATGGATTCTCGCTCTGTCTAGCGTTGCGTCGCGCGCAGCGCCTCTACAACAACACAACACACAGACTCACACAGACCGGCGGGCGGGGTGACGCCCCGGCGGGCAGGCGGAGGGGGGCGTGCACAGCGGATAGGCGCCGGCATGACGTCAGCATAGGGAGAGTGCGTGGCGTGCATCTGCGCAGTGCGCACTAAGCACCAGCCTGCCCCAGCCTGGCCGAAAGCGTGCGCGCCGCTGCGTGGGAGTGGCGTGACTGGCGTCACGTGTGGTGTTGTCAGCAGTCTGTTGGGGAGTCGGGGTCGGGACCGGGACACTGGTGTCTGGCAGCAGCAAGCATATGCCAGTCCAGCCAGTGAGCCAGCAACAAGCCACGCAGCAAGCAAGCGCCAGACTGCCAGTATACAGAGGAGTGGTCCGAGTGGAGAACTCTGAGGAGCCGAGCCAGCCACCAGCCCAGGACACGAGGAGCAACAGCCGCAGGCCGAGCGGCATCATAGAGGTGACAGCCTCAGCCAGTGGGAGGTGAGTCACTGGAGCAGTGAGTCCACTCATTGCCTATGCATTATACCACCCTCACACCCTGACCCAACAATTGTCAATGTGGACAGTGCTTGACATGCTGAGCTGACAGAATTTTACAGCTGAACAATGCTGTAAAATTCTGTCAGCATACTCAGCATGTCAGCCCACATTGTCATTTTCAAGGGGTATGAGGGTGGTATGAGATGCAAATGTGCAATGGACTCACATTGAGTCCACTGCACATTTGCCTCTCATACCACCCTCACACCCCTGAAAATGACAATGTGGGCTGACATGCTGAGCGAATTTATTTTACAGCTGAGCTGAGCTGAGCTGAGCTGAGCTGAACTGAACTGAAATGCTCCACTAGTGCCACCTCTAAAACCGATGTCCCCGGGCCTGCTCCTTGTGTGCTGGCTGTGTCTGGTTCCATTGTTGCGTACTGCTGCCTCACCTTACAGGTGACTCCGCTAATGCTGTCCGCATGCTCTGGGCCGTCAAATATATAAACATGAAATATTCGTGACTGATGCCCATTGTCAGGAATATTTCATGTTTATGTCTTTATTTGGCCAATTTTTCACAAATGTTTCATGCTTTATGCTATTGAAGGCCCAGAGTGTGTGGACAACATCAGTGGAGTCACCGGTAAGCTATTGAAGGCCCAGAGTGTGTGGACAACATCAGTGGAGTCACCGGTAAGGCGAGGCAGCAGCACGCAGCAGAGGAGCCAGACACAGCCAGACAACAAGGAGCAGGCCCGGGGACATCGGTTTTAGAGGTGGCAGGTAAGTGGAGCAGTGAGTCCACTGCACATTTCCTTTCTCGTACCACCCTCACACCCCTGAAAATGACAATGTGGACTGACCCGCTGTCAGAACTTTACAGTTGAACATGGCAAACATGTATAATACATGTCCAGCTGTAAAATTCTGTCAGTGTGTCAGTCCACATTGTCATTTATCTATTCTAGATAGATAGATAGATAGATAGTGTATATATATATATATATATATATATATATATAAATTGCATTTTATAGTTGGCCCCCCTACTTTTGTCCCTGTCCCCCCATGTGCCCCCCCCTAAATATAAAGGCTGTAGACGCCACTGGATCCGAGACCCGATTAAAGCTTCCCGGTGGGACAGGAAAGCCCGGGCAAGCTGCAAAAGGTGGGGGGGAGGGTCATCCCATCCTGCTGCTTGTAATAACAGCCGGCTCTAACAAAAAAAAAAAAGCAGCTGCAGGCATCACTTCAGTGTAACGATTCGAAGCAGAAGGCTGCATTTATGTGTTACGACAGTATGAAGGGGTTAAACTTTTTATTTTTTTAGTGCCTGCCAAAAAATATCAAATCAAGATAACCCCTTCCTGCCGGCCACCTCCCGACCCTTTAAGTGTTCTAAAAGCCAGAAGACAGAGGCAGGCATTCAGATCATGTGACCACTGTGATTGGCTGTCACAGCAGTCACATAATCAGAAAGCTCCCGACCACTAATATGAATCAGGAACTTTCCGGTACCCGCCGACTACTTTGCTGGGAGCTCTCAGCACGGTAAGTCAATTTAAGAGCGCGTATATGCGGACACTCGCTGTTAAGGCCCAACTGCTGAGCAGCCGCATATATGCGCGCGGGCGCATCAAGGGGTTAACATTTAAAGGAAATCTGTCATTTTGATCTTAAATTTAGATTAATAATTAAAGTGGAACTTCACCCAAAAAGGGATGTTCTGCTCTTACACCTCCTATTCCCCATTTGTTATTCTTTTGGGGGTGGGGGGGAGCAGGTACCAAGTTTTGACAGGAAGTTCCCAGAAGACTCGCAAACACAGTGGGTTGTAGGCTGTAAAGCCACAAGGAGACATAACGGGCTACCCACAGTTAAGATGTCGGCGCCGGAGACTGAGAACCAGTGAAGAAACTGGCTCAGGTGAGGACAGCGCTGGATCCCAGTGCAGGTGAGTGTCTGTTTATGCAAAACCAACAACTACCGTTTTTACAGATGCTGACTTTTAATTTTTCCACATATGACTGAAGGTCCTCTTTCAGGCTCTATTAACATATAGGTGTCTCGGATTGATTCTGCCCGTGATCCTGAATAATTGCAAATCGCAATTCCTGTGACGTGCAATAGCACCCCAAATGCGGCGCGATTTTGCCACAAAAGAAAAGTGCGCAAACAGAATCGCTACAGGCGTTCCGCAATGCTGTTTGCACGATTTTACCGGGATTCATCGGGAACAATCGCAGCAAAATCGCACAACATTTGGGGTACCATTGCAAGTCATGGGAATCACACGGGCGTCCCGCGATGGGCAATGATTCAGGGTCTCAGGCAGAATTGCGGCGATCCGTGATGCCTATATGTGAATGGAGCCTTACATTTTTTCCATCATGGTTGGCCATCATCTGTACTACCTAGAGCGCCATCTATTGGTTTATTACTGCAGGAGGTTAATAACTGTGACCTTTCAGCGCCATCCATTAGTTTATTATTTAAGCGGGTCAGCAATAAATCAGTACCTTTAGAGCCATCTATTGGTTTGCTAATAGTGCCGCAGTTCAATAATACATCCGTGACCCTTCATCGCCATCTATTGGTTTATTATAACTTCAGCCCGTGCTGAAGTTATAATAAACCAATTACATCTGTGCTCTCTTCAGCGCCATCAATATTGGTTTTCTATTACTGCTGCAGTTCAATAATAAATCTGTGACCCTTTAACTCCATCTATTGGTTTGTTAGGACTTCAGCCAGGGCCAGTCATAAATTGAATGTTATGTGAATAAAGCCGGCACACGAAAAGTCTTCTTCCAAGTAAAATACTTTATTCCAACATGGATAGCGGTGACAACAAGACAAACGCTGACGCGATTCGGCTTTACGCCTTCCTCGTAGCGTGGTGTGGGAAAAGATGCAATCTCATGCATTCCCACACCTGGTGTGATCCAGACCTAAGAAGAGTCTCACTTCTCCGAGGTACATTACCATTTATGGAGCACCCCACGCAGATGTACTGCGGCGGGGCGGCTCTCCTGCGCCAAATCGTGTACCTGTACGTGACATCGTGCGCAGGGTCTGGGGCTCGCACCACCGGCAACCTGCTCCCGCTGTAGCCAATCAGCGGCTCCGGCAGACGTGATGTCCACTGGGCCCTGCCCATCGTTCACAGGAGAGGCAGAACAGCGGTCTGTCAGAGGGCAAGATGGAGATCTTGTGTTTCTGCTAAGCAGTTCCTCCAATTAAGCACCTCCACCGCAGTTAGAAAGCACTCCCTAGGAGCACCCTTAGGGCCAGTTCACACCACATGTGGTCCGGTGTGTTTTTTATCCGCATCAAAAAAAATGCATGGAGAATAGGTTGTACGGTTTTCAACGGCATAGTTCACAGCAGTGCGGTCAGTTCCAGAAAAAAAAAGTAGAACGTGCTGCATTTTTTCTGCACTGGAACACTGAAAAAACGCACCAAAAATTCACTGGAACGCACATGTCCTTATTTAGGGTTAAGGGCCAGTTCACACCATTGAAAAGCAGTCCGGGTGCCTTTCAGGAGGCTTTTTTGCATGCGTGTTTTGGAGGCATTCCAGTGCGTTTTTGAAACGTTTTTGGCACGTTCCGGTGCACTTTTTCCCTGTCTTTTTTCTTCACCTTAAATAAGGATGTGCGTTCCAGTGCATTTTTGGTGCGTTTAGGTGCATTCCAGTGTGATTTTTATATGTTTTACAGCGTTCCAGTAAAGTTCGGTGCAGGAAAAATGCAGCACGTTTTACTTTCTTTTCTTTTTTTTTTTTTTCTGGAACTGGAACGCGCTGGCATTCTGCTGCCTACATTGGTGTGAACTATGCCATTGAAAACCATATAACCTACTATCCATGTGTTTTTGATGCAGAAAAAAAACCGAACTGAACCGCATGTGGTGTGAATTGACCCTAAAAAAAAGGAGAAAAATGCACTAAAAAAAAAGTTCAATAAAGAAGGAATAGGAGGGCCCTGCTCATGGAGTTTACAGTCCAAAGGGGAGGGGGCCATTTTTTTTTATTCTTTTCCTGGATTTTGTAGAATTGATTTGGTGTAAGAAACAAATTTGTTGTGAACCCACCCACCCGCTCCATAATTTTATGCTACGGTTAACACAGAACTCAAATAAAACAAGGTCTTCAGCAGTATTTATACCCCATGATTTTAAACAGGGTCAACTTAGGGAGAGGGTTCCAATTTTTATTTTTTTACCTCTATACGTCCCAAACTGATTGTAGAAATGACCTTCTATCGAGGAATAATGTCTGTGAAAAAAAAAGTTGATTATAAGATACAAAAAAATAAGGCAAATCACCGTTTGCAAATCAGAAAATGCATATTGGGAGCAAGCTGTTTTCAAAGACCATACTAGACTGTTTACTGGCTGGTGGGTGGGGTCTGTGCTCCAAAAATGCTTCTGGTTGGCTGGTGGGCGGGGTATGGTTTCCTGGCAGAGCCGCTGACTTCCATACAGCGATAAGCCCTCACGCAATGTGCTGTATTCTTTTTCAAATCAAATTTTCATTTCACAGACATTATTCCACAGGAAGACGGTCATTTATAGAATTGGTTTGGAATGCATAGATGAAAATATTACAATTGTACCCTCTTCCTAAGTTCAAAATTTATTTTGGTCTGGACGGGCCATTTTTCTGACACTTGTTGTTTACAATTTAAAATCAGTTTAGGGATTTTTTGGCTAGAAAATTACTTAAAACCCCCCAGAGATTATGTATTTCTTTTTAGCAGAGACCCTAGAGAATAAAATGGAGATGGTTGCAGTATTTTTTAGCACACCGTATTTGCGCAGCGGTCTTACAAACGCAATAGGAATAGGTGGGCCCTGCTCATAGAGCTTACAATCCAAAGGGGGGGGGGCATTTTTTATTCTTTGTTTTCACAGGGGCAGAAGATTCAGCGTTGTCTAATATAGAACCGCACTTTGCTTTACACCCATATAGGTTACAGGTTACCGCACCCCCACGTCAACACGTTAATGTGGCTTTGCCGCAACCTCGATCAGAGGTTTGTAATAGAACTGTATCCTTCTAGCGCCCTCTATTGGTTTTCTTCTAATGTGACAGCTCAGTTAAAAAAAAAAAAAGTGTTCAGTTATTCGTCGGTTTGCTATGACTTCAACTGGTCAGTAATAAATCTGTGATGCTTCAGCGCCATCTATTGGTTTGTTATGACTTCAACCGGTCAGTAATACATCTGTACTACCTAGAGCGCCATCTATTGGTTTATTACTGCAGGAGGTTAATAACTGTGACCTTTCAGCGCCATCCATTCGTTTATTATTTAAGCGGGTCAGCAATAAATCAGTACCTTTAGAGCCATCTATTGGTTTTCTAATAGTGCCGCAGTTCAATAAAACATCCGTGACCCTTCATCGCCATCTATTGGTTTATTATAACTTCAGCCTGTGCTGAAGTTATAATAAACCAATTACATCTGTGCTCTCTTCAGCGCCATCAATATTGGTTTTCTATTACTGCTGCAGTTCAATAATAAATCTGTGACCCTTTAACTCCATCTATTGGTTTGTTAGGACTTCAGCCAGGGCCAGTCATAAATTGAATGTTATGTGAATAAAGGCGGCACACGAAAAGTCTGCTTCCAAGCAAAATACTTTATTCCAACATGGATAGCGGTGACAACAAGACAAACGCAGACGCGATTCGGCTTTACGCCTTCCTCGTAGCGTGGTGTGGGAAAAGATGCAATCTCATGCATTACCACACCTGGTGTGATCCAGACCTAAGAAGAGTCTCACTTCTCCGAGGTACATTACCATTTATGGAGCACCCCACGCAGATGTACTGCGGCGGGGCGGCTCTCCTGCGCCAAATCGTGTACCTGTACGTGACTTCGTGTGATCCAGACCTAAGAAGAGTCTCACTTCTCCGAGGTACATTACCATTTATTGAGCACCCCACGCAGATGTACTGCGGCGGGGCGGCTCTCCTGCGCCAAATCGTGTACCTGTACGTGACTTCGTGCGCAGGGTCTGGGGCTCGCACCACCGGCAACCTGCTCCCGCTGTAGCCAATCAGCGGCTCCGGCAGACGTGATGTCCACTGGGCCCCGCCCATCGTTCACAGGAGAGGCAGAACAGCGGTCTGTCAGAGGGCAAGATGGAGATCTTGTGTTTCTGCTAAGCAGTTCCTCCAATTAAGCACCTCCACCACAGTTAGAAAGCACTCCCTAGGAGCACCCTTAGGGCCAGTTCACACCACATGTGGTCGGTGTGTTTTTTATCCGCATCAAAAAAATGCATGGAGAATAGGTTGTACGGTTTTCAACGGCATAGTTCACAGCAGTGCGGTCAGTTCCAGAAAAAAAAAGTAGAACGTGCTGCATTTTTTCTGCACTGGAACGCTGAAAAAACGCACCAAAAATTCACTGGAACGCACATGTCCTTATTTAGGGTTAAGGGCCAGTTCACACCATTGAAAAGCAGTCCGGGTGCCTTTCAGGAGGCTTTTTTGCATGCGTGTTTTGGAGGCATTCCAGTGCGTTTTTGAAACGTTTTTGGCACGTTCCGGTGCACTTTTTCCCTGTCTTTTTTCTTCACCTTAAATAAGGATGTGCGTTCCAGTGCATTTTTGGTGCGTTTAGGTGCATTCCAGTGTGATTTTTATATGTTTTACAGCGTTCCAGTAACGTTCGGTGCAGGAAAAATGCAGCACGTTTTACTTTCTTTTTTTTTTTTTCTGGAACTGGAACGCGCTGGAATTCTGCTGCCTACATTGGTGTGAACTATGCCATTGAAAACCATATAACCTACTATCCATGTGTTTTTGATGCAGAAAAAAAACCACACTGAACCACATGTGGTGTGAATTGACCCTAAAAAAAAGGAGAAAAATGCACTAAAAATACAGTTCAATAAAGAAGGAATAGGAGGGCCCTGCTCATGGAGTTTACAGTCCAAAGGGGAGGGGGCCATTTTTTTTTATTCTTTTCCTGGATTTTGTAGAATTGATTTAGTGTAAGAAACAAATTTGTTGTGAAACCACCCACCCGCTCCATAATTTTATGCTACGGTTAACACAGAACTCAAATAAAACAAGGTCTTCAGCAGTATTTATACCCCATGATTTTAAACAGGGTCAACTTAGGGAGAGGGTTCCAATTTTTATTTTTTTACCTCTATACGTCCCAAACTGATTGTAGAAATGACCTTCTATCGAGGAATAATGTCTGTGAAAAAAAAAAGTTGATTATAAGATACAAAAAAATAAGGCAAATCACCGTTTGCAAATCAGAAAATGCATATTGGGAGCAAGCTGTTTTCAAAGACCATACTAGACTGTTTACTGGCTGGTGGGTGGGGTCTGTGCTCCAAAAATGCTTCTGGTTGGCTGGTGGGCGGGGTATGGTTTCCTGGCAGAGCCGCTGACTTCCATACAGCGATAAGCCCTCACGCAATGTGCTGTATTCTTTTTCAAATCAAATTTTCATTTCACAGACATTATTCCTCAGGAAGACGGTCATTTATAGAATTGGTTTGGAATGCATAGATGAAAATATTACAATTGTACCCTCTTCCTAAGTTCAAAATTTATTTTGGTCTGGACGGGCCATTTTTCTGACACTTGTTGTTTACAATTTAAAATCAGTTTAGGGATTTTTTGGCTAGAAAATTACTTAAAACCCCCCAAAGATTATGTATTTCTTTTTAGCAGAGACCCTAGAGAATAAAATGGAGATGGTTGCAGTATTTTTTAGCACACCGTATTTGCGCAGCGGTCTTACAAACGCAATAGGAATAGGAGGGCCCTGCTCATAGAGCTTACAATCCAAAGGGGGGGCATTTTTTATTCTTTGTTTTCACAGGGGCAGAAGATTCAACGTTGTCTAATATAGAACCGCACTTTGCTTTACACCCATATAGGTTACAGGTTACCGCACCCCCACGTCAACACGTTAATGTGGCTTTGCCGCAACCTCGATCAGAGGTTTCTAATAGTACTGTATCCTTCTAGCGCCCTCTATTGGTTTTCTTCTAATGTGACAGCTCAGTTAAAAAAAAAAAAAAAGTGTTCAGTTATTTGTCGGTTTGCTGTGACTTCAACTGGTCAGTAATAAATCTGTGATGCTTCAGCGCCATCTATTGGTTTGTTATGACTTCAACCGGTCAGTAATACATCTGTACTACCTAGAGCGCCATCTATTGGTTTATTACTGCAGGAGGTTAATAACTGTGACCTTTCAGCGCCATCCATTCGTTTATTATTTAAGCGGGTCAGCAATAAATCAGTACCTTTAGAGCCATCTATTGGTTTTCTAATAGTGCCGCAGTTCAATAAAACATCCGTGACCCTTCATCGCCATCTATTGGTTTATTATAACTTCAGCCCGTGCACACGAAAAGTCTTCTTCCAAGTAAAATACTTTATTCCAACATGGATAGCGGTGACAACAAGACAAATGCTGACGCGATTCGGCTTTACGCCTTCCTCGTAGCGTGGTGTGGGAAAAGATGCAATCTCATGCATTCCCACACCTGGTGTGATCCAGACCTAAGAAGAGTCTCACTTCTCCGAGGTACATTACCATTTATGGAGCACCCCACGCAGATGTACTGCGGCGGGGCGGCTCTCCTGCGCCAAATCGTGTACCTGTACGTGACTTCGTGCGCAGGGTCTGGGGCTCGCACCACCGGCAACCTGCTCCCGCTGTAGCCAATCAGCGGCTCCGGCAGACGTGATGTCCACTGGGCCCCGCCCATCGTTCACAGGAGAGGCAGAACAGCGGTCTGTCAGAGGGCAAGATGGAGATCTTGTGTTTCTGCTAAGCAGTTCCTCCAATTAAGCACCTCCACCGCAGTTAGAAATTACTCCCTAGGAGCACCCTTAGGGCCAGTTCACACCACATGTGGTCCGGTGTGTTTTTTATCCGCATCAAAAAAAATGCATGGAGAATAGGTTGTACGGTTTTCAACGGCATAGTTCACAGCAGTGCGGTCAGTTCCAGAAAAAAAAAGTAGAACGTGCTGCATTTTTTCTGCACTGGAACGCTGAAAAAACGCACCAAAAATTCACTGGAACGCACATATCCTTATTTAGGGTTAAGGGCCAGTTCACACCATTGAAAAGCAGTCCGGGTGCCTTTCAGGAGGCTTTTTTGCATGCGTGTTTTGGAGGCATTCCAGTGCGTTTTTGAAACGTTTTTGGCACGTTCCGGTGCACTTTTTCCCTGTCTTTTTTCTTCACCTTAAATAAGGATGTGCGTTCCAGTGCATTTTTGGTGCGTTTAGGTGCATTCCAGTGTGATTTTTATATGTTTTACAGCGTTCCAGTAAAGTTCGGTGCAGGAAAAATGCAGCACGTTTTACTTTCTTTTCTTTTTTTTTTTTTCTGGAACTGGAACGCGCTGGCATTCTGCTGCCTACATTGGTGTGAACTATGCCATTGAAAACCATATAACCTACTATCCATGTGTTTTTGATGCAGAAAAAAAACCGAACTGAACCGCATGTGGTGTGAATTGACCCTAAGAAAAAGGAGAAAAATGCACTAAAAATACAGTTCAATAAAGAAGGAATAGGAGGGCCCTGCTCATGGAGTTTACAGTCCAAAGGGGAGGGGGCCATTTTTTTTTATTCTTTTCCTGGATTTTGTAGAATTGATTTGGTGTAAGAAACAAATTTGTTGTGAACCCACCCACCCGCTCCATAATTTTATGCTACAGTTAACACAGAACTCAAATAAAACAAGGGCTTCAGCAGTATTTATACCCCATGATTTTAAACAGGGTCAACTTAGGGAGAGGGTTCCAATTTTTATTTTTTTACCTCTATACGTCCCAAACTGATTGTAGAAATGACCTTCTATCGAGGAATAATGTCTGTGAAAAAAAAAGTTGATCATAAGATACAAAAAAATAAGGCAAATCACCGTTTTCAAATCAGAAAATGCATATTGGGAGCAAGCTGTTTTCAAAGACCATACTAGACTGTTTACTGGCTGGTGGGTGGGGTCTGTGCTCCAAAAATGCTTCTGGTTGGCTGGTGGGCGGGGTATGGTTTCCTGGCAGAGCCGCTGACTTCCATACAGCGATAAGCCCTCACGCAATGTGCTGTATTCTTTTTCAAATCAAATTTTCATTTCACAGACATTATTCCTCAGGAAGACGGTCATTTATAGGATTGGTTTGGAATGCATAGATGAAAATATTACAATTGTACCCTCTTCCTAAGTTTAAAATTTATTTTGGTCTGGACGGGCCATTTTTCTGACACTTGTTATTTACAATTTAAAATCAGTTTAGGGATTTTTTGGCTAGAAAATTACTTAAAACCCCCCAAAGATTATGTATTTCTTTTTAGCAGAGACCCTAGAGAATAAAATGGAGATGGTTGCAGTATTTTTTAGCACACCTTATTTGCGCAGCAGTCTTACAAACGCAATAGGAATAGGAGGGCCCTGCTCATAGAGCTTACAATCCAAAGGGGGGGCATTTTTTATTCTTTGTTTTCACAGGGGCAGAAGATTCAGCGTTGTCTAATATAGAACCGCACTTTGCTTTACACCCATATAGGTTACAGGTTACCGCACCCCCACGTCAACACGTTAATGTGGCTTTGCCGCAACCTCGATCAGAGGTTTGTAATAGAACTGTATCCTTCTATAGCCCTCTATTGGTTTTCTTCTAATGTGACAGCTCAGTTAAAAAAAAAAAAAGTGTTCAGTTATTCGTCGGTTTGCTGTGACTTCAACTGGTCAGTAATAAATCTGTGATGCTTCAGCGCCATCTATTGGTTTGTTATGACTTCAACCGGTCAGTAATACATCTGTACTACCTAGAGCGCCATCTATTGGTTTATTACTGCAGGAGGTTAATAACTGTGACCTTTCAGCGCCATCCATTCGTTTATTATTTAAGCGGGTCAGCAATAAATCAGTACCTTTAGAGCCATCTATTGGTTTTCTAATAGTGCCGCAGTTCAATAAAACATCCGTGACCCTTCATCGCCATCTATTGGTTTATTATAACTTCAGCCCGTGCTGAAGTTATAATAAACCAATTACATCTGTACTCTCTTCAGCGCCATCAATATTGGTTTTCTATTACTGCTGCAGTTCAATAATAAATCTGTGACCCTTTAACTCCATCTATTGGTTTGTTAGGACTTCAGCCAGGGCCAGTCATAAATTGAATGTTATGTGAATAAAGCCGGCACACGAAAAGTCTTCTTCCAAGTAAAATACTTTATTCCAACATGGATAGCGGTGACAACAAGACAAACGCTGACGCGATTCGGCTTTACGCCTTCCTCGTAGCGTGGTGTGGGAAAAGATGCAATCTCATGCATTCCCACACCTGGTGTGATCCAGACCTAAGAAGAGTCTCACTTCTCCGAGGTACATTACCATTTATGGAGCACCCCACGCAGATGTACTGCGGCGGGGCGGCTCTCCTGCGCCAAATCGTGTACCTGTACGTGACTTCGTGCGCAGGGTCTGGGGCTCGCACCACCGGCAACCTGCTCCCGCTGTAGCCAATCAGCGGCTCCGGCAGACGTGATGTCCACTGGGCCCCGCCCATCGTTCACAGGAGAGGCAGAACAGCGGTCTGTCAGAGGGCAAGATGGAGATCTTGTGTTTCTGCTAAGCAGTTCCTCCAATTAAGCACCTCCACCGCAGTTAGAAAGCACTCCCTAGGAGCACCCTTAGGGCCAGTTCACACCACATGTGGTCCGGTGTGTTTTTTATCCGCAACAAAAAAAATGCATGGAGAATAGGTTGTACGGTTTTCAACGGCATAGTTCACAGCAGTGCGGTCAGTTCCAGAAAAAAAAAGTAGAACGTGCTGCATTTTTTCTGCACTGGAACGCTGAAAAAACGCACCAAAAATTCACTGGAACGCACATGTCCTTATTTAGGGTTAAGGGCCAGTTCACACCATTGAAAAGCAGTCCGGGTGCCTTTCAGGAGGCTTTTTTGCATGCGTGTTTTGGAGGCATTCCAGTGCGTTTTTGAAACGTTTTTGGCACGTTCCGGTGCACTTTTTCCCTGTCTTTTTTCTTCACCTTAAATAAGGATGTGCGTTCCAGTGCATTTTTGGTGCGTTTAGGTGCATTCCAGTGTGATTTTTATATGTTTTACAGCGTTCCAGTAAAGTTCGGTGCAGGAAAAATGCAGCACGTTTTACTTTCTTTTCTTTTTTTTTTTTCTGGAACTGGAACGCGCTGGCATTCTGCTGCCTACATTGGTGTGAACTATGCCATTGAAAACCATATAACCTACTATCCATGTGTTTTTGATGCAGAAAAAAAACCGAACTGAACCGCATGTGGTGTGAATTGACCCTAAGAAAAAGGAGAAAAATGCACTAAAAATACAGTTCAATAAAGAAGGAATGGGAGGGCCCTGCTCATGGAGTTTACAGTCCAAAGGGGAGGGGGCCATTTTTTTTTTTATTCTTTTCCTGGATTTTGTAGAATTGATTTGGTGTAAGAAAGAAATTTGTTGTGAACCCACCCACCCGCTCCATAATTTTATGCTACGGTTAACACAGAACTCAAATAAAAACAAGGTCTTCAGCAGTATTTATACCCCATGATTTTAAACAGGGTCAACTTAGGGAGAGGGTTCCAATTTTTATTTTTTTACCCCTATACGTCCCAAACTGATTGTAGAAATGACCTTCTATCGAGGAATAATGTCTGTGAAAAAAAAAGTTGATCATAAGATACAAAAAATAAGGCAAATCACCGTTTGCAAATCAGAAAATGCAAATTGGGAGCAAGCTGTTTTCAAAGACCATACTAGACTGTTTACTGGCTGGTGGGTGGGGTCTGTGCTCCAAAAATGCTTCTGGTTGGCTGGTGGGCGGGGTATGGTTTCCTGGCAGAGCCGCTGACTTCCATACAGCGATAAGCCCTCACGCAATGTGCTGTATTCTTTTTCAAATCAAATTTTCATTTCACAGACATTATTCCTCAGGAAGACGGTCATTTATAGGATTGGTTTGGAATGCATAGATGAAAATATTACAATTGTACCCTCTTCCTAAGTTCAAAATTTATTTTGGTCTGGACGGGCCATTTTTCTGACACTTGTTATTTACAATTTAAAATCAGTTTAGGGATTTTTTGGCTAGAAAATTACTTAAAACCCCCCAAAGATTATGTATTTCTTTTTAGCAGAGACCCTAGAGAATAAAATGGAGATGGTTGCAGTATTTTTTAGCACACCGTATTTGCGCAGCGGTCTTACAAACGCAATAGGAATAGGAGGGCCCTGCTCATAGAGCTTACAATCCAAAGGGGGGGCATTTTTTATTCTTTGTTTTCACAGGGGCAGAAGATTCAACGTTGTCTAATATAGAACCGCACTTTGCTTTACACCCATATAGGTTACAGGTTACCGCACCCCCACGTCAACACGTTAATGTGGCTTTGCCGCAACCTCGATCAGAGGTTTCTAATAGAACTGTATCCTTCTAGCGCCCTCTATTGGTTTTCTTCTAATGTGACAGCTCAGTTTAAAAAAAAAAAAAGTGTTCAGTTATTTGTCGGTTTGCTGTGACTTCAACTGGTCAGTAATAAATCT
Organism: Pelophylax lessonae; assembly: GCF_965119305.1. Classification (NCBI taxonomy): domain Eukaryota; kingdom Metazoa; phylum Chordata; class Amphibia; order Anura; family Ranidae; genus Pelophylax; species Pelophylax lessonae. The sequence continues at coordinate 50,695,084 of NC_138774.1, forward strand.
GTGATGCTTCAGCGCCATCTATTGGTTTGTTATGACTTCAACCGGTCAGTAATACATCTGTACTACCTAGAGCGCCATCTATTGGTTTATTACTGCAGGAGGTTAATAACTGTGACCTTTCAGCGCCATCCATTCGTTTATTATTTAAGCGGGTCAGCAATAAATCAGTACCTTTAGAGCCATCTATTGGTTTTCTAATAGTGCCGCAGTTCAATAAAACATCCGTGACCCTTCATCGCCATCTATTGGTTTATTATAACTTCAGCCCGTGCACACGAAAAGTCTTCTTCCAAGTAAAATACTTTATTCCAACATGGATAGCGGTGACAACAAGACAAACGCTGACGCGATTCTGCTTTACGCCTTCCTCGTAGCGTGGTGTGGGAAAAGATGCAATCTCATGCATTCCCACACCTGGTGTGATCCAGACCTAAGAAGAGTCTCACTTCTCCGAGGTACATTACCATTTATGGAGCACCCCACGCAGATGTACTGCGGCGGGGCGGCTCTCCTGCGCCAAATCGTGTACCTGTACGTGACTTCGTGCGCAGGGTCTGGGGCACGCACCACCGGCAACCTGCTCCCGCTGTAGCCAATCAGCGGCTCCGGCAGACGTGATGTCCACTGGGCCCCGCCCATCGTTCACAGGAGAGGCAGAACAGCGGTCTGTCAGAGGGCAAGATGGAGATCTTGTGTTTCTGCTAAGCAGTTCCTCCAATTAAGCACCTCCACCGCAGTTAGAAAGCACTCCCTAGGAGCACCCTTAGGGCCAGTTCACACCACATGTGGTCCGGTGTGTTTTTTATCCGCATCAAAAAAAATGCATGGAGAATAGGTTGTACGGTTTTCAACGGCATAGTTCACAGCAGTGCGGTCAGTTCCAGAAAAAAAAGTAGAACGTGCTGCATTTTTTCTGCACTGGAACGCTGAAAAAACGCACCAAAAATTCACTGGAACGCACATGTCCTTATTTAGGGTTAAGGGCCAGTTCACACCATTGAAAAGCAGTCCGGGTGCCTTTCAGGAGGCTTTTTTGCATGCGTGTTTTGGAGGCATTCCAGTGCGTTTTTGAAACGTTTTTGGCACGTTCCGGTGCACTTTTTCCCTGTCTTTTTTCTTCACCTTAAATAAGGATGTGCGTTCCAGTGCATTTTTGGTGCGTTTAGGTGCATTCCAGTGTGATTTTTATATGTTTTACAGCGTTCCAGTAAAGTTCGGTGCAGGAAAAATGCAGCACGTTTTACTTTCTTTTCTTTTTTTTTTTTTCTGGAACTGGAACGCGCTGGCATTCTGCTGCCTACATTGGTGTGAACTATGCCATTGAAAACCATATAACCTACTATCCATGTGTTTTTGATGCAGAAAAAAAACCGAACTGAACCGCATGTGGTGTGAATTGACCCTAAGAAAAAGGAGAAAAATGCACTAAAAATACAGTTCAATAAAGAAGGAATAGGAGGGCCCTGCTCATGGAGTTTACAGTCCAAAGGGGAGGGGGCCATTTTTTTTTATTCTTTTCCTGGATTTTGTAGAATTGATTTGGTGTAAGAAACAAATTTGTTGTGAACCCACCCACCCGCTCCATAATTTTATGCTACAGTTAACACAGAACTCAAATAAAACAAGGTCTTCAGCAGTATTTATACCCCATGATTTTAAACAGGGTCAACTTAGGGAGAGGGTTCCAATTTTTATTTTTTTACCTCTATACGTCCCAAACTGATTGTAGAAATGACCTTCTATCGAGGAATAATGTCTGTGAAAAAAAAAGTTGATCATAAGATACAAAAAAATAAGGCAAATCACCGTTTGCAAATCAGAAAATGCATATTGGGAGCAAGCTGTTTTCAAAGACCATACTAGACTGTTTACTGGCTGGTGGGTGGGGTCTGTGCTCCAAAAATGCTTCTGGTTGGCTGGTGGGCGGGGTATGGTTTCCTGGCAGAGCCGCTGACTTCCATACAGCGATAAGCCCTCACGCAATGTGCTGTATTCTTTTTCAAATCAAATTTTCATTTCACAGACATTATTCCTCAGGAAGACGGTCATTTATAGGATTGGTTTGGAATGCATAGATGAAAATATTACAATTGTACCCTCTTCCTAAGTTCAAAATTTATTTTGGTCTGGACGGGCCATTTTTCTGACACTTGTTATTTACAATTTAAAATCAGTTTAGGGATTTTTTGGCTAGAAAATTACTTAAAACCCCCCAAAGATTATGTATTTCTTTTTAGCAGAGACCCTAGAGAATAAAATGGAGATGGTTGCAGTATTTTTTAGCACACCGTATTTGCGCAGCGGTCTTACAAACGCAATAGGAATAGGAGGGCCCTGCTCATAGAGCTTACAATCCAAAGGGGGGGCATTTTTTATTCTTTGTTTTCACAGGGGCAGAAGATTCAACGTTGTCTAATATAGAACCGCACTTTGCTTTACACCCATATAGGTTACAGGTTACCGCACCCCCACGTCAACACGTTAATGTGGCTTTGCCGCAACCTCGATCAGAGGTTTCTAATAGAACTGTATCCTTCTAGCGCCCTCTATTGGTTTTCTTCTAATGTGACAGCTCAGTTAAAAAAAAAAAAAAGTGTTCAGTTATTTGTCGGTTTGCTGTGACTTCAACTGGTCAGTAATAAATCTGTGATGCTTCAGCGCCATCTATTGGTTTGTTATGACTTCAACCGGTCAGTAATACATCTGTACTACCTAGAGCGCCATCTATTGGTTTATTACTGCAGGAGGTTAATAACTGTGACCTTTCAGCGCCATCCATTCGTTTATTATTTAAGCGGGTCAGCAATAAATCAGTACCTTTAGAGCCATCTATTGGTTTTCTAATAGTGCCGCAGTTCAATAAAACATCCGTGACCCTTCATCGCCATCTATTGGTTTATTATAACTTCAGCCCGTGCACACGAAAAGTCTTCTTCCAAGTAAAATACTTTATTCCAACATGGATAGCGGTGACAACAAGACAAACGCTGACGCGATTCTGCTTTACGCCTTCCTCGTAGCGTGGTGTGGGAAAAGATGCAATCTCATGCATTCCCACACCTGGTGTGATCCAGACCTAAGAAGAGTCTCACTTCTCCGAGGTACATTACCATTTATGGAGCACCCCACGCAGATGTACTGCGGCGGGGCGGCTCTCCTGCGCCAAATCGTGTACCTGTACGTGACTTCGTGCGCAGGGTCTGGGGCACGCACCACCGGCAACCTGCTCCCGCTGTAGCCAATCAGCGGCTCCGGCAGACGTGATGTCCACTGGGCCCCGCCCATCGTTCACAGGAGAGGCAGAACAGCGGTCTGTCAGAGGGCAAGATGGAGATCTTGTGTTTCTGCTAAGCAGTTCCTCCAATTAAGCACCTCCACCGCAGTTAGAAAGCACTCCCTAGGAGCACCCTTAGGGCCAGTTCACACCACATGTGGTCCGGTGTGTTTTTTATCCGCATCAAAAAAAATGCATGGAGAATAGGTTGTACGGTTTTCAACGGCATAGTTCACAGCAGTGCGGTCAGTTCCAGAAAAAAAAGTAGAACGTGCTGCATTTTTTCTGCACTGGAACGCTGAAAAAACGCACCAAAAATTCACTGGAACGCACATGTCCTTATTTAGGGTTAAGGGCCAGTTCACACCATTGAAAAGCAGTCCGGGTGCCTTTCAGGAGGCTTTTTTGCATGCGTGTTTTGGAGGCATTCCAGTGCGTTTTTGAAACGTTTTTGGCACGTTCCGGTGCACTTTTTCCCTGTCTTTTTTCTTCACCTTAAATAAGGATGTGCGTTCCAGTGCATTTTTGGTGCGTTTAGGTGCATTCCAGTGTGATTTTTATATGTTTTACAGCGTTCCAGTAAAGTTCGGTGCAGGAAAAATGCAGCACGTTTTACTTTCTTTTCTTTTTTTTTTTTTCTGGAACTGGAACGCGCTGGCATTCTGCTGCCTACATTGGTGTGAACTATGCCATTGAAAACCATATAACCTACTATCCATGTGTTTTTGATGCAGAAAAAAAACCGAACTGAACCGCATGTGGTGTGAATTGACCCTAAGAAAAAGGAGAAAAATGCACTAAAAATACAGTTCAATAAAGAAGGAATAGGAGGGCCCTGCTCATGGAGTTTACAGTCCAAAGGGGAGGGGGCCATTTTTTTTTATTCTTTTCCTGGATTTTGTAGAATTGATTTGGTGTAAGAAACAAATTTGTTGTGAACCCACCCACCCGCTCCATAATTTTATGCTACGGTTAACACAGAACTCAAATAAAAACAAGGTCTTCAGCAGTATTTATACCCCATGATTTTAAACAGGGTCAACTTAGGGAGAGGGTTCCAATTTTTATTTTTTTACCCCTATACGTCCCAAACTGATTGTAGAAATGACCTTCTATCGAGGAATAATGTCTGTGAAAAAAAAAGTTGATCATAAGATACAAAAAATAAGGCAAATCACCGTTTGCAAATCAGAAAATGCAAATTGGGAGCAAGCTGTTTTCAAAGACCATACTAGACTGTTTACTGGCTGGTGGGTGGGGTCTGTGCTCCAAAAATGCTTCTGGTTGGCTGGTGGGCGGGGTATGGTTTCCTGGCAGAGCCGCTGACTTCCATACAGCGATAAGCCCTCACGCAATGTGCTGTATTCTTTTTCAAATCAAATTTTCATTTCACAGACATTATTCCTCAGGAAGACGGTCATTTATAGGATTGGTTTGGAATGCATAGATGAAAATATTACAATTGTACCCTCTTCCTAAGTTCAAAATTTATTTTGGTCTGGACGGGCCATTTTTCTGACACTTGTTATTTACAATTTAAAATCAGTTTAGGGATTTTTTGGCTAGAAAATTACTTAAAACCCCCCAAAGATTATGTATTTCTTTTTAGCAGAGACCCTAGAGAATAAAATGGAGATGGTTGCAGTATTTTTTAGCACACCGTATTTGCGCAGCGGTCTTACAAACGCAATAGGAATAGGAGGGCCCTGCTCATAGAGCTTACAATCCAAAGGGGGGGCATTTTTTATTCTTTGTTTTCACAGGGGCAGAAGATTCAACGTTGTCTAATATAGAACCGCACTTTGCTTTACACCCATATAGGTTACAGGTTACCGCACCCCCACGTCAACACGTTAATGTGGCTTTGCCGCAACCTCGATCAGAGGTTTCTAATAGAACTGTATCCTTCTAGCGCCCTCTATTGGTTTTCTTCTAATGTGACAGCTCAGTTTAAAAAAAAAAAAAGTGTTCAGTTATTTGTCGGTTTGCTGTGACTTCAACTGGTCAGTAATAAATCTGTGATGCTTCAGCGCCATCTATTGGTTTGTTATGACTTCAACCGGTCAGTAATACATCTGTACTACCTAGAGCGCCATCTATTGGTTTATTACTGCAGGAGGTTAATAACTGTGACCTTTCAGCGCCATCCATTCGTTTATTATTTAAGCGGGTCAGCAATAAATCAGTACCTTTAGAGCCATCTATTGGTTTTCTAATAGTGCCGCAGTTCAATAAAACATCCGTGACCCTTCATCGCCATCTATTGGTTTATTATAACTTCAGCCCGTGCACACGAAAAGTCTTCTTCCAAGTAAAATACTTTATTCCAACATGGATAGCGGTGACAACAAGACAAACGCTGACGCGATTCTGCTTTACGCCTTCCTCGTAGCGTGGTGTGGGAAAAGATGCAATCTCATGCATTCCCACACCTGGTGTGATCCAGACCTAAGAAGAGTCTCACTTCTCCGAGGTACATTACCATTTATGGAGCACCCCACGCAGATGTACTGCGGCGGGGCGGCTCTCCTGCGCCAAATCGTGTACCTGTACGTGACTTCGTGCGCAGGGTCTGGGGCACGCACCACCGGCAACCTGCTCCCGCTGTAGCCAATCAGCGGCTCCGGCAGACGTGATGTCCACTGGGCCCCGCCCATCGTTCACAGGAGAGGCAGAACAGCGGTCTGTCAGAGGGCAAGATGGAGATCTTGTGTTTCTGCTAAGCAGTTCCTCCAATTAAGCACCTCCACCGCAGTTAGAAAGCACTCCCTAGGAGCACCCTTAGGGCCAGTTCACACCACATGTGGTCCGGTGTGTTTTTTATCCGCATCAAAAAAAATGCATGGAGAATAGGTTGTACGGTTTTCAACGGCATAGTTCACAGCAGTGCGGTCAGTTCCAGAAAAAAAAGTAGAACGTGCTGCATTTTTTCTGCACTGGAACGCTGAAAAAACGCACCAAAAATTCACTGGAACGCACATGTCCTTATTTAGGGTTAAGGGCCAGTTCACACCATTGAAAAGCAGTCCGGGTGCCTTTCAGGAGGCTTTTTTGCATGCGTGTTTTGGAGGCATTCCAGTGCGTTTTTGAAACGTTTTTGGCACGTTCCGGTGCACTTTTTCCCTGTCTTTTTTCTTCACCTTAAATAAGGATGTGCGTTCCAGTGCATTTTTGGTGCGTTTAGGTGCATTCCAGTGTGATTTTTATATGTTTTACAGCGTTCCAGTAAAGTTCGGTGCAGGAAAAATGCAGCACGTTTTACTTTCTTTTCTTTTTTTTTTTTTCTGGAACTGGAACGCGCTGGCATTCTGCTGCCTACATTGGTGTGAACTATGCCATTGAAAACCATATAACCTACTATCCATGTGTTTTTGATGCAGAAAAAAAACCGAACTGAACCGCATGTGGTGTGAATTGACCCTAAGAAAAAGGAGAAAAATGCACTAAAAATACAGTTCAATAAAGAAGGAATAGGAGGGCCCTGCTCATGGAGTTTACAGTCCAAAGGGGAGGGGGCCATTTTTTTTTATTCTTTTCCTGGATTTTGTAGAATTGATTTGGTGTAAGAAAGAAATTTGTTGTGAACCCACCCACCCGCTCCATAATTTTATGCTACAGTTAACACAGAACTCAAATAAAACAAGGTCTTCAGCAGTATTTATACCCCATGATTTTAAACAGGGTCAACTTAGGGAGAGGGTTCCAATTTTTATTTTTTTACCTCTATACGTCCCAAACTGATTGTAGAAATGACCTTCTATCGAGGAATAATGTCTGTGAAAAAAAAAGTTGATCATAAGATACAAAAAAATAAGGCAAATCACCGTTTTCAAATCAGAAAATGCATATTGGGAGCAAGCTGTTTTCAAAGACCATACTAGACTGTTTACTGGCTGGTGGGTGGGGTCTGTGCTCCAAAAATGCTTCTGGTTGGCTGGTGGGCGGGGTATGGTTTCCTGGCAGAGCCGCTGACTTCCATACAGCGATAAGCCCTCACGCAATGTGCTGTATTCTTTTTCAAATCAAATTTTCATTTCACAGACATTATTCCTCAGGAAGACGGTCATTTATAGGATTGGTTTGGAATGCATAGATGAAAATATTACAATTGTACCCTCTTCCTAAGTTCAAAATTTATTTTGGTCTGGACGGGCCATTTTTCTGACACTTGTTATTTACAATTTAAAATCAGTTTAGGGATTTTTTGGCTAGAAAATTACTTAAAACCCCCCAAAGATTATGTATTTCTTTTTAGCAGAGACCCTAGAGAATAAAATGGAGATGGTTGCAGTATTTTTTAGCACACCGTATTTGCGCAGCGGTCTTACAAACGCAATAGGAATAGGAGGGCCCTGCTCATAGAGCTTACAATCCAAAGGGGGGGCATTTTTTATTCTTTGTTTTCACAGGGGCAGAAGATTCAACGTTGTCTAATATAGAACCGCACTTTGCTTTACACCCATATAGGTTACAGGTTACCGCACCCCCACGTCAACACGTTAATGTGGCTTTGCCGCAACCTCGATCAGAGGTTTCTAATAGAACTGTATCCTTCTAGCGCCCTCTATTGGTTTTCTTCTAATGTGACAGCTCAGTTAAAAAAAAAAAAAAGTGTTCAGTTATTCGTCGGTTTGCTGTGACTTCAACTGGTCAGTAATAAATCTGTGATGCTTCAGCGCCATCTATTGGTTTGTTATGACTTCAACCGGTCAGTAATACATCTGTACTACCTAGAGCGCCATCTATTGGTTTATTACTGCAGGAGGTTAATAACTGTGACCTTTCAGCGCCATCCATTCGTTTATTATTTAAGCGGGTCAGCAATAAATCAGTACCTTTAGAGCCATCTATTGGTTTTCTAATAGTGCCGCAGTTCAATAAAACATCCGTGACCCTTCATCGCCATCTATTGGTTTATTATAACTTCAGCCCGTGCTGAAGTTATAATAAACCAATTACATCTGTGCTCTCTTCAGCGCCATCAATATTGGTTTTCTATTACTGCTGCAGTTCAATAATAAATCTGTGACCCTTTAACTCCATCTATTGGTTTGTTAGGACTTCAGCCAGGGCCAGTCATAAATTGAATGTTATGTGAATAAAGCCGGCACACGAAAAGTCTTCTTCCAAGTAAAATACTTTATTCCAACATGGATAGCGGTGACAACAAGACAAACGCTGACGCGATTCGGCTTTACGCCTTCCTCGTAGCGTGGTGTGGGAAAAGATGCAATCTCATGCATTCCCACACCTGGTGTGATCCAGACCTAAGAAGAGTCTCACTTCTCCGAGGTACATTACCATTTATGGAGCACCCCACGCAGATGTACTGCGGCGGGGCGGCTCTCCTGCGCCAAATCGTGTACCTGTACGTGACTTCGTGCGCAGGGTCTGGGGCTCGCACCACCGGCAACCTGCTCCCGCTGTAGCCAATCAGCGGCTCCGGCAGACGTGATGTCCACTGGGCCCCGCCCATCGTTCACAGGAGAGGCAGAACAGCGGTCTGTCAGAGGGCAAGATGGAGATCTTGTGTTTCTGCTAAGCAGTTCCTCCAATTAAGCACCTCCACCGCAGTTAGAAAGCACTCCCTAGGAGCACCCTTAGGGCCAGTTCACACCACATGTGGTCCGGTGTGTTTTTTATCCGCAACAAAAAAATGCATGGAGAATAGGTTGTACGGTTTTCAACGGCATAGTTCACAGCAGTGCGGTCAGTTCCAGAAAAAAAAAGTAGAACGTGCTGCATTTTTTCTGCACTGGAACGCTGAAAAAACGCACCAAAAATTCACTGGAACGCACATGTCCTTATTTAGGGTTAAGGGCCAGTTCACACCATTGAAAAGCAGTCCGGGTGCCTTTCAGGAGGCTTTTTTGCATGCGTGTTTTGGAGGCATTCCAGTGCGTTTTTGAAACGTTTTTGGCACGTTCCGGTGCACTTTTTCCCTGTCTTTTTTCTTCACCTTAAATAAGGATGTGCGTTCCAGTGCATTTTTGGTGCGTTTAGGTGCATTCCAGTGTGATTTTTATATGTTTTACAGCGTTCCAGTAAAGTTCGGTGCAGGAAAAATGCAGCACGTTTTACTTTCTTTTCTTTTTTTTTTTTCTGGAACTGGAACGCGCTGGCATTCTGCTGCCTACATTGGTGTGAACTATGCCATTGAAAACCATATAACCTACTATCCATGTGTTTTTGATGCAGAAAAAAAACCGAACTGAACCGCATGTGGTGTGAATTGACCCTAAGAAAAAGGAGAAAAATGCACTAAAAATACAGTTCAATAAAGAAGGAATGGGAGGGCCCTGCTCATGGAGTTTACAGTCCAAAGGGGAGGGGGCCATTTTTTTTTTATTCTTTTCCTGGATTTTGTAGAATTGATTTGGTGTAAGAAAGAAATTTGTTGTGAACCCACCCACCCGCTCCATAATTTTATGCTACGGTTAACACAGAACTAAAATAAAATAAGGTCTTCAGCAGTATTTATACCCCATGATTTTAAACAGGGTCAACTTAGGGAGAGGGTTCCAATTTTTATTTTTTTACCCCTATACGTCCCAAACTGATTGTAGAAATGACCTTCTATCGAGGAATAATGTCTGTGAAAAAAAAAGTTGATCATAAGATACAAAAAATAAGGCAAATCACCGTTTGCAAATCAGAAAATGCATATTGGGAGCAAGCTGTTTTCAAAGACCATACTAGACTGTTTACTGGCTGGTGGGTGGGGTCTGTGCTCCAAAAATGCTTCTGGTTGGCTGGTGGGCGGGGTATGGTTTCCTGGCAGAGCCGCTGACTTCCATACAGCGATAAGCCCTCACGCAATGTGCTGTATTCTTTTTCAAATCAAATTTTCATTTCACAGACATTATTCCTCAGGAAGACCGTCATTTATAGGATTGGTTTGGAATGCATAGATGAAAATATTACAATTGTACCCTCTTCCTAAGTTCAAAATTTATTTTGGTCTGGACGGGCCATTTTTCTGACACTTGTTATTTACAATTTAAAATCAGTTTAGGGATTTTTTGGCTAGAAAATTACTTAAAACCCCCCAAAGATTATGTATTTCTTTTTAGCAGAGACCCTAGAGAATAAAATGGAGATGGTTGCAGTATTTTTTAGCACACCGTATTTGCGCAGCGGTCTTACAAACGCAATAGGAATAGGAGGGCCCTGCTCATAGAGCTTACAATCCAAAGGGGGGGCATTTTTTATTCTTTGTTTTCACAGGGGCAGAAGATTCAACGTTGTCTAATATAGAACCGCACTTTGCTTTACACCCATATAGGTTACAGGTTACCGCACCCCCACGTCAACACGTTAATGTGGCTTTGCCGCAACCTCGATCAGAGGTTTCTAATAGAACTGTATCCTTCTAGCGCCCTCTATTGGTTTTCTTCTAATGTGACAGCTCAGTTAAAAAAAAAAAAAAGTGTTCAGTTATTTGTCGGTTTGCTGTGACTTCAACTGGTCAGTAATAAATCTGTGATGCTTCAGCGCCATCTATTGGTTTGTTATGACTTCAACCGGTCAGTAATACATCTGTACTACCTAGAGCGCCATCTATTGGTTTATTACTGCAGGAGGTTAATAACTGTGACCTTTCAGCGCCATCCATTCGTTTATTATTTAAGCGGGTCAGCAATAAATCAGTACCTTTAGAGCCATCTATTGGTTTTCTAATAGTGCCGCAGTTCAATAAAACATCCGTGACCCTTCATCGCCATCTATTGGTTTATTATAACTTCAGCCCGTGCACACGAAAAGTCTTCTTCCAAGTAAAATACTTTATTCCAACATGGATAGCGGTGACAACAAGACAAACGCTGACGCGATTCTGCTTTACGCCTTCCTCGTAGCGTGGTGTGGGAAAAGATGCAATCTCATGCATTCCCACACCTGGTGTGATCCAGACCTAAGAAGAGTCTCACTTCTCCGAGGTACATTACCATTTATGGAGCACCCCACGCAGATGTACTGCGGCGGGGCGGCTCTCCTGCGCCAAATCGTGTACCTGTACGTGACTTCGTGCGCAGGGTCTGGGGCTCGCACCACCGGCAACCTGCTCCCGCTGTAGCCAATCAGCGGCTCCGGCAGACGTGATGTCCACTGGGCCCCGCCCATCGTTTACAGGAGAGGCAGAACAGCGGTCTGTCAGAGGGCAAGATGGAGATCTTGTGTTTCTGCTAAGCAGTTCCTCCAATTAAGCACCTCCACCGCAGTTAGAAAGCACTCCCTAGGAGCACCCTTAGGGCCAGTTCACACCACATGTGGTCCGGTGTGTTTTTTATCCGCATCAAAAAAAATGCATGGAGAATAGGTTGTACGGTTTTCAACGGCATAGTTCACAGCAGTGCGGTCAGTTCCAGAAAAAAAAGTAGAACGTGCTGCATTTTTTCTGCACTGGAACGCTGAAAAAACGCACCAAAAATTCACTGGAACGCACATGTCCTTATTTAGGGTTAAGGGCCAGTTCACACCATTGAAAAGCAGTCCGGGTGCCTTTCAGGAGGCTTTTTTGCATGCGTGTTTTGGAGGCATTCCAGTGCGTTTTTGAAACGTTTTTGGCACGTTCCGGTGCACTTTTTCCCTGTCTTTTTTCTTCACCTTAAATAAGGATGTGCGTTCCAGTGCATTTTTGGTGCGTTTAGGTGCATTCCAGTGTGATTTTTATATGTTTTACAGCGTTCCAGTAAAGTTCGGTGCAGGAAAAATGCAGCACGTTTTACTTTCTTTTCTTTTTTTTTTTTTCTGGAACTGGAACGCGCTGGCATTCTGCTGCCTACATTGGTGTGAACTATGCCATTGAAAACCATATAACCTACTATCCATGTGTTTTTGATGCAGAAAAAAAACCGAACTGAACCGCATGTGGTGTGAATTGACCCTAAGAAAAAGGAGAAAAATGCACTAAAAATACAGTTCAATAAAGAAGGAATAGGAGGGCCCTGCTCATGGAGTTTACAGTCCAAAGGGGAGGGGGCCATTTTTTTTTATTCTTTTCCTGGATTTTGTAGAATTGATTTGGTGTAAGAAACAAATTTGTTGTGAACCCACCCACCCGCTCCATAATTTTATGCTACAGTTAACACAGAACTCAAATAAAACAAAGTCTTCAGCAGTATTTATACCCCATGATTTTAAACAGGGTCAACTTAGGGAGAGGGTTCCAATTTTTATTTTTTTACCTCTATACGTCCCAAACTGATTGTAGAAATGACCTTCTATCGAGGAATAATGTCTGTGAAAAAAAAAGTTGATCATAAGATACAAAAAAATAAGGCAAATCACCGTTTTCAAATCAGAAAATGCATATTGGGAGCAAGCTGTTTTCAAAGACCATACTAGACTGTTTACTGGCTGGTGGGTGGGGTCTGTGCTCCAAAAATGCTTCTGGTTGGCTGGTGGGCGGGGTATGGTTTCCTGGCAGAGCCGCTGACTTCCATACAGCGATAAGCCCTCACGCAATGTGCTGTATTCTTTTTCAAATCAAATTTTCATTTCACAGACATTATTCCTCAGGAAGACGGTCATTTATAGGATTGGTTTGGAATGCATAGATGAAAATATTACAATTGTACCCTCTTCCTAAGTTCAAAATTTATTTTGGTCTGGACGGGCCATTTTTCTGACACTTGTTATTTACAATTTAAAATCAGTTTAGGGATTTTTTGGCTAGAAAATTACTTAAAACCCCCCAAAGATTATGTATTTCTTTTTAGCAGAGACCCTAGAGAATAAAATGGAGATGGTTGCAGTATTTTTTAGCACACCTTATTTGCGCAGCAGTCTTACAAACGCAATAGGAATAGGAGGGCCCTGCTCATAGAGCTTACAATCCAAAGGGGGGGCATTTTTTATTCTTTGTTTTCACAGGGGCAGAAGATTCAGCGTTGTCTAATATAGAACCGCACTTTGCTTTACACCCATATAGGTTACAGGTTACCGCACCCCCACGTCAACACGTTAATGTGGCTTTGCCGCAACCTCGATCAGAGGTTTCTAATAGAACTGTATCCTTCTAGCGCCCTCTATTGGTTTTCTTCTAATGTGACAGCTCAGTTAAAAAAAAAAAAAGTGTTCAGTTATTCGTCGGTTTGCTGTGACTTCAACTGGTCAGTAATAAATCTGTGATGCTTCAGCGCCATCTATTGGTTTGTTATGACTTCAACCGGTCAGTAATACATCTGTACTACCTAGAGCGCCATCTATTGGTTTATTACTGCAGGAGGTTAATAACTGTGACCTTTCAGCGCCATCCATTCGTTTATTATTTAAGCGGGTCAGCAATAAATCAGTACCTTTAGAGCCATCTATTGGTTTTCTAATAGTGCCGCAGTTCAATAAAACATCCGTGACCCTTCATCGCCATCTATTGGTTTATTATAACTTCAGCCCGTGCTGAAGTTATAATAAACCAATTACATCTGTGCTCTCTTCAGCGCCATCAATATTGGTTTTCTATTACTGCTGCAGTTCAATAATAAATCTGTGACCCTTTAACTCCATCTATTGGTTTGTTAGGACTTCAGCCAGGGCCAGTCATAAATTGAATGTTATGTGAATAAAGCCGGCACACGAAAAGTCTTCTTCCAAGTAAAATACTTTATTCCAACATGGATAGCGGTGACAACAAGACAAACGCTGACGCGATTCGGCTTTACGCCTTCCTCGTAGCGTGGTGTGGGAAAAGATGCAATCTCATGCATTCCCACACCTGGTGTGATCCAGACCTAAGAAGAGTCTCACTTCTCCGAGGTACATTACCATTTATGGAGCACCCCACGCAGATGTACTGCGGCGGGGCGGCTCTCCTGCGCCAAATCGTGTACCTGTACGTGACTTCGTGCGCAGGGTCTGGGGCTCGCACCACCGGCAACCTGCTCCCGCTGTAGCCAATCAGCGGCTCCGGCAGACGTGATGTCCACTGGGCCCCGCCCATCGTTCACAGGAGAGGCAGAACAGCGGTCTGTCAGAGGGCAAGATGGAGATCTTGTGTTTCTGCTAAGCAGTTCCTCCAATTAAGCACCTCCACCGCAGTTAGAAAGCACTCCCTAGGAGCACCCTTAGGGCCAGTTCACACCACATGTGGTCCGGTGTGTTTTTTATCCGCAACAAAAAAAATGCATGGAGAATAGGTTGTACGGTTTTCAACGGCATAGTTCACAGCAGTGCGGTCAGTTCCAGAAAAAAAAAGTAGAACGTGCTGCATTTTTTCTGCACTGGAACGCTGAAAAAACGCACCAAAAATTCACTGGAACGCACATGTCCTTATTTAGGGTTAAGGGCCAGTTCACACCATTGAAAAGCAGTCCGGGTGCCTTTCAGGAGGCTTTTTTGCATGCGTGTTTTGGAGGCATTCCAGTGCGTTTTTGAAACGTTTTTGGCACGTTCCGGTGCACTTTTTCCCTGTCTTTTTTCTTCACCTTAAATAAGGATGTGCGTTCCAGTGCATTTTTGGTGCGTTTAGGTGCATTCCAGTGTGATTTTTATATGTTTTACAGCGTTCCAGTAAAGTTCGGTGCAGGAAAAATGCAGCACGTTTTACTTTCTTTTCTTTTTTTTTTTTCTGGAACTGGAACGCGCTGGCATTCTGCTGCCTACATTGGTGTGAACTATGCCATTGAAAACCATATAACCTACTATCCATGTGTTTTTGATGCAGAAAAAAAACCGAACTGAACCGCATGTGGTGTGAATTGACCCTAAGAAAAAGGAGAAAAATGCACTAAAAATACAGTTCAATAAAGAAGGAATGGGAGGGCCCTGCTCATGGAGTTTACAGTCCAAAGGGGAGGGGGCCATTTTTTTTTTATTCTTTTCCTGGATTTTGTAGAATTGATTTGGTGTAAGAAAGAAATTTGTTGTGAACCCACCCACCCGCTCTATAATTTTATGCTACGGTTAACACAGAACTCAAATAAAACAAGGTCTTCAGCAGTATTTATACCCCATGATTTTAAACAGGGTCAACTTAGGGAGAGGGTTCCAATTTTTATTTTTTTACCCCTATACGTCCCAAACTGATTGTAGAAATGACCTTCTATCGAGGAATAATGTCTGTGAAAAAAAAAGTTGATCATAAGATACAAAAAATAAGGCAAATCACCGTTTGCAAATCAGAAAATGCATATTGGGAGCAAGCTGTTTTCAAAGACCATACTAGACTGTTTACTGGCTGGTGGGTGGGGTCTGTGCTCCAAAAATGCTTCTGGTTGGCTGGTGGGCGGGGTATGGTTTCCTGGCAGAGCCGCTGACTTCCATACAGCGATAAGCCCTCACGCAATGTGCTGTATTCTTTTTCAAATCAAATTTTCATTTCACAGACATTATTCCTCAGGAAGACCGTCATTTATAGGATTGGTTTGGAATGCATAGATGAAAATATTACAATTGTACCCTCTTCCTAAGTTCAAAATTTATTTTGGTCTGGACGGGCCATTTTTCTGACACTTGTTATTTACAATTTAAAATCAGTTTAGGGATTTTTTGGCTAGAAAATTACTTAAAACCCCCCAAAGATTATGTATTTCTTTTTAGCAGAGACCCTAGAGAATAAAATGGAGATGGTTGCAGTATTTTTTAGCACACCGTATTTGCGCAGCGGTCTTACAAACGCAATAGGAATAGGAGGGCCCTGCTCATAGAGCTTACAATCCAAAGGGGGGGCATTTTTTATTCTTTGTTTTCACAGGGGCAGAAGATTCAACGTTGTCTAATATAGAACCGCACTTTGCTTTACACCCATATAGGTTACAGGTTACCGCACCCCCACGTCAACACGTTAATGTGGCTTTGCCGCAACCTCGATCAGAGGTTTCTAATAGAACTGTATCCTTCTAGCGCCCTCTATTGGTTTTCTTCTAATGTGACAGCTCAGTTAAAAAAAAAAAAAAGTGTTCAGTTATTTGTCGGTTTGCTGTGACTTCAACTGGTCAGTAATAAATCTGTGATGCTTCAGCGCCATCTATTGGTTTGTTATGACTTCAACCGGTCAGTAATACATCTGTACTACCTAGAGCGCCATCTATTGGTTTATTACTGCAGGAGGTTAATAACTGTGACCTTTCAGCGCCATCCATTCGTTTATTATTTAAGCGGGTCAGCAATAAATCAGTACCTTTAGAGCCATCTATTGGTTTTCTAATAGTGCCGCAGTTCAATAAAACATCCGTGACCCTTCATCGCCATCTATTGGTTTATTATAACTTCAGCCCGTGCACACGAAAAGTCTTCTTCCAAGTAAAATACTTTATTCCAACATGGATAGCGGTGACAACAAGACAAACGCTGACGCGATTCTGCTTTACGCCTTCCTCGTAGCGTGGTGTGGGAAAAGATGCAATCTCATGCATTCCCACACCTGGTGTGATCCAGACCTAAGAAGAGTCTCACTTCTCCGAGGTACATTACCATTTATGGAGCACCCCACGCAGATGTACTGCGGCGGGGCGGCTCTCCTGCGCCAAATCGTGTACCTGTACGTGACTTCGTGCGCAGGGTCTGGGGCTCGCACCACTGGCAACCTGCTCCCGCTGTAGCCAATCAGCGGCTCCGGCAGACGTGATGTCCACTGGGCCCCGCCCATCGTTTACAGGAGAGGCAGAACAGCGGTCTGTCAGAGGGCAAGATGGAGATCTTGTGTTTCTGCTAAGCAGTTCCTCCAATTAAGCACCTCCACCGCAGTTAGAAAGCACTCCCTAGGAGCACCCTTAGGGCCAGTTCACACCACATGTGGTCCGGTGTGTTTTTTATCCGCATCAAAAAAAATGCATGGAGAATAGGTTGTACGGTTTTCAACGGCATAGTTCACAGCAGTGCGGTCAGTTCCAGAAAAAAAAAGTAGAACGTGCTGCATTTTTTCTGCACTGGAACGCTGAAAAAACGCACCAAAAATTCACTGGAACGCACATGTCCTTATTTAGGGTTAAGGGCCAGTTCACACCATTGAAAAGCAGTCCGGGTGCCTTTCAGGAGGCTTTTTTGCATGCGTGTTTTGGAGGCATTCCAGTGCGTTTTTGAAACGTTTTTGGCAAGTTCCGGTGCACTTTTTCCCTGTCTTTTTTCTTCACCTTAAATAAGGATGTGCGTTCCAGTGCATTTTTGGTGCGTTTAGGTGCATTCCAGTGTGATTTTTATATGTTTTACAGCGTTCCAGTAAAGTTCGGTGCAGGAAAAATGCAGCACGTTTTACTTTCTTTTCTTTTTTTTTTTTCTGGAACTGGAACGCGCTGGCATTCTGCTGCCTACATTGGTGTGAACTATGCCATTGAAAACCATATAACCTACTATCCATGTGTTTTTGATGCAGAAAAAAAACCGAACTGAACCGCATGTGGTGTGAATTGACCCTAAGAAAAAGGAGAAAAATGCACTAAAAATACAGTTCAATAAAGAAGGAATGGGAGGGCCCTGCTCATGGAGTTTACAGTCCAAAGGGGAGGGGGCCATTTTTTTTTTATTCTTTTCCTGGATTTTGTAGAATTGATTTGGTGTAAGAAAGAAATTTGTTGTGAACCCACCCACCCGCTCCATAATTTTATGCTACGGTTAACACAGAACTCAAATAAAACAAGGTCTTCAGCAGTATTTATACCCCATGATTTTAAACAGGGTCAACTTAGGGAGAGGGTTCCAATTTTTATTTTTTTACCTCTATACGTCCCAAACTGATTGTAGAAATGACCTTCTATCGAGGAATAATGTCTGTGAAAAAAAAAGTTGATCATAAGATACAAAAAAATAAGGCAAATCACCGTTTGCAAATCAGAAAATGCATATTGGGAGCAAGCTGTTTTCAAAGACCATACTAGACTGTTTACTGGCTGGTGGGTGGGGTCTGTGCTCCAAAAATGCTTCTGGTTGGCTGGTGGGCGGGGTATGGTTTCCTGGCAGAGCCGCTGACTTCCATACAGCGATAAGCCCTCACGCAATGTGCTGTATTCTTTTTCAAATCAAATTTTCATTTCACAGACATTATTCCTCAGGAAGACGGTCATTTATAGGATTGGTTTGGAATGCATAGATGAAAATATTACAATTGTACCCTCTTCCTAAGTTCAAAATTTATTTTGGTCTGGACGGGCCATTTTTCTGACACTTGTTGTTTACAATTTAAAATCAGTTTAGGGATTTTTTGGCTAGAAAATTACTTAAAACCCCCCAAAGATTATGTATTTCTTTTTAGCAGAGACCCTAGAGAATAAAATGGAGATGGTTGCAGTATTTTTTAGCACACCGTATTTGCGCAGCGGTCTTACAAACGCAATAGGAATAGGAGGGCCCTGCTCATAGAGCTTACAATCCAAAGGGGGGGCATTTTTTATTCTTTGTTTTCACAGGGGCAGAAGATTCAACGTTGTCTAATATAGAACCGCACTTTGCTTTACACCCATATAGGTTACAGGTTACCGCACCCCCACGTCAACACGTTAATGTGGCTTTGCCGCAACCTCGATCAGAGGTTTCTAATAGAACTGTATCCTTCTAGCGCCCTCTATTGGTTTTCTTCTAATGTGACAGCTCAGTTAAAAAAAAAAAAAAGTGTTCAGTTATTTGTCGGTTTGCTGTGACTTCAACTGGTCAGTAATAAATCTGTGATGCTTCAGCGCCATCTATTGGTTTGTTATGACTTCAACCGGTCAGTAATACATCTGTACTACCTAGAGCGCCATCTATTGGTTTATTACTGCAGGAGGTTAATAACTGTGACCTTTCAGCGCCATCCATTCGTTTATTATTTAAGCGGGTCAGCAATAAATCAGTACCTTTAGAGCCATCTATTGGTTTTCTAATAGTGCCGCAGTTCAATAAAACATCCGTGACCCTTCATCGCCATCTATTGGTTTATTATAACTTCAGCCCGTGCACACGAAAAGTCTTCTTCCAAGTAAAATACTTTATTCCAACATGGATAGCGGTGACAACAAGACAAACGCTGACGCGATTCTGCTTTACGCCTTCCTCGTAGCGTGGTGTGGGAAAAGATGCAATCTCATGCATTCCCACACCTGGTGTGATCCAGACCTAAGAAGAGTCTCACTTCTCCGAGGTACATTACCATTTATGGAGCACCCCACGCAGATGTACTGCGGCGGGGCGGCTCTCCTGCGCCAAATCGTGTACCTGTAAGTGACTTCGTGCGCAGGGTCTGGGGCTCGCACCACCGGCAACCTGCTCCCGCTGTAGCCAATCAGCGGCTCCGGCAGACGTGATGTCCACTGGGCCCCGCCCATCGTTCACAGGAGAGGCAGAACAGCGGTCTGTCAGAGGGCAAGATGGAGATCTTGTGTTTCTGCTAAGCAGTTCCTCCAATTAAGCACCTCCACCGCAGTTAGAAAGCACTCCCTAGGAGCACCCTTAGGGCCAGTTCACACCACATGTGGTCCGGTGTGTTTTTTATCCGCATCAAAAAAAATGCATGGAGAATAGGTTGTACGGTTTTCAACGGCATAGTTCACAGCAGTGCGGTCAGTTCCAGAAAAAAAAAGTAGAACGTGCTGCATTTTTTCTGCACTGGAACGCTGAAAAAACGCACCAAAAATTCACTGGAACGCACATGTCCTTATTTAGGGTTAAGGGCCAGTTCACACCATTGAAAAGCAGTCCGGGTGCCTTTCAGGAGGCTTTTTTGCATGCGTGTTTTGGAGGCATTCCAGTGCGTTTTTGAAACGTTTTTGGCACGTTCCGGTGCACTTTTTCCCTGTCTTTTTTCTTCACCTTAAATAAGGATGTGCGTTCCAGTGCATTTTTGGTGCGTTTAGGTGCATTCCAGTGTGATTTTTATATGTTTTACAGCGTTCCAGTAAAGTTCGGTGCAGGAAAAATGCAGCACGTTTTACTTTCTTTTCTTTTTTTTTTTTTCTGGAACTGGAACGCGCTGGCATTCTGCTGCCTACATTGGTGTGAACTATGCCATTGAAAACCATATAACCTACTATCCATGTGTTTTTGATGCAGAAAAAAAACCGAACTGAACCGCATGTGGTGTGAATTGACCCTAAGAAAAAGGAGAAAAATGCACTAAAAATACAGTTCAATAAAGAAGGAATGGGAGGGCCCTGCTCATGGAGTTTACAGTCCAAAGGGGAGGGGGCCATTTTTTTTTTATTCTTTTCCTGGATTTTGTAGAATTGATTTGGTGTAAGAAAGAAATTTGTTGAGAACCCACCCGCTCCATAATTTTATGCTACGGTTAACACAGAACTCAAATAAAACAAGGTTTTCAGCAGTATTTATACCCCATGATTTTAAACAGGGTCAACTTAGGGAGAGGGTTCCAATTTTTATTTTTTTACCTCTATACGTCCCAAACTGATTGTAGAAATGACCTTCTATCGAGGAATAATGTCTGTGAAAAAAAAAGTTGATCATAAGATACAAAAAAATAAGGCAAATCACCGTTTGCAAATCAGAAAATGCATATTGGGAGCAAGCTGTTTTCAAAGACCATACTAGACTGTTTACTGGCTGGTGGGTGGGGTCTGTGCTCCAAAAATGCTTCTGGTTGGCTGGTGGGCGGGGTATGGTTTCCTGGCAGAGCCGCTGACTTCCATACAGCGATAAGCCCTCACGCAATGTGCTGTATTCTTTTTCAAATCAAATTTTCATTTCACAGACATTATTCCTCAGGAAGACGGTCATTTATAGGATTGGTTTGGAATGCATAGATGAAAATATTACAATTGTACCCTCTTCCTAAGTTCAAAATTTATTTTGGTCTGGACGGGCCATTTTTCTGACACTTGTTATTTACAATTTAAAATCAGTTTAGGGATTTTTTGGCTAGAAAATTACTTAAAACCCCCCAAAGATTATGTATTTCTTTTTAGCAGAGACCCTAGAGAATAAAATGGAGATGGTTGCAGTATTTTTTAGCACACCGTATTTGCGCAGCGGTCTTACAAACGCAATAGGAATAGGAGGGCCCTGCTCATAGAGCTTACAATCCAAAGGGGGGGCATTTTTTATTCTTTGTTTTCACAGGGGCAGAAGATTCAACGTTGTCTAATATAGAACCGCACTTTGCTTTACACCCATATAGGTTACAGGTTACCGCACCCCCACGTCAACACGTTAATGTGGCTTTGCCGCAACCTCGATCAGAGGTTTCTAATAGAACTGTATCCTTCTAGCGCCCTCTATTGGTTTTCTTCTAATGTGACAGCTCAGTTAAAAAAAAAAAAAAGTGTTCAGTTATTTGTCGGTTTGCTGTGACTTCAACTGGTCAGTAATAAATCTGTGATGCTTCAGCGCCATCTATTGGTTTGTTATGACTTCAACCGGTCAGTAATACATCTGTACTACCTAGAGCGCCATCTATTGGTTTATTACTGCAGGAGGTTAATAACTGTGACCTTTCAGCGCCATCCATTCGTTTATTATTTAAGCGGGTCAGCAATAAATCAGTACCTTTAGAGCCATCTATTGGTTTTCTAATAGTGCCGCAGTTCAATAAAACATCCGTGACCCTTCATCGCCATCTATTGGTTTATTATAACTTCAGCCCGTGCACACGAAAAGTCTTCTTCCAAGTAAAATACTTTATTCCAACATGGATAGCGGTGACAACAAGACAAACGCTGACGCGATTCGGCTTTACGCCTTCCTCGTAGCGTGGTGTGGGAAAAGATGCAATCTCATGCATTCCCACACCTGGTGTGATCCAGACCTAAGAAGAGTCTCACTTCTCCGAGGTACATTACCATTTATGGAGCACCCCACGCAGATGTACTGCGGCGGGGCGGCTCTCCTGCGCCAAATCGTGTACCTGTAAGTGACTTCGTGCGCAGGGTCTGGGGCTCGCACCACCGGCAACCTGCTCCCGCTGTAGCCAATCAGCGGCTCCGGCAGACGTGATGTCCACTGGGCCCCGCCCATCGTTCACAGGAGAGGCAGAACAGCGGTCTGTCAGAGGGCAAGATGGAGATCTTGTGTTTCTGCTAAGCAGTTCCTCCAATTAAGCACCTCCACCGCAGTTAGAAAGCACTCCCTAGGAGCACCCTTAGGGCCAGTTCACACCACATGTGGTCCGGTGTGTTTTTTATCCGCATCAAAAAAAATGCATGGAGAATAGGTTGTACGGTTTTCAACGGCATAGTTCACAGCAGTGCGGTCAGTTCCAGAAAAAAAAAGTAGAACGTGCTGCATTTTTTCTGCACTGGAACGCTGAAAAAACGCACCAAAAATTCACTGGAACGCACATGTCCTTATTTAGGGTTAAGGGCCAGTTCACACCATTGAAAAGCAGTCCGGGTGCCTTTCAGGAGGCTTTTTTGCATGCGTGTTTTGGAGGCATTCCAGTGCGTTTTTGAAACGTTTTTGGCACGTTCCGGTGCACTTTTTCCCTGTCTTTTTTCTTCACCTTAAATAAGGATGTGCGTTCCAGTGCATTTTTGGTGCGTTTAGGTGCATTCCAGTGTGATTTTTATATGTTTTACAGCGTTCCAGTAAAGTTCGGTGCAGGAAAAATGCAGCACGTTTTACTTTCTTTTCTTTTTTTTTTTTTCTGGAACTGGAACGCGCTGGCATTCTGCTGCCTACATTGGTGTGAACTATGCCATTGAAAACCATATAACCTACTATCCATGTGTTTTTGATGCAGAAAAAAAACCGAACTGAACCGCATGTGGTGTGAATTGACCCTAAGAAAAAGGAGAAAAATGCACTAAAAATACAGTTCAATAAAGAAGGAATGGGAGGGCCCTGCTCATGGAGTTTACAGTCCAAAGGGGAGGGGGCCATTTTTTTTTTATTCTTTTCCTGGATTTTGTAGAATTGATTTGGTGTAAGAAAGAAATTTGTTGAGAACCCACCCACCCACCTGCTCCATAATTTTATGCTACGGTTAACACAGAACTCAAATAAAACAAGGTCTTCAGCAGTATTTATACCCCATGATTTTAAACAGGGTCAACTTAGGGAGAGGGTTCCAATTTTTATTTTTTTACCTCTATACGTCCCAAACTGATTGTAGAAATGACCTTCTATCGAGGAATAATGTCTGTGAAAAAAAAAGTTGATCATAAGATACAAAAAAATAAGGCAAATCACCGTTTGCAAATCAGAAAATGCATATTGGGAGCAAGCTGTTTTCAAAGACCATACTAGACTGTTTACTGGCTGGTGGGTGGGGTCTGTGCTCCAAAAATGCTTCTGGTTGGCTGGTGGGCGGGGTATGGTTTCCTGGCAGAGCCGCTGACTTCCATACAGCGATAAGCCCTCACGCAATGTGCTGTATTCTTTTTCAAATCAAATTTTCATTTCACAGACATTATTCCTCAGGAAGACGGTCATTTATAGGATTGGTTTGGAATGCATAGATGAAAATATTACAATTGTACCCTCTTCCTAAGTTCAAAATTTATTTTGGTCTGGACGGGCCATTTTTCTGACACTTGTTGTTTACAATTTAAAATCAGTTTAGGGATTTTTTGGCTAGAAAATTACTTAAAACCCCCCAAAGATTATGTATTTCTTTTTAGCAGAGACCCTAGAGAATAAAATGGAGATGGTTGCAGTATTTTTTAGCACACCGTATTTGCGCAGCGGTCTTACAAACGCAATAGGAATAGGAGGGCCCTGCTCATAGAGCTTACAATCCAAAGGGGGGGCATTTTTTATTCTTTGTTTTCACAGGGGCAGAAGATTCAACGTTGTCTAATATAGAACCGCACTTTGCTTTACACCCATATAGGTTACAGGTTACCGCACCCCCACGTCAACACGTTAATGTGGCTTTGCCGCAACCTCGATCAGAGGTTTCTAATAGAACTGTATCCTTCTAGCGCCCTCTATTGGTTTTCTTCTAATGTGACAGCTCAGTTAAAAAAAAAAAAAAGTGTTCAGTTATTTGTCGGTTTGCTGTGACTTCAACTGGTCAGTAATAAATCTGTGATGCTTCAGCGCCATCTATTGGTTTGTTATGACTTCAACCGGTCAGTAATACATCTGTACTACCTAGAGCGCCATCTATTGGTTTATTACTGCAGGAGGTTAATAACTGTGACCTTTCAGCGCCATCCATTCGTTTATTATTTAAGCGGGTCAGCAATAAATCAGTACCTTTAGAGCCATCTATTGGTTTTCTAATAGTGCCGCAGTTCAATAAAACATCCGTGACCCTTCATCGCCATCTATTGGTTTATTATAACTTCAGCCCGTGCACACGAAAAGTCTTCTTCCAAGTAAAATACTTTATTCCAACATGGATAGCGGTGACAACAAGACAAACGCTGACGCGATTCTGCTTTACGCCTTCCTCGTAGCGTGGTGTGGGAAAAGATGCAATCTCATGCATTCCCACACCTGGTGTGATCCAGACCTAAGAAGAGTCTCACTTCTCCGAGGTACATTACCATTTATGGAGCACCCCACGCAGATGTACTGCGGCGGGGCGGCTCTCCTGCGCCAAATCGTGTACCTGTAAGTGACTTCGTGCGCAGGGTCTGGGGCTCGCACCACCGGCAACCTGCTCCCGCTGTAGCCAATCAGCGGCTCCGGCAGACGTGATGTCCACTGGGCCCCGCCCATCGTTCACAGGAGAGGCAGAACAGCGGTCTGTCAGAGGGCAAGATGGAGATCTTGTGTTTCTGCTAAGCAGTTCCTCCAATTAAGCACCTCCACCGCAGTTAGAAAGCACTCCCTAGGAGCACCCTTAGGGCCAGTTCACACCACATGTGGTCCGGTGTGTTTTTTATCCGCATCAAAAAAAATGCATGGAGAATAGGTTGTACGGTTTTCAACGGCATAGTTCACAGCAGTGCGGTCAGTTCCAGAAAAAAAAAGTAGAACGTGCTGCATTTTTTCTGCACTGGAACGCTGAAAAAACGCACCAAAAATTCACTGGAACGCACATGTCCTTATTTAGGGTTAAGGGCCAGTTCACACCATTGAAAAGCAGTCCGAGTGCCTTTCAGGAGGCTTTTTTGCATGCGTGTTTTGGAGGCATTCCAGTGCGTTTTTGAAACGTTTTTGGCACGTTCCGGTGCACTTTTTCCCTGTCTTTTTTCTTCACCTTAAATAAGGATGTGCGTTCCAGTGCATTTTTGGTGCGTTTAGGTGCATTCCAGTGTGATTTTTATATGTTTTACAGCGTTCCAGTAAAGTTCGGTGCAGGAAAAATGCAGCACGTTTTACTTTCTTTTCTTTTTTTTTTTTTCTGGAACTGGAACGCGCTGGCATTCTGCTGCCTACATTGGTGTGAACTATGCCATTGAAAACCATATAACCTACTATCCATGTGTTTTTGATGCAGAAAAAAAACCGAACTGAACCGCATGTGGTGTGAATTGACCCTAAGAAAAAGGAGAAAAATGCACTAAAAATACAGTTCAATAAAGAAGGAATAGGAGGGCCCTGCTCATGGAGTTTACAGTCCAAAGGGGAGGGGGCCATTTTTTTTTATTCTTTTCCTGGATTTTGTAGAATTGATTTGGTGTAAGAAAGAAATTTGTTGTGAACCCACCCACCCGCTCCATAATTTTATGCTACAGTTAACACAGAACTCAAATAAAACAAGGTCTTCAGCAGTATTTATACCCCATGATTTTAAACAGGGTCAACTTAGGGAGAGGGTTCCAATTTTTATTTTTTTACCTCTATACGTCCCAAACTGATTGTAGAAATGACCTTCTATCGAGGAATAATGTCTGTGAAAAAAAAAGTTGATCATAAGATACAAAAAAATAAGGCAAATCACCGTTTTCAAATCAGAAAATGCATATTGGGAGCAAGCTGTTTTCAAAGACCATACTAGACTGTTTACTGGCTGGTGGGTGGGGTCTGTGCTCCAAAAATGCTTCTGGTTGGCTGGTGGGCGGGGTATGGTTTCCTGGCAGAGCCGCTGACTTCCATACAGCGATAAGCCCTCACGCAATGTGCTGTATTCTTTTTCAAATCAAATTTTCATTTCACAGACATTATTCCTCAGGAAGACGGTCATTTATAGGATTGGTTTGGAATGCATAGATGAAAATATTACAATTGTACCCTCTTCCTAAGTTCAAAATTTATTTTGGTCTGGACGGGCCATTTTTCTGACACTTGTTATTTACAATTTAAAATCAGTTTAGGGATTTTTTGGCTAGAAAATTACTTAAAACCCCCCAAAGATTATGTATTTCTTTTTAGCAGAGACCCTAGAGAATAAAATGGAGATGGTTGCAGTATTTTTTAGCACACCTTATTTGCGCAGCAGTCTTACAAACGCAATAGGAATAGGAGGGCCCTGCTCATAGAGCTTACAATCCAAAGGGGGGGCATTTTTTATTCTTTGTTTTCACAGGGGCAGAAGATTCAGCGTTGTCTAATATAGAACCGCACTTTGCTTTACACCCATATAGGTTACAGGTTACCGCACCCCCACGTCAACACGTTAATGTGGCTTTGCCGCAACCTCGATCAGAGGTTTGTAATAGAACTGTATCCTTCTAGCGCCCTCTATTGGTTTTCTTCTAATGTGACAGCTCAGTTAAAAAAAAAAAAAGTGTTCAGTTATTCGTCGGTTTGCTGTGACTTCAACTGGTCAGTAATAAATCTGTGATGCTTCAGCGCCATCTATTGGTTTGTTATGACTTCAACCGGTCAGTAATACATCTGTACTACCTAGAGCGCCATCTATTGGTTTATTACTGCAGGAGGTTAATAACTGTGACCTTTCAGCGCCATCCATTCGTTTATTATTTAAGCGGGTCAGCAATAAATCAGTACCTTTAGAGCCATCTATTGGTTTTCTAATAGTGCCGCAGTTCAATAAAACATCCGTGACCCTTCATCGCCATCTATTGGTTTATTATAACTTCAGCCCGTGCTGAAGTTATAATAAACCAATTACATCTGTGCTCTCTTCAGCGCCATCAATATTGGTTTTCTATTACTGCTGCAGTTCAATAATAAATCTGTGACCCTTTAACTCCATCTATTGGTTTGTTAGGACTTCAGCCAGGGCCAGTCATAAATTGAATGTTATGTGAATAAAGCCGGCACACGAAAAGTCTTCTTCCAAGTAAAATACTTTATTCCAACATGGATAGCGGTGACAACAAGACAAACGCTGACGCGATTCTGCTTTACGCCTTCCTCGTAGCGTGGTGTGGGAAAAGATGCAATCTCATGCATTCCCACACCTGGTGTGATCCAGACCTAAGAAGAGTCTCACTTCTCCGAGGTACATTACCATTTATGGAGCACCCCACGCAGATGTACTGCGGCGGGGCGGCTCTCCTGCGCCAAATCGTGTACCTGTAAGTGACTTCGTGCGCAGGGTCTGGGGCTCGCACCACCGGCAACCTGCTCCCGCTGTAGCCAATCAGCGGCTCCGGCAGACGTGATGTCCACTGGGCCCCGCCCATCGTTCACAGGAGAGGCAGAACAGCGGTCTGTCAGAGGGCAAGATGGAGATCTTGTGTTTCTGCTAAGCAGTTCCTCCAATTAAGCACCTCCACCGCAGTTAGAAAGCACTCCCTAGGAGCACCCTTAGGGCCAGTTCACACCACATGTGGTCCGGTGTGTTTTTTATCCGCATCAAAAAAAATGCATGGAGAATAGGTTGTACGGTTTTCAACGGCATAGTTCACAGCAGTGCGGTCAGTTCCAGAAAAAAAAAGTAGAACGTGCTGCATTTTTTCTGCACTGGAACGCTGAAAAAACGCACCAAAAATTCACTGGAACGCACATGTCCTTATTTAGGGTTAAGGGCCAGTTCACACCATTGAAAAGCAGTCCGAGTGCCTTTCAGGAGGCTTTTTTGCATGCGTGTTTTGGAGGCATTCCAGTGCGTTTTTGAAACGTTTTTGGCACGTTCCGGTGCACTTTTTCCCTGTCTTTTTTCTTCACCTTAAATAAGGATGTGCGTTCCAGTGCATTTTTGGTGCGTTTAGGTGCATTCCAGTGTGATTTTTATATGTTTTACAGCGTTCCAGTAAAGTTCGGTGCAGGAAAAATGCAGCACGTTTTACTTTCTTTTCTTTTTTTTTTTCTGGAACTGGAACGCGCTGGCATTCTGCTGCCTACATTGATGTGAACTATGCCATTGAAAACCATATAACCTACTATCCATGTGTTTTTGATGCAGAAAAAAAACCGAACTGAACCGCATGTGGTGTGAATTGACCCTAAGAAAAAGGAGAAAAATGCACTAAAAATACAGTTCAATAAAGAAGGAATGGGAGGGCCCTGCTCATGGAGTTTACAGTCCAAAGGGGAGGGGGCCATTTTTTTTTTTATTCTTTTCCTGGATTTTGTAGAATTGATTTGGTGTAAGAAAGAAATTTGTTGTGAACCCACCCACCCGCTCCATAATTTTATGCTACGGTTAACACAGAACTCAAATAAAACAAGGTCTTCAGCAGTATTTATACCCCATGATTTTAAACAGGGTCAACTTAGGGAGAGGGTTCCAATTTTTATTTTTTTACCTCTATACGTCCCAAACTGATTGTAGAAATGACCTTCTATCGAGGAATAATGTCTGTGAAAAAAAAAGTTGATCATAAGATACAAAAAAATAAGGCAAATCACCGTTTGCAAATCAGAAAATGCATATTGGGAGCAAGCTGTTTTCAAAGACCATACTAGACTGTTTACTGGCTGGTGGGTGGGGTCTGTGCTCCAAAAATGCTTCTGGTTGGCTGGTGGGCGGGGTATGGTTTCCTGGCAGAGCCGCTGACTTCCATACAGCGATAAGCCCTCACGCAATGTGCTGTATTCTTTTTCAAATCAAATTTTCATTTCACAGACATTATTCCTCAGGAAGACGGTCATTTATAGGATTGGTTTGGAATGCATAGATGAAAATATTACAATTGTACCCTCTTCCTAAGTTCAAAATTTATTTTGGTCTGGACGGGCCATTTTTCTGACACTTGTTATTTACAATTTAAAATCAGTTTAGGGATTTTTTGGCTAGAAAATTACTTAAAACCCCCCAAAGATTATGTATTTCTTTTTAGCAGAGACCCTAGAGAATAAAATGGAGATGGTTGCAGTATTTTTTAGCACACCGTATTTGCGCAGCGGTCTTACAAACGCAATAGGAATAGGAGGGCCCTGCTCATAGAGCTTACAATCCAAAGGGGGGGCATTTTTTATTCTTTGTTTTCACAGGGGCAGAAGATTCAACGTTGTCTAATATAGAACCGCACTTTGCTTTACACCCATATAGGTTACAGGTTACCGCACCCCCACGTCAACACGTTAATGTGGCTTTGCCGCAACCTCGATCAGAGGTTTCTAATAGAACTGTATCCTTCTAGCGCCCTCTATTGGTTTTCTTCTAATGTGACAGCTCAGTTAAAAAAAAAAAAAAGTGTTCAGTTATTTGTCGGTTTGCTGTGACTTCAACTGGTCAGTAATAAATCTGTGATGCTTCAGCGCCATCTATTGGTTTGTTATGACTTCAACCGGTCAGTAATACATCTGTACTACCTAGAGCGCCATCTATTGGTTTATTACTGCAGGAGGTTAATAACTGTGACCTTTCAGCGCCATCCATTCGTTTATTATTTAAGCGGGTCAGCAATAAATCAGTACCTTTAGAGCCATCTATTGGTTTTCTAATAGTGCCGCAGTTCAATAAAACATCCGTGACCCTTCATCGCCATCTATTGGTTTATTATAACTTCAGCCCGTGCACACGAAAAGTCTTCTTCCAAGTAAAATACTTTATTCCAACATGGATAGCGGTGACAACAAGACAAACGCTGACGCGATTCTGCTTTACGCCTTCCTCGTAGCGTGGTGTGGGAAAAGATGCAATCTCATGCATTCCCACACCTGGTGTGATCCAGACCTAAGAAGAGTCTCACTTCTCCGAGGTACATTACCATTTATGGAGCACCCCACGCAGATGTACTGCGGCGGGGCGGCTCTCCTGCGCCAAATCGTGTACCTGTAAGTGACTTCGTGCGCAGGGTCTGGGGCTCGCACCACCGGCAACCTGCTCCCGCTGTAGCCAATCAGCGGCTCCGGCAGACGTGATGTCCACTGGGCCCCGCCCATCGTTCACAGGAGAGGCAGAACAGCGGTCTGTCAGAGGGCAAGATGGAGATCTTGTGTTTCTGCTAAGCAGTTCCTCCAATTAAGCACCTCCACCGCAGTTAGAAAGCACTCCCTAGGAGCACCCTTAGGGCCAGTTCACACCACATGTGGTCCGGTGTGTTTTTTATCCGCATCAAAAAAAATGCATGGAGAATAGGTTGTACGGTTTTCAACGGCATAGTTCACAGCAGTGCGGTCAGTTCCAGAAAAAAAAAGTAGAACGTGCTGCATTTTTTCTGCACTGGAACGCTGAAAAAACGCACCAAAAATTCACTGGAACGCACATGTCCTTATTTAGGGTTAAGGGCCAGTTCACACCATTGAAAAGCAGTCCGAGTGCCTTTCAGGAGGCTTTTTTGCATGCGTGTTTTGGAGGCATTCCAGTGCGTTTTTGAAACGTTTTTGGCACGTTCCGGTGCACTTTTTCCCTGTCTTTTTTCTTCACCTTAAATAAGGATGTGCGTTCCAGTGCATTTTTGGTGCGTTTAGGTGCATTCCAGTGTGATTTTTATATGTTTTACAGCGTTCCAGTAAAGTTCGGTGCAGGAAAAATGCAGCACGTTTTACTTTCTTTTCTTTTTTTTTTTCTGGAACTGGAACGCGCTGGCATTCTGCTGCCTACATTGATGTGAACTATGCCATTGAAAACCATATAACCTACTATCCATGTGTTTTTGATGCAGAAAAAAAACCGAACTGAACCGCATGTGGTGTGAATTGACCCTAAGAAAAAGGAGAAAAATGCACTAAAAATACAGTTCAATAAAGAAGGAATGGGAGGGCCCTGCTCATGGAGTTTACAGTCCAAAGGGGAGGGGGCCATTTTTTTTTTATTCTTTTCCTGGATTTTGTAGAATTGATTTGGTGTAAGAAAGAAATTTGTTGTGAACCCACCCACCTGCTCCATAATTTTATGCTACGGTTAACACAGAACTCAAATAAAACAAGGTCTTCAGCAGTATTTATACCCCATGATTTTAAACAGGGTCAACTTAGGGAGAGGGTTCCAATTTTTATTTTTTTACCTCTATACGTCCCAAACTGATTGTAGAAATGACCTTCTATCGAGGAATAATGTCTGTGAAAAATAAAGTTGATCATAAGATACAAAAAAATAAGGCAAATCACCGTTTGCAAATCAGAAAATGCATATTGGGAGCAAGCTGTTTTCAAAGACCATACTAGACTGTTTACTGGCTGGTGGGTGGGGTCTGTGCTCCAAAAATGCTTCTGGTTGGCTGGTGGGCGGGGTATGGTTTCCTGGCAGAGCCGCTGACTTCCATACAGCGATAAGCCCTCACGCAATGTGCTGTATTCTTTTTCAAATCAAATTTTCATTTCACAGACATTATTCCTCAGGAAGACGGTCATTTATAGGATTGGTTTGGAATGCATAGATGAAAATATTACAATTGTACCCTCTTCCTAAGTTCAAAATTTATTTTGGTCTGGACGGGCCATTTTTCTGACACTTGTTGTTTACAATTTAAAATCAGTTTAGGGATTTTTTGGCTAGAAAATTACTTAAAACCCCCCAAAGATTATGTATTTCTTTTTAGCAGAGACCCTAGAGAATAAAATGGAGATGGTTGCAGTATTTTTTAGCACACCGTATTTGCGCAGCGGTCTTACAAACGCAATAGGAATAGGAGGGCCCTGCTCATAGAGCTTACAATCCAAAGGGGGGGCATTTTTTATTCTTTGTTTTCACAGGGGCAGAAGATTCAACGTTGTCTAATATAGAACCGCACTTTGCTTTACACCCATATAGGTTACAGGTTACCGCACCCCCACGTCAACACGTTAATGTGGCTTTGCCGCAACCTCGATCAGAGGTTTCTAATAGAACTGTATCCTTCTAGCGCCCTCTATTGGTTTTCTTCTAATGTGACAGCTCAGTTAAAAAAAAAAAAAAGTGTTCAGTTATTTGTCGGTTTGCTGTGACTTCAACTGGTCAGTAATAAATCTGTGATGCTTCAGCGCCATCTATTGGTTTGTTATGACTTCAACCGGTCAGTAATACATCTGTACTACCTAGAGCGCCATCTATTGGTTTATTACTGCAGGAGGTTAATAACTGTGACCTTTCAGCGCCATCCATTCGTTTATTATTTAAGCGGGTCAGCAATAAATCAGTACCTTTAGAGCCATCTATTGGTTTTCTAATAGTGCCGCAGTTCAATAAAACATCCGTGACCCTTCATCGCCATCTATTGGTTTATTATAACTTCAGCCCGTGCACACGAAAAGTCTTCTTCCAAGTAAAATACTTTATTCCAACATGGATAGCGGTGACAACAAGACAAACGCTGACGCGATTCTGCTTTACGCCTTCCTCGTAGCGTGGTGTGGGAAAAGATGCAATCTCATGCATTCCCACACCTGGTGTGATCCAGACCTAAGAAGAGTCTCACTTCTCCGAGGTACATTACCATTTATGGAGCACCCCACGCAGATGTACTGCGGCGGGGCGGCTCTCCTGCGCCAAATCGTGTACCTGTAAGTGACTTCGTGCGCAGGGTCTGGGGCTCGCACCACCGGCAACCTGCTCCCGCTGTAGCCAATCAGCGGCTCCGGCAGACGTGATGTCCACTGGGCCCCGCCCATCGTTCACAGGAGAGGCAGAACAGCGGTCTGTCAGAGGGCAAGATGGAGATCTTGTGTTTCTGCTAAGCAGTTCCTCCAATTAAGCACCTCCACCGCAGTTAGAAAGCACTCCCTAGGAGCACCCTTAGGGCCAGTTCACACCACATGTGGTCCGGTGTGTTTTTTATCCGCATCAAAAAAAATGCATGGAGAATAGGTTGTACGGTTTTCAACGGCATAGTTCACAGCAGTGCGGTCAGTTCCAGAAAAAAAAAGTAGAACGTGCTGCATTTTTTCTGCACTGGAACGCTGAAAAAACGCACCAAAAATTCACTGGAACGCACATGTCCTTATTTAGGGTTAAGGGCCAGTTCACACCATTGAAAAGCAGTCCGAGTGCCTTTCAGGAGGCTTTTTTGCATGCGTGTTTTGGAGGCATTCCAGTGCGTTTTTGAAACGTTTTTGGCACGTTCCGGTGCACTTTTTCCCTGTCTTTTTTCTTCACCTTAAATAAGGATGTGCGTTCCAGTGCATTTTTGGTGCGTTTAGGTGCATTCCAGTGTGATTTTTATATGTTTTACAGCGTTCCAGTAAAGTTCGGTGCAGGAAAAATGCAGCACGTTTTACTTTCTTTTCTTTTTTTTTTTCTGGAACTGGAACGCGCTGGCATTCTGCTGCCTACATTGATGTGAACTATGCCATTGAAAACCATATAACCTACTATCCATGTGTTTTTGATGCAGAAAAAAAACCGAACTGAACCGCATGTGGTGTGAATTGACCCTAAGAAAAAGGAGAAAAATGCACTAAAAATACAGTTCAATAAAGAAGGAATGGGAGGGCCCTGCTCATGGAGTTTACAGTCCAAAGGGGAGGGGGCCATTTTTTTTTTATTCTTTTCCTGGATTTTGTAGAATTGATTTGGTGTAAGAAAGAAATTTGTTGTGAACCCACCCACCCGCTCCATAATTTTATGCTACGGTTAACACAGAACTCAAATAAAACAAGGTCTTCAGCAGTATTTATACCCCATGATTTTAAACAGGGTCAACTTAGGGAGAGGGTTCCAATTTTTATTTTTTTACCTCTATACGTCCCAAACTGATTGTAGAAATGACCTTCTATCGAGGAATAATGTCTGTGAAAAAAAAAGTTGATCATAAGATACAAAAAAATAAGGCAAATCACCGTTTGCAAATCAGAAAATGCATATTGGGAGCAAGCTGTTTTCAAAGACCATACTAGACTGTTTACTGGCTGGTGGGTGGGGTCTGTGCTCCAAAAATGCTTCTGGTTGGCTGGTGGGCGGGGTATGGTTTCCTGGCAGAGCCGCTGACTTCCATACAGCGATAAGCCCTCACGCAATGTGCTGTATTCTTTTTCAAATCAAATTTTCATTTCACAGACATTATTCCTCAGGAAGACGGTCATTTATAGGATTGGTTTGGAATGCATAGATGAAAATATTACAATTGTACCCTCTTCCTAAGTTCAAAATTTATTTTGGTCTGGACGGGCCATTTTTCTGACACTTGTTGTTTACAATTTAAAATCAGTTTAGGGATTTTTTGGCTAGAAAATTACTTAAAACCCCCCAAAGATTATGTATTTCTTTTTAGCAGAGACCCTAGAGAATAAAATGGAGATGGTTGCAGTATTTTTTAGCACACCGTATTTGCGCAGCGGTCTTACAAACGCAATAGGAATAGGAGGGCCCTGCTCATAGAGCTTACAATCCAAAGGGGGGGCATTTTTAATTCTTTGTTTTCACAGGGGCAGAAGATTCAACGTTGTCTAATATAGAACCGCACTTTGCTTTACACCCATATAGGTTACAGGTTACCGCACCCCCACGTCAACACGTTAATGTGGCTTTGCCGCAACCTCGATCAGAGGTTTCTAATAGAACTGTATCCTTCTAGCGCCCTCTATTGGTTTTCTTCTAATGTGACAGCTCAGTTAAAAAAAAAAAAAAGTGTTCAGTTATTTGTCGGTTTGCTGTGACTTCAACTGGTCAGTAATAAATCTGTGATGCTTCAGCGCCATCTATTGGTTTGTTATGACTTCAACCGGTCAGTAATACATCTGTACTACCTAGAGCGCCATCTATTGGTTTATTACTGCAGGAGGTTAATAACTGTGACCTTTCAGCGCCATCCATTCATTTATTATTTAAGCGGGTCAGCAATAAATCAGTACCTTTAGAGCCATCTATTGGTTTTCTAATAGTGCCGCAGTTCAATAAAACATCCGTGACCCTTCATCGCCATCTATTGGTTTATTATAACTTCAGCCCGTGCACACGAAAAGTCTTCTTCCAAGTAAAATACTTTATTCCAACATGGATAGCGGTGACAACAAGACAAACGCTGACGCGATTCTGCTTTACGCCTTCCTCGTAGCGTGGTGTGGGAAAAGATGCAATCTCATGCATTCCCACACCTGGTGTGATCCAGACCTAAGAAGAGTCTCACTTCTCCGAGGTACATTACCATTTATGGAGCACCCCACGCAGATGTACTGCGGCGGGGCGGCTCTCCTGCGCCAAATCGTGTACCTGTAAGTGACTTCGTGCGCAGGGTCTGGGGCTCGCACCACCGGCAACCTGCTCCCGCTGTAGCCAATCAGCGGCTCCGGCAGACGTGATGTCCACTGGGCCCCGCCCATCGTTCACAGGAGAGGCAGAACAGCGGTCTGTCAGAGGGCAAGATGGAGATCTTGTGTTTCTGCTAAGCAGTTCCTCCAATTAAGCACCTCCACCGCAGTTAGAAAGCACTCCCTAGGAGCACCCTTAGGGCCAGTTCACACCACATGTGGTCCGGTGTGTTTTTTATCCGCATCAAAAAAAATGCATGGAGAATAGGTTGTACGGTTTTCAACGGCATAGTTCACAGCAGTGCGGTCAGTTCCAGAAAAAAAAAGTAGAACGTGCTGCATTTTTTCTGCACTGGAACGCTGAAAAAACGCACCAAAAATTCACTGGAACGCACATGTCCTTATTTAGGGTTAAGGGCCAGTTCACACCATTGAAAAGCAGTCCGAGTGCCTTTCAGGAGGCTTTTTTGCATGCGTGTTTTGGAGGCATTCCAGTGCGTTTTTGAAACGTTTTTGGCACGTTCCGGTGCACTTTTTCCCTGTCTTTTTTCTTCACCTTAAATAAGGATGT
Source organism: Pelophylax lessonae (assembly GCF_965119305.1). Lineage (NCBI taxonomy): Eukaryota > Metazoa > Chordata > Amphibia > Anura > Ranidae > Pelophylax > Pelophylax lessonae. The sequence goes on from NC_138774.1 coordinate 50,731,143, forward strand.
GCGTTCCAGTGCATTTTTGGTGCGTTTAGGTGCATTCCAGTGTGATTTTTATATGTTTTACAGCGTTCCAGTAAAGTTCGGTGCAGGAAAAATGCAGCACGTTTTACTTTCTTTTCTTTTTTTTTTTCTGGAACTGGAACGCGCTGGCATTCTGCTGCCTACATTGATGTGAACTATGCCATTGAAAACCATATAACCTACTATCCATGTGTTTTTGATGCAGAAAAAAAACCGAACTGAACCGCATGTGGTGTGAATTGACCCTAAGAAAAAGGAGAAAAATGCACTAAAAATACAGTTCAATAAAGAAGGAATGGGAGGGCCCTGCTCATGGAGTTTACAGTCCAAAGGGGAGGGGGCCATTTTTTTTTTATTCTTTTCCTGGATTTTGTAGAATTGATTTGGTGTAAGAAAGAAATTTGTTGTGAACCCACCCACCCGCTCCATAATTTTATGCTACGGTTAACACAGAACTCAAATAAAACAAGGTCTTCAGCAGTATTTATACCCCATGATTTTAAACAGGGTCAACTTAGGGAGAGGGTTCCAATTTTTATTTTTTTACCTCTATACGTCCCAAACTGATTATAGAAATGACCTTCTATCGAGGAATAATGTCTGTGAAAAAAAAAGTTGATCATAAGATACAAAAAAATAAGGCAAATCACCGTTTGCAAATCAGAAAATGCATATTGGGAGCAAGCTGTTTTCAAAGACCATACTAGACTGTTTACTGGCTGGTGGGTGGGGTCTGTGCTCCAAAAATGCTTCTGGTTGGCTGGTGGGCGGGGTATGGTTTCCTGGCAGAGCCGCTGACTTCCATACAGCGATAAGCCCTCACGCAATGTGCTGTATTCTTTTTCAAATCAAATTTTCATTTCACAGACATTATTCCTCAGGAAGACGGTCATTTATAGGATTGGTTTGGAATGCATAGATGAAAATATTACAATTGTACCCTCTTCCTAAGTTCAAAATCTATTTTGGTCTGGACGGGCCATTTTTCTGACACTTGTTATTTACAATTTAAAATCAGTTTAGGGATTTTTTGGCTAGAAAATTACTTAAAACCCCCCAAAGATTATGTATTTCTTTTTAGCAGAGACCCTAGAGAATAAAATGGAGATGGTTGCAGTATTTTTTAGCACACCGTATTTGCGCAGCGGTCTTACAAACGCAATAGGAATAGGAGGGCCCTGCTCATAGAGCTTACAATCCAAAGGGGGGGCATTTTTTATTCTTTGTTTTCACAGGGGCAGAAGATTCAACGTTGTCTAATATAGAACCGCACTTTGCTTTACACCCATATAGGTTACAGGTTACCGCACCCCCACGTCAACACGTTAATGTGGCTTTGCCGCAACCTCGATCAGAGGTTTCTAATAGAACTGTATCCTTCTAGCGCCCTCTATTGGTTTTCTTCTAATGTGACAGCTCAGTTAAAAAAAAAAAAAAGTGTTCAGTTATTTGTCGGTTTGCTGTGACTTCAACTGGTCAGTAATAAATCTGTGATGCTTCAGCGCCATCTATTGGTTTGTTATGACTTCAACCGGTCAGTAATACATCTGTACTACCTAGAGCGCCATCTATTGGTTTATTACTGCAGGAGGTTAATAACTGTGACCTTTCAGCGCCATCCATTCATTTATTATTTAAGCGGGTCAGCAATAAATCAGTACCTTTAGAGCCATCTATTGGTTTTCTAATAGTGCCGCAGTTCAATAAAACATCCGTGACCCTTCATCGCCATCTATTGGTTTATTATAACTTCAGCCCGTGCACACGAAAAGTCTTCTTCCAAGTAAAATACTTTATTCCAACATGGATAGCGGTGACAACAAGACAAACGCTGACGCGATTCTGCTTTACGCCTTCCTCGTAGCGTGGTGTGGGAAAAGATGCAATCTCATGCATTCCCACACCTGGTGTGATCCAGACCTAAGAAGAGTCTCACTTCTCCGAGGTACATTACCATTTATGGAGCACCCCACGCAGATGTACTGCGGCGGGGCGGCTCTCCTGCGCCAAATCGTGTACCTGTAAGTGACTTCGTGCGCAGGGTCTGGGGCTCGCACCACCGGCAACCTGCTCCCGCTGTAGCCAATCAGCGGCTCCGGCAGACGTGATGTCCACTGGGCCCCGCCCATCGTTCACAGGAGAGGCAGAACAGCGGTCTGTCAGAGGGCAAGATGGAGATCTTGTGTTTCTGCTAAGCAGTTCCTCCAATTAAGCACCTCCACCGCAGTTAGAAAGCACTCCCTAGGAGCACCCTTAGGGCCAGTTCACACCACATGTGGTCCGGTGTGTTTTTTATCCGCATCAAAAAAAATGCATGGAGAATAGGTTGTACGGTTTTCAACGGCATAGTTCACAGCAGTGCGGTCAGTTCCAGAAAAAAAAAGTAGAACGTGCTGCATTTTTTCTGCACTGGAACGCTGAAAAAACGCACCAAAAATTCACTGGAACGCACATGTCCTTATTTAGGGTTAAGGGCCAGTTCACACCATTGAAAAGCAGTCCGAGTGCCTTTCAGGAGGCTTTTTTGCATGCGTGTTTTGGAGGCATTCCAGTGCGTTTTTGAAACGTTTTTGGCACGTTCCGGTGCACTTTTTCCCTGTCTTTTTTCTTCACCTTAAATAAGGATGTGCGTTCCAGTGCATTTTTGGTGCGTTTAGGTGCATTCCAGTGTGATTTTTATATGTTTTACAGCGTTCCAGTAAAGTTCGGTGCAGGAAAAATGCAGCACGTTTTACTTTCTTTTCTTTTTTTTTTTCTGGAACTGGAACGCGCTGGCATTCTGCTGCCTACATTGATGTGAACTATGCCATTGAAAACCATATAACCTACTATCCATGTGTTTTTGATGCAGAAAAAAAACCGAACTGAACCGCATGTGGTGTGAATTGACCCTAAGAAAAAGGAGAAAAATGCACTAAAAATACAGTTCAATAAAGAAGGAATGGGAGGGCCCTGCTCATGGAGTTTACAGTCCAAAGGGGAGGGGGCCATTTTTTTTTTATTCTTTTCCTGGATTTTGTAGAATTGATTTGGTGTAAGAAAGAAATTTGTTGTGAACCCACCCACCCGCTCCATAATTTTATGCTACGGTTAACACAGAACTCAAATAAAACAAGGTCTTCAGCAGTATTTATACCCCATGATTTTAAACAGGGTCAACTTAGGGAGAGGGTTCCAATTTTTATTTTTTTACCTCTATACGTCCCAAACTGATTATAGAAATGACCTTCTATCGAGGAATAATGTCTGTGAAAAAAAAAGTTGATCATAAGATACAAAAAAATAAGGCAAATCACCGTTTGCAAATCAGAAAATGCATATTGGGAGCAAGCTGTTTTCAAAGACCATACTAGACTGTTTACTGGCTGGTGGGTGGGGTCTGTGCTCCAAAAATGCTTCTGGTTGGCTGGTGGGCGGGGTATGGTTTCCTGGCAGAGCCGCTGACTTCCATACAGCGATAAGCCCTCACGCAATGTGCTGTATTCTTTTTCAAATCAAATTTTCATTTCACAGACATTATTCCTCAGGAAGACGGTCATTTATAGGATTGGTTTGGAATGCATAGATGAAAATATTACAATTGTACCCTCTTCCTAAGTTCAAAATCTATTTTGGTCTGGACGGGCCATTTTTCTGACACTTGTTATTTACAATTTAAAATCAGTTTAGGGATTTTTTGGCTAGAAAATTACTTAAAACCCCCCAAAGATTATGTATTTCTTTTTAGCAGAGACCCTAGAGAATAAAATGGAGATGGTTGCAGTATTTTTTAGCACACCGTATTTGCGCAGCGGTCTTACAAACGCAATAGGAATAGGAGGGCCCTGCTCATAGAGCTTACAATCCAAAGGGGGGGCATTTTTTATTCTTTGTTTTCACAGGGGCAGAAGATTCAACGTTGTCTAATATAGAACCGCACTTTGCTTTACACCCATATAGGTTACAGGTTACCGCACCCCCACGTCAACACGTTAATGTGGCTTTGCCGCAACCTCGATCAGAGGTTTCTAATAGAACTGTATCCTTCTAGCGCCCTCTATTGGTTTTCTTCTAATGTGACAGCTCAGTTAAAAAAAAAAAAAAGTGTTCAGTTATTTGTCGGTTTGCTGTGACTTCAACTGGTCAGTAATAAATCTGTGATGCTTCAGCGCCATCTATTGGTTTGTTATGACTTCAACCGGTCAGTAATACATCTGTACTACCTAGAGCGCCATCTATTGGTTTATTACTGCAGGAGGTTAATAACTGTGACCTTTCAGCGCCATCCATTCGTTTATTATTTAAGCGGGTCAGCAATAAATCAGTACCTTTAGAGCCATCTATTGGTTTTCTAATAGTGCCGCAGTTCAATAAAACATCCGTGACCCTTCATCGCCATCTATTGGTTTATTATAACTTCAGCCCGTGCACACGAAAAGTCTTCTTCCAAGTAAAATACTTTATTCCAACATGGATAGCGGTGACAACAAGACAAACGCTGACGCGATTCTGCTTTACGCCTTCCTCGTAGCGTGGTGTGGGAAAAGATGCAATCTCATGCATTCCCACACCTGGTGTGATCCAGACCTAAGAAGAGTCTCACTTCTCCGAGGTACATTACCATTTATGGAGCACCCCACGCAGATGTACTGCGGCGGGGCGGCTCTCCTGCGCCAAATCGTGTACCTGTAAGTGACTTCGTGCGCAGGGTCTGGGGCTCGCACCACCGGCAACCTGCTCCCGCTGTAGCCAATCAGCGGCTCCGGCAGACGTGATGTCCACTGGGCCCCGCCCATCGTTCACAGGAGAGGCAGAACAGCGGTCTGTCAGAGGGCAAGATGGAGATCTTGTGTTTCTGCTAAGCAGTTCCTCCAATTAAGCACCTCCACCGCAGTTAGAAAGCACTCCCTAGGAGCACCCTTAGGGCCAGTTCACACCACATGTGGTCCGGTGTGTTTTTTATCCGCATCAAAAAAAATGCATGGAGAATAGGTTGTACGGTTTTCAACGGCATAGTTCACAGCAGTGCGGTCAGTTCCAGAAAAAAAAAGTAGAACGTGCTGCATTTTTTCTGCACTGGAACGCTGAAAAAACGCACCAAAAATTCACTGGAACGCACATGTCCTTATTTAGGGTTAAGGGCCAGTTCACACCATTGAAAAGCAGTCCGAGTGCCTTTCAGGAGGCTTTTTTGCATGCGTGTTTTGGAGGCATTCCAGTGCGTTTTTGAAACGTTTTTGGCACGTTCCGGTGCACTTTTTCCCTGTCTTTTTTCTTCACCTTAAATAAGGATGTGCGTTCCAGTGCATTTTTGGTGCGTTTAGGTGCATTCCAGTGTGATTTTTATATGTTTTACAGCGTTCCAGTAAAGTTCGGTGCAGGAAAAATGCAGCACGTTTTACTTTCTTTTCTTTTTTTTTTTCTGGAACTGGAACGCGCTGGCATTCTGCTGCCTACATTGATGTGAACTATGCCATTGAAAACCATATAACCTACTATCCATGTGTTTTTGATGCAGAAAAAAAACCGAACTGAACCGCATGTGGTGTGAATTGACCCTAAGAAAAAGGAGAAAAATGCACTAAAAATACAGTTCAATAAAGAAGGAATGGGAGGGCCCTGCTCATGGAGTTTACAGTCCAAAGGGGAGGGGGCCATTTTTTTTTTATTCTTTTCCTGGATTTTGTAGAATTGATTTGGTGTAAGAAAGAAATTTGTTGTGAACCCACCCACCCGCTCCATAATTTTATGCTACGGTTAACACAGAACTCAAATAAAACAAGGTCTTCAGCAGTATTTATACCCCATGATTTTAAACAGGGTCAACTTAGGGAGAGGGTTCCAATTTTTATTTTTTTACCTCTATACGTCCCAAACTGATTGTAGAAATGACCTTCTATCGAGGAATAATGTCTGTGAAAAAAAAAGTTGATCATAAGATACAAAAAAATAAGGCAAATCACCGTTTGCAAATCAGAAAATGCATATTGGGAGCAAGCTGTTTTCAAAGACCATACTAGACTGTTTACTGGCTGGTGGGTGGGGTCTGTGCTCCAAAAATGCTTCTGGTTGGCTGGTGGGCGGGGTATGGTTTCCTGGCAGAGCCGCTGACTTCCATACAGCGATAAGCCCTCACGCAATGTGCTGTATTCTTTTTCAAATCAAATTTTCATTTCACAGACATTATTCCTCAGGAAGACGGTCATTTATAGGATTGGTTTGGAATGCATAGATGAAAATATTACAATTGTACCCTCTTCCTAAGTTCAAAATTTATTTTGGTCTGGACGGGCCATTTTTCTGACACTTGTTGTTTACAATTTAAAATCAGTTTAGGGATTTTTTGGCTAGAAAATTACTTAAAACCCCCCAAAGATTATGTATTTCTTTTTAGCAGAGACCCTAGAGAATAAAATGGAGATGGTTGCAGTATTTTTTAGCACACCGTATTTGCGCAGCGGTCTTACAAACGCAATAGGAATAGGAGGGCCCTGCTCATAGAGCTTACAATCCAAAGGGGGGGCATTTTTAATTCTTTGTTTTCACAGGGGCAGAAGATTCAACGTTGTCTAATATAGAACCGCACTTTGCTTTACACCCATATAGGTTACAGGTTACCGCACCCCCACGTCAACACGTTAATGTGGCTTTGCCGCAACCTCGATCAGAGGTTTCTAATAGAACTGTATCCTTCTAGCGCCCTCTATTGGTTTTCTTCTAATGTGACAGCTCAGTTAAAAAAAAAAAAAAGTGTTCAGTTATTTGTCGGTTTGCTGTGACTTCAACTGGTCAGTAATAAATCTGTGATGCTTCAGCGCCATCTATTGGTTTGTTATGACTTCAACCGGTCAGTAATACATCTGTACTACCTAGAGCGCCATCTATTGGTTTATTACTGCAGGAGGTTAATAACTGTGACCTTTCAGCGCCATCCATTCATTTATTATTTAAGCGGGTCAGCAATAAATCAGTACCTTTAGAGCCATCTATTGGTTTTCTAATAGTGCCGCAGTTCAATAAAACATCCGTGACCCTTCATCGCCATCTATTGGTTTATTATAACTTCAGCCCGTGCACACGAAAAGTCTTCTTCCAAGTAAAATACTTTATTCCAACATGGATAGCGGTGACAACAAGACAAACGCTGACGCGATTCTGCTTTACGCCTTCCTCGTAGCGTGGTGTGGGAAAAGATGCAATCTCATGCATTCCCACACCTGGTGTGATCCAGACCTAAGAAGAGTCTCACTTCTCCGAGGTACATTACCATTTATGGAGCACCCCACGCAGATGTACTGCGGCGGGGCGGCTCTCCTGCGCCAAATCGTGTACCTGTAAGTGACTTCGTGCGCAGGGTCTGGGGCTCGCACCACCGGCAACCTGCTCCCGCTGTAGCCAATCAGCGGCTCCGGCAGACGTGATGTCCACTGGGCCCCGCCCATCGTTCACAGGAGAGGCAGAACAGCGGTCTGTCAGAGGGCAAGATGGAGATCTTGTGTTTCTGCTAAGCAGTTCCTCCAATTAAGCACCTCCACCGCAGTTAGAAAGCACTCCCTAGGAGCACCCTTAGGGCCAGTTCACACCACATGTGGTCCGGTGTGTTTTTTATCCGCATCAAAAAAAATGCATGGAGAATAGGTTGTACGGTTTTCAACGGCATAGTTCACAGCAGTGCGGTCAGTTCCAGAAAAAAAAAGTAGAACGTGCTGCATTTTTTCTGCACTGGAACGCTGAAAAAACGCACCAAAAATTCACTGGAACGCACATGTCCTTATTTAGGGTTAAGGGCCAGTTCACACCATTGAAAAGCAGTCCGAGTGCCTTTCAGGAGGCTTTTTTGCATGCGTGTTTTGGAGGCATTCCAGTGCGTTTTTGAAACGTTTTTGGCACGTTCCGGTGCACTTTTTCCCTGTCTTTTTTCTTCACCTTAAATAAGGATGTGCGTTCCAGTGCATTTTTGGTGCGTTTAGGTGCATTCCAGTGTGATTTTTATATGTTTTACAGCGTTCCAGTAAAGTTCGGTGCAGGAAAAATGCAGCACGTTTTACTTTCTTTTCTTTTTTTTTTTCTGGAACTGGAACGCGCTGGCATTCTGCTGCCTACATTGATGTGAACTATGCCATTGAAAACCATATAACCTACTATCCATGTGTTTTTGATGCAGAAAAAAAACCGAACTGAACCGCATGTGGTGTGAATTGACCCTAAGAAAAAGGAGAAAAATGCACTAAAAATACAGTTC
>NC_138774.1:51457081-51474581 GCF_965119305.1 Pelophylax lessonae
CACTGACACCAACAATGGGGCACTATTCCTCCCACTAATGCCAATGATGGGGCATTGCTTACTCCCATTGACTCCAGGCCTTTTTTTACTCACACTGGTTACAGTCTGGCCCCTCAAAGTCTGAAGGAACTGTCCCTTTGCTCAAAAAGTTTGGAGACCCCTGGACTAAGAAATGAAAACACTTTAGGCAGTTAAAGGAATGCTGGTTTTTTTTTTTTTTTTTTCTTTTGGGATAAAGGTTTTACATAAATGAATAAGGCTGATTATTGTAAGCACCCCTGCCAGTGGTAAATGGTTTGTCTCAACCCACTAACTACAATCTTTGCTGGGCAGCTTGGTTTGTTAAAGGAAAATAATGAGGAGAGGAGGAGGTGTTTGTAGTCCACATCTGGAGAGCAGCCTATAGTGACAACTCCTCCATAGACGCAGTACAGAGAGTGAGCGTTGTCACTGATGGGCAGGAACGTTAGCAGAAGGATCCACAAGTGAAATTAAAGAAAATAAATGCAGCCATCTCATCTAAGGACTAGTAAGCTGCAATGTCAATGTTTGCTTTTGAGTTTAGCTAATCTTTAACCTAGTGCACTGTGAATTATACTTATCTGTAGGCATTCTTGTCTGCCCCTGAATGTTGAAAACTATTCTCTATGAGCAAATTCAATTGGCCAGCTGGTTTTCAGTGTTGGGTTGCAATTTTGATTTACTGGCCCAGTAACAAAAGAATCTAAAAAAACATAATAAAAATAAACTTCAGCTTCACCAATAAAAAGCATTCTCAATACACAGTCAGTTAATGGCCCATATGTTTTACTAAAAAAAATGTAAATGTTTCCAAACTTCCAGTCGGTTGGACTACATATTGCGTAAGTGCCTCATTGTGTAACATGTACACACAAGTTAAAATGGCAGGCATTATTCCAGCAAATATTGTTATAAGACTTATTTTATTGGCTCCATAAAAGTCTTTATAAGCTCGCTGTGAATATTCCGTAAAACCCAGAAGACTTGTTTTACAGCATGACGGAGTGAGAGATCAATATAATAATGCGCCTATTATAATTTTAGTATTTTCACACGAAGAGAAAAGTGACTTCATCCTTTGGACCGGAGCAAGACAGTCTGTCACTATCCGGCTGGCACGAGGCAGCAAACCTTGTGGTTATGTAACAGCTGCCAGAGGTTGGCAAACCTCTTTTAGATTTGCTGTGTCAGCACTGTGCCAGCAGGCCTAATGTAGGTGTAGCTATACTGGAATAAAGGTTGACGGTCTGATAGTATAGCAATATGTTGGGTATGTGGATAACTTTCCTGAAATCGCTTGTGAAAATCGAAGTCCACAGGTCAAGAGATCACCAATTGGGTAAATATGGCAATTTTGACATTCAATTGAGCAGCAAATTTCCAAAATCTTCTTTTATTTACTTAGATGGTACCAAGGCCTCAGTGTTTTGAAACCTTTTTTCAGTCAAGGCACCCTTTAAAATGATGCACAATCTCAAGGCACCCTTTAAAATTATGGACAATCTCAAGGCACCCTTTAAAATTATGGACAATCTTAAAGCACCCTTTAAAATTATGGACAATCTCAAGGCACCCTTTAAAATTATGGACAATCTCAAGGCACCCTTTAAAATTATGCACAATCTCAAGGCACCCTTTAAAATGATGGACAATCTCAAGGCACCCTTTAAAATGATGGACAATCTCAAGGCACCCTTTAAAATGATGGACAATCTCAAGGCACCCTTTAAAATTGTGGACAATCTCAAGGCACCCTTTAAAATGATGGACAGTCTCAAGGCACCCTTTAAAATTATGGACAATCTCAAGGCACCCTTTAAAATTATGGACAATCTCAAGGCACCCTTTAAAATTATGGACAATCTCAAGGCACCCTTTAAAATTATGGACAATCTCAAGGCACCCTTTAAAATTATGCACAATCTCAAGGCACCCTTTAAAATTATGAACAGTCTCAAGGCACCCTTTAAATTATGCACAATCTCAAGGTACTCTTTAAAATTATGGACATTCTCAAGGCACCCTTTAAAATTATGGACAATCTCAAGGCACCCTTTAAAATTATGGACAATCTTAAGGCACCCTTTTAAATTATGGACATTCTCAAGGCACCCTTTAAAATTATGGACAATCTCAAGGCACCCTTTAAAATTATGAACAGTCTCAAGGCAGTCTATTCCAAAATGTTAAAAACGGTTCTAATAGACACCCTGGTAAAAAAAAAAAAAAAAAAAAAAAGGCTGCTCTATATGACCAGGAACAGGAGTCTCCAATTTTGTAGAATAAAAAGGTCCAGTTTACTGTCCTTCAAACTTGGGGGGCGGACTGTGGCTTGTGGGAGTAGAAAATGGTCTGGATTCAGTGGCATTAAACAATGATGGGCAATCGTTGGTGCCATTGGGAGGAATAGTGTCAATTTTGTTGGTGTCAGCAGGAGGAATAGTGTCCTATTGTTAGTTTTAGTGGATAGAATAGTATCCTAAGGGCCAGATAAAGTCAAGCAAAGGGCCTCATCCGGCCCTTGGGCCATTGTTTGGAGACTACTGACCAAGAGCATGTGGACACCCCACCAAATGATTCAGTTTAGTGTTTTACAGTGAAGGGCGCTCTTAGGCTGGATATAAGTGTTGATTTTTCTCTTGTTTAGTCCATGGGATGAATGACAGAATATCAGTCAATTCCCCCATCCATGCTAAGGATTGTGGATGGAGAAATCTTCACTGCTATTGTATTCAGCAGCTGTGGAACCTACGGCTGCCTGACTACCATGTCGCTCCCGAACAGTGACTGTCTTTGAAAGGACAAAGTCATTGTTCAGCTAATAATTTTCCACCCCCGCTCTGTTGATTTTTAAATCGGCTTCTGTTAAAGTGGTAGTCAAGTCCATTCTGCCACTTTTACCTACAGGTAAGCTTATATTAAAGCTTACTTGCAGGTAGGCTTGTGACGGTATCAGATTTTCATGCTGCGATTAATTGATTAAGGTTTTGCCACGGTATACGGTATTATCACGGTATTCTATTATTAAATTTAAATTATTAAATTTCCACCTCACTTCAATTTCATTGCTGAATTTAGGGGCTTTGGTTCACTTATGCACATTATTATATAGTCAGTCAGTACAGACTCTGTGAACCAGGCCTAAAATAGGTCATCAAGCAGTGTCTGGCCTAACTGGTGATAACTGGTCCTGGCGCTCGGCTCCGATCCGATGGCCTGGTCATTAAGAGGGCAAATTCTTGTGGTCAAGAAGTGGTTAAACCTGAAGGAGGTGTTGTTTATAAATGACTTTACTATTGCTTTAGGCCTGGTTCACATGTATGCGGGTTGGTGGTTCACATGTATGCGGGTTGGCGGTTCACATGTATGTGGGTTGGCGGCCCACATTTGCACAGGCATAGCAGCCCATTGATGTGAATGGGCTTGAGCTGCTATGCCTGCGTTTTCAGCTGAAAAAAGGTGCATGCAGAATTTAAAAAAATGCAGTGGCCATGAAATCCATCCTTCTTTTGCACCATGCGACTTACCTGCCTTTGCTGCACACGCAAACTGTTTTTAAATGCCGTGCCCATGTATACAAAAAATGCAGAAAGCTTGCCAGAGCAGGAACTGCAGGTTAGTCGCATGGTGCAAAAGCAGGATGGATTTCAAGGCCACTGAATTTTAAAAAAATGCTGCATGCACCTTTTTTCTGCGGAAAATGAGGGCATAGCAGCCCGTTCAAATCAATGGGCTGCTATGCCTGTGCAAATGTGGCCTGCCAACCCGCATACATGTGAACCACCAACCCGCATACATGTGAACCACCAACCCGCATACATGTGAACCAGGCCTAAAGCAATAGTAAAGTCATTAATAGATAAAAACACCGGTCCTCCTGCAGGTTTAACCACTTCTGGATCGCAAGGATTTGCCCCTTTAAAGACCAGGCCATCGGATCAGAGCGCCAGGACCAGTCATCACCAGGTAGGCCAGACACTGCTTGATGGCTATATAATAATGTAATGTGGGCTGATATGCGTGTGTGTGTGTGTGTATGTGTATATATATATATATATATTAGAGCTGCACGATTCTGGCCAAAATGAGAATCACGATTTTTTAGCTTGGAATAAAGATCACGATTCTCTGTGTAACAAAAAAAAAAAATTGGGATAACTTTACTGTTACGTTTTTTTTTTTTTATTCATTAAAGTCTATTAATTGCGTTTGAAAGACTGCTGCACAAATACAGTGTGACATAAAATATTACAACAATCGCCATTTTTTTTCTGTAGGGTCTCTGCTAAAAAATATATATAAAATGTTTGGGGTTCTAAGTACTTTTCTAGCAAAAAAAAAACTGATTTTAACTTGCAAGCAACAAGTGACAGAGAAAGATCCAGTCTTTAAGAGGTTAAACTTCCTTTCTCCCTGGCAGAGGGAAGGAAAAGATACAATGTAAACATTTTTGTTTATAGTTACTGGGAGAGCTGAGTGAGTGAATGAGTCATCCAGCTCACTGAAATGTATCAATTCACAAGTCAGACTGAGGAGCAGATAAACTCGGTATTTTAAAAATGCCACAATAACAATACCGTGGCTATGCAATACCGCGATATATCGAATTACCGAAAACCGGCATATGTCTACTTGCAGGTAAAATAGATATCTCCTAAACTGGGATTTAGGAGATTTCCCAATGACCAGCAGCTGGTGACGTCACAGATACATGTGAACTGCGCTCTCAATGGACGGCATACATGAGTATGCCATCCATTGAAAGTGCTGAACCATGATCATGGCTCCCTGGAATGACATCATCGCAGCTTGGCCATTCAAGTGGCTGGAGCCCACAAACCCCGAAGGAAGACCGGGTGATGATGGAAGCCCTGTTAGCGGTGACAGCATGCTGCTGGAAGGCTTCATTTTACAACCAAGTCTTTCATAATATGCTACTATGTGATTTATACTCACACCTTATGACATTCTATTGCAGTGGGCCTGGAAGGCTTTTTGTTTTTTTAATTTGGATTTACTACCACTTTAAGCCGGGTGTGCTTGCAACGGCCACCCATGGATCAAATTACAACCAATTTATCAGGAATCTGGTGAAATTTGAGCCGTGTATGCCTAAATTCTACAGTGTACAGAAAGTTTAGACTATTGTGGCCTTCCAACGTTGTGGTAACAAGTTGGGGAAAGACCCTTTTCTGTACCAACATGACCATTCCCCTGTTCAAAGCAAGCTTTATAAAGACATGAAAATAAATAGGGGTAGGGAATATGGCGCTGCCTAGTAGGTGTTGGATAATGAAACAAATGGACTCAAGTATAGCCAAGGAATGGTGTATAGATATCCAACACCTACTAGGCAGCGCCATATTCCCTACCCCTATTTATTTTCACTTTTGATATAGCCTTTTGGCTATATTTTTGGGAGGCTGCATCCCCTTTTTCCCCCTTTTCCCTAAGTTCCATAGCGCGGGATCTTCCTATGCATTTATAAAGACATGGCTTGGTGAGTTTGGTTTAGAACTCAAGTGGCCTTAACAGAAACCTGACCTCAACCCTACTTATCACTTTTTGGGATGATTTGGAAGGCTGATTATGAGCCAGGTCCCCTGATCCAACATCCGTATCTAGCCTCGCTAAAGTGGGGTACACACTAGTAGAAAATCTGACGAAAATTCCCGCCCGATGTGAAATCGTCCGATTTTCGCCTAGTGTGTACACAACTTTCAGCAGCCGATGCCGACATTTTCAACGAAAAAAAAAAACGGAGGGACAAACACCAACATTTTTTTCGTCCGTCCCCAGACGACCGATTTTCGTTTAATGTGTATGCTGTACGTCCGTGAAAAATCGGATACGAAAGACCGTGCATGATCTGAAGTTGCTGACAACCCGGAAGTCTAGGAACAAATGTGCCAAAAAATCGGACGAGAAATTTCGTGAACATTTATGCCCTGTTAACTAAAAACGGTAATGAAGACAAAGAAAAATCGGAGGATATTTCGTCCGATTTTCGTCAAGTGTGTACGGCCCTTTATGCTCTTTTGTGTAAATGGGTACAAACTCCCACCAACAGCCTCCAAAATCTTGTGGAAAGCCTTCCTAAAAGAGTGAAGGATGTTGTAGCCGCAAAGGTGAATCCAATTCCATATTAATGCTCATGGAATGGGACGACAACAAGTTAAAAAAAGTGATGGTCCATGTCGATAAACTTTTACCCATATTGTAAATCGGCCAAATCTGTTTAAGGAGACTGAAGTTAACTGGCCTCGCACATTATGCACACAATGTGCTTATGATCATTCGCAAAAATAGGTTCTAAAGTTAAACATTGTAGTGTTGAATTCAGACTTCACTGCCTTGGACAGTAGGCCTCAAAGTTGAGGCCAGACTACCATTTTGAGAAATTCCATTTTCCAAGAAAGTCCTAAGTTGGCCACCCTATGTTGTTTGCCAACTGGCTGCTCTAGTATGGCCAGGTCCACAGAGCTCTAATTGATTTGCTCAGGTGATTTGTGTACATGTTCTAGAAGTGGGCCAGGCTATGAAAGTCTAACACACAGGTCAAGGGTAGAAGAGTGCCATTCCCATTATTAGAAGGCGTGTTTGTAGACTTGCTCTTTAAACTTTTAACCTTGGTGAGTTCTGAACACTCAAGAGTGACGCAATGTTTTTTATTATATTGATAACTGTGACGGTTTTGATGAACTATACGAGTACAGGTTTGATTTAGATCACCTGAAGCTACGTCTGACAAATGGGTCCCAAGGTTTTGGTTATTCAGGTTTATAAAGAAAGCGATCCACAACAGCCAATCAGAATTGATCATTTATTGATCCAAAGCCCTGTACACACGCACAGATTGTTGGCCGTAAATTGTTGGCCAACGTCCGATCTGCCGATTGTTGGCTTGTTAGTATGATGCTTCCGACAACCAACTGCGAATTATCGGCCGAAAAAAATCTGGTGTGCATGCTATAAAATTTTTGTTGGCCAACAAAGAACGGCCGATTGTTCCTCAGTCAGTACAGATTTCGGCAGACAAAAATCAGATGAGCAGGACTGGGCATGCTCAGAGAAGAAAAAACACACTGAAAGTCAACCATCACATGACATCACTTCTGAAGTTGGTTTTTGTTGGCCAACAAAAGTCCAGTGCAAGTCTAGAGCACATTCCAACCAACAAACAACACTGGACAAAAGTTGGCCGATCAGTTGGCCAACAATCTGTGCGTGTGTACGGGGCTTAACTCAGCCTTTCCCTACCTTTTTTCAACACAGAGGAACCCTTGAAATAACTACCTGGTTTCCAGGAACCCCTGCTCTAAATGACTTTATCTACAACTCATGATACATTAGTGCAATGGTCAGTGGGAAGAATGGTCCTTACATTTGTGATCATTGGGAAGAATTACTTCCTTACAGATAGCTGAAAAGATCAATGGTGTCAGTGGGAACTTTTGTTTGCTTTAGATTTACCTTTTCCATGTAGTGCAAGGGCCTGCCTGATTGCATACAAATTCAAAGTGTTTAGGTTTGACCTCATATTATATGGTTTTGGTAAATCTAAAGGGAA
Source organism: Pelophylax lessonae (assembly GCF_965119305.1). Taxonomy (NCBI): domain Eukaryota; kingdom Metazoa; phylum Chordata; class Amphibia; order Anura; family Ranidae; genus Pelophylax; species Pelophylax lessonae. Next base: position 51,464,673 of record NC_138774.1, read on the forward strand.
AAAATCTATAGACCATTGTATAGTGTGTGTATCCAGCTTTAGAAGAAGAAATTGCTCATTGCTTAAGACACTCCTAGCAACCTCTGGAGGAAACCAAGGGCTCCATGGAACCCTGGTTGAGAAACCCTGCTCTAACTTAAGCAAACCAACATCAGGCTGTTGGGGGTTACTGGTCTTGGCACGCCACCATTGTTTTTCTTTCTACCTTATTGACTATGCCAGTTGGGATATGGTCTCCTCTTTGACTATACTATATAAAGAATTTGCCTGAAGTGGGTGGCGCCATCCACCGAATTGTTTCAGCACCCACCACTATTGACAAGTGCTATTAGCCATCTGGACTGCAGTATTGACTTCATGGATTGATGCTGCAATTAGGAATGAAAACTTTTTGAAATGGATACTAAAATAATATTACTGTCCTTTTACATGACAATTTTCAAGTTCTGCTTTATTGGCTAGTTTGTTAAAAATATTGGCTAGTTTGTTAAAAAAGAGAAAAAAAAAAGAAAACCCAGTTGGTATCTGTGGGAAAAAGCCATATGTTATGATGTAGATAATGAGAACATTGGGGCTTCTTCAATGACCTATTTCCCACACAGGTCATCAATGAATAGTAAAGGACCGATGCAGGAGAGACGGAGCCTAATATGTGACCGGGGCACACTTATTCAGTGCTGGCAGAGTCCACAGGCCCATGTTTTGCAAGGTTGGGCCATCAAGCTTAGAACCCTTAACACACTTCTATAATATATTTGAGATCTGCATTTTTCAACTTGATACTGGAGCTTTTACCTCCACCCAACCCTACTGTACTAGCGGCTAGTAGCAGGCCCTTAGCATTTAAAGCCAAGATACTGAAAGTATATGAGACTTATAATGTGCCTGTCACCTTGCAAGAAAATGTGACAACTCTAGGAAAAGTCAGCCCCCTCCCTCCTTGTGCCTTATAGCCCTCGCTTCTCCTGGAAGTGTCTGATTATTGTCTCTGCTGGCCCAGCTCCTCGACCCCTTTAATGTCTCTACATAACCTTTTATGTGGCTGCCAGGGGAGCAAAGAGAATACTATAGAGCAGTGGTCCTCAACCCTGGTCCTCAGGGCCCACTAACAGGCCAGGTTTGCAAGATAACTGAAATACATCCCAGGTGATATAATTTGCTGCTCAGTGATTGCAGTACTCTAGTCTGCATCTCCCCAAGGTATTACCTAAAATCTGGCCTGTTAGTGGGCCCTGAGGACCGGAGTTGAGGACCACTGCTATAGAGCAGCCAATCTCAACCCTTGATTTCCTGAAACCCTAAGGCAGTGGTCCTCAAGTCCGGTCCTCAGGGCCCACTAACAGGCCAGATTTTAAGTATTACCTTGGGGAGATGCAGACTAGAGTACTGCAATCAATGAGCAGCAAATTATATCACCTGGGATGTATTTCAGTTATCTTGCAAACCTGGCCTGTTAGTGGGCCCTGTAGGCCAGGGTTGAGGACCACTGCCCTAAGGTTGCTAGGGGCTACTTGAACTGTGGCTGATTTACCTCTCAGTTGACAGTGCCAGCCTATTCCCAGATCCAACACAGCTTGGCAAATCCAACTTCATGACACCAGTGATGCTATTTGCTGTCTATAAGGCTTCATGTACAGGGGGCGTTTGAAAACCTCTCCTGAACGCTGGAACTTGACAGCTACCGTAGTAACCGATGGTTAAAAACGTCCATAATGCTGTGTTTTATACACGTTTAGCGGCGTTTGCATTTGTAAGCGTTTCCCCATTGAAACCGCCTATAAACAAAATGCTTATGAACAGGAGTTACCATGTTTAGCCGTGTTTGCACGCTGTTACAAGCATTTGGCGTTTCAAATGCCAATAAACTTCCATCTGAACGCATTGTTTTTTGCTTTAAAAAAAATGCCACTAAACTCAACTGCATCTAAACGACTATGAAAGTCTCAGTGTACATGGACACATAAGATAACATAGAGGAGAGTTCGGGACTGCTGAAAAAACGCTCAACTGCTCCTCAATGTCTGTTTATCAGCTGCAGTCCTAGGCCTAAGTCCCGGTTCACACTCGTGCGATGCGGGAAGGCTGCGAATTCGCAGCCTGTTCCCGCATCGCAAACGCACCCCTGGCAGTTCACACTGCCATATGCGATACGCAGGGGGTGTCAATGAAATGTTAACGACACCCCCAGTTTGATCGCATATCACAGTGCGATCTTTACAGTTCGCACAGGATCGGATCGCACAAGTGTGAACCACTGTGCGATCCGATCCTGATGCGGCTGGAAAAAAGGGTCATGTGCGTGTTTGGTGCGGATACAGTGCGAATTCAGCCATACAAAGTGTATGGCTGAATTTGCATCCGCACATCCGATCGCATGTAATGAAGGAGCAGTGCGCTCCGATATTACATGCGATCGCCGCGTGATGTGACTATTCTCCAATAAGAAAGCTTTTCGGACGACATTGGTGATCCGTGGTGTGCTGGCAGATATGAATGTTAGGCTGCCATGGAGGTTTCACTTGAGTGTGTTGGCTTTGCTGACCTCCCATGCATGATGGTGGCACCCAGTAACAGACTGTGTTTTTAGATGTCTACACAAGGTACACTCTTGCAGGTAAATACCATGCCTAAAATACATTAAATGCAGATATATTCTTTTGAGAAGATTTTTTTTTGTTGAAATAATGGTCTGGCAACAAGGTCTCTTTAGCAAAGCCATGCACCGAGCACTGATGTGGAAAAACTCATAGCAATCAATCACCCTTACCTTTCTCTGATCTGACGCCGGAAGAATGAAACCTGAGTTAGGTGGTGGTATAGAGGCCTAGTATTACTAGACCACAGTATAGAGAACTGAGATTTTCGGTCACTTATGGCGCTTTTCCACTGCATGGAACCGAACGGTTTGGCTCGCTTTTGTGCTTTTCCACTGCTGGTACCGCATGGTATGGTGTAGGAACGGTTCGGTACGGTACGGCGGCGCTTTTCCACTGCATGGAACCGAACGGTACGGCTCTCAAAAACAGTACCACCTCGATTGTGGTTCCAAGAGGTACCATACCGGTACCATATCCCACAATCCTTTGCATGCAGTCACTACTAGCCACTGATTGGTCAGAGAATCCCACCCACTTAACTTTAGTACTACTTTAGTGGAAAAGCAAACCATACCGAACCGTTCCAACACCGTACCATGCGGTACCAACAGTGGTAAAAAAAAAATGGGCCAAGTAGGGCCGAGTAGAGCCGAGCCGGTACTTGCAGTGGAAAAGTGCCATTAAGAACACTACTTTATGGTGCCAGTGCCTATATGATCTACCTCTGTGCAAAGGCCAAACAAACTAATCACCAGCATTCAGTAGCCGATTTATCATCAATTTGTTTTTTTTTTTTTGTTTTTTTACTATGCAGCTAAAATCCAGGCATGACAATGCTAACGCATTTTGGCCATTGAGGCATTAGTCATAACTTTGAATTGAAATTGAATTAGAATTTTCCAGTTATAAATAATAATACCTCATTGGGCGAAAGCGCATTAGCATCGTTGTGGTGGTGTCTTTTCTATTACTATGCTCTTAATCCGCTTACAATAGTCACTAGTGCCCCATCCTAATTGGACTGGATGGAGGAGGTTTGAACACTCTTTGCTGCCACAGAAAAAAGCTAGTTCCAGTATTTCCAGCAGACTGCAATGCTAAACAAACCACAGGACAGTTAGGAACTTCTCATCCTTAAGTATATGGAGACGCCAAGATCAATAATTCCATGACCTTCAAAAGTTATAGACAACCCATTGACTTCCATGTATGGAGGAGAACAAGCACGGACATGCTATCCAAGCCATTGTCTGGTTCAGTGTTCAGCATTTTGCTTCATTCCTGAGCGATGTAATTCCTTCACTGAGAATTGATTAGCTTAATATTGACCGATTTCACAAAATGGCTGCCAGTTCTGTGATTAGCCAGCGGCTCTACCTTCATTTTTCGTGATCCAATACTCCTGAAGTTCACAAGAGCTTGATTTTATTGGATTTTCAGGGAGATAAATGAGGAATCATTGATTGCTTTGAAATTGGAGGGTCAGTTCACACTAATGAGAGAAGACCACACAGAAGCCATTTTGTTCCATCCATCGATAGACCTAAGTGAACTGTGTCATGGGGGCTGTAATGTGCTGTGGGACTATTAGTCCCAAAAGTCCACAAGGTTCGTACCCAAAGGTTATACCATTAATGCACAGCTATCATACCAAGATAATTAGATCTGCAGGGCAATATATAGATCTATGCATGGCATAAAGGGCCTGAATCGATAGGGGACCTGAAGCTTGCTAATCGCATGGGTTAATCGGTGAACTCTCCCAAGACTTGATTAACGCCGTGCTTTCCAAATGTCAGAACTATGCAAGTTTATTAACAAAAATGTATACTGGTCCTCTTTATGTAGATATACATACAGGACCAATGCTAGAATATTGTGTGCCTTAAGCAAGACCAGCTATTTGCAACCCCCCCAGTCAGCAAGGTTATATCTGTGAAGAAAAATGGTGAAAAAAGTAACAGAGATGGTGTGCAGCAAAATGCAGCCCCTAAATGTACACAAGGCTGTGACCGGCTTACCAGACCAACTGCCCCATCCAGGGTAAGAAACAGAGTTGTCCAGTCAGTGCCTTCACAAGAGGGCAAATGCCCTGCCAGGCTGCCCTATATACTCCCTACGGAAGAGAACGCACCGGCCACGCTGGTCCCCCATTCGGTGCGCATCGCTCGCCCAATCCAATATCCACAGTTTAACTGCGCGTGTGCAAGATGGGTGATCACCCATGCGCAGCAGAACCGCCTTCTTGAAAGAGGGCAGGGTGGAGGCATACCAAGCTTCAGGCACCGACCCAACAGGGACAACCTGTCCGCACGACCTCGAAGACCCAGGCATCCAAAAAGCTTGAGGGGTCACAGGAACACCTGCCAAAGGAAGAAACCCACACCAGACCACACTTAGTGCTCCACCACAAGAGGGGAGCTAACAGAAAATAACTAAGTATGCAAAACCGAAAAGAAAAAAAAATATAACGATAGGGACTACTGTAGGTCAAGGTCAAACAGTACGAATCAGCAGTCATGGCTGCGCCCAAGGCAGCTGTCTTCTTCGTCTAGCAGTAGGGCTGGCCCTGTGTACATACTATATTTGAGAGCCTCAAGCTTTAGTTTAGAGCTAACCTCTGCCCAAAACATTTTTTAACATATTCCACTCCACCACCCTTCCTGAAAAGATATTTAATTTTTATTTAAACTTGTGTTCCCAAGAGTCATGGAGTCCTTTTCCTTGCCGATTTGTTGTCCTCACCGGGGCTGTTGATGTAATCAGGCTGTTGGAGCCAAGAGGGAGCTCTCTATTGCTTCTTCCATAAACGGGGCATGTTTTTGGATCACATATTGGCCACTGATTGGCAGGGAAGAAGTGGTCAACTGAGACAATGCTAAAAACTGTCTTCCTCTGCGTACGCAGCAATGCAGCTCTGTGCAGATTCTTACGGGGACAACGTTGCTGTTAATTCACTACCCTACAGCATTGCCACCATCCTGGAGGTGGACCAGAGGTCTGACAAGATCACCAGGAATTTTTGGAAGGAAGAAGTTAAATTTGGTAAATATAATTTTGCACTATATGTAGCACCCTGGACATGGTACACCTAACTGTTCTTGATCAAGGTTCAAAGCACTCACACTACCCAAATGAACCAAAGGGGGTAAAACCTTATACTCCTATGAACCTAGGTGGGACTGATTCTTTTTAAAGGACCTGGTTACTCTTCCACATTGTGGTAACACGCTTAACATGCATTGCAATGCTATTTTTGAATGACCTCCCAGTGCTCTAAGGCAGTGGTTCTCAATTCCGGTCCTCGGGACCCACCAACAGGCCAGGTTTGCAAGATAACTAAATTACATCACAGGTGATCTCATTTGCTGCTCAGTAATTGCAGTATTCTAGTCTGCATCCCCCAAGGTAATACTTAAAATCTGGCCTGTTAGTGGGTCCCGAGGACCGGAATTGAGAACCACTGCTCTAAGGCAGTGTGGTGCGGTGCGTGTTAGAAAAAAGCATTGACCCGTCTTCTCTTCTGCCAGCGGTGACCTCTGTCTACTGTCTTATGGACCCCCTTATCATTGGCTCAATTGACCTCTATCCTTGGCTCTGCTGACCCCTGCCCTCTGCGCTGCCAGCGGTAGCCCCTGTCCTCTGCCCTGCCAGCGGTGGCCCCTGTCCTCTGCCCTGCCAGCGGTGGCCCCTGTCCTCTGCCCTGCCAGCGGTGGCCTCTGTCCTCTGCCCTGCCACCGTTGGCCCCTGTCCTCTGCCCTGCCACCGTTGGCCCCTGTCCTCTGCCCTGCCACCGTTGGCCCCTGTCCTCTGCCCTGCCACCGTTGGCCCCTGTCCTCTGCCCTGCCACCGGTGGCCCCTGTCCTCTGCCCTGCCACCGTTGGCCCCTGTCCTCTGCCCTGCCACCGTTGGCCCCTGTCCTCTGCCCTGCCACCGTTGGCCCCTGTCCTCTGCCCTGCCACCGGTGGCCCCTGTCCTCTGCCTTGCTGGACCCCGCCCTTGGCTCTGCTGACTCCTGTTCTCTGCCCTGCCAGCAGTGACCCCTGTCCTCTGCCTTGCTGAACCCTGGCCTCTGCCCTGCCAGCAGTGACCCCTGTCCTCTGCCTTGCTGGACCCTGTCCTCTGCCCTGCCAGCAGTGACCCACGGTCCTCTGCCTTGCTGAACTCTGTCCTTTAGCCCTGCCAGCAGTGACCCCCCTGTCCTCCTCCCTACTGACCTCCAGTACACTGCCTTACCAATTCCTGTACACTCCCCCCTGCTGAAATTCCATCCTTCGCCCTGCTGACTCCTGTTCTCTACCCTACTGATTCCCAGTGCAGTGCCTTACTAATTCCTGTACACTGCCCTTCGGACCCCTGTACGCTGTCCTACAAACTGCTGACCCTATCCTCTGCCCTGCTAACCCCCCCCCCCCCCCCATCCTCTGCCTCCCTGACATTTTTTTTACTGCACCCTCCCATCAGACTGGCTAGATCCTGCCATGTAGTGTGTGTTTTTAGCACATTGGGATGCATTAACAGCCCATTTATTTTAAATGGGCTACCTTATCGCAACGCATGTTTATGCACCGCAAACTAGCAACTGGGCCCTCAGGTTTTCATCCTGTCTGTAATGAGGACTGTAAAACACAGTATGCCTTGCATGGATGTATCTAAGATCATTCTTGTTCAAAAGCCTGTTTCGGCATCTGTTCAATAAATGATGTGCGTGTCTTCCCTACTCTTTTCCAGAAACATTGACCTAATTATACTTTTATCAAGACTGTTGTCCTAAATATACCAAGTCATTAAGCTTTGCCTATGGCAGCAGTTTTCTAATGTATTCACAGGGGTCCCCTAAGTGCACCTGAAGAATTATTAGCCGGTCCGAGGCATCGGATCCTACAGAATATTCTATCATCTTTCCAGCTGCTGTTGGTTAGAATTACAGTATTCTGTGTAGTACAAAAAATACTAATAGGCAGCGACAGGCTCTACTAGTATAGTTCTAGTAGGCAGTGCTGAGACCTGTGGTGCCTCAGCATAATTTTTATGGGAAGAAGTTTTATAGTGCTTAGATCTTTACAATGGTGGGATGATTGCTCAACTGGGTTGGAAGTATCCAAGAAATACAGCATTGATTTCTCTTTGGTTTGGCTGGGCCTGGGTAGAAAGTGAAAAGGGTGAAGGTAACAAGTATTGCATAACTTACATAACTTTAAATCGCAATGGATTCAGGACCCCACCCACACAGTTTACACTGGTCTGCATTTTCCGCCAGGAAGATACTTGCATTAGTGAGTACGTATGTGGGCTGTTATATAGGATATGTTCATGGGGTGCAGAGCCAGCTCCTCGGTCCTGCTGGCAGCAGCGGTGGTGGCTAGACTGGCGGCGGGATACTCTTAGCTATAGCGGGAGGCAGCCTCGGTGTCATAGGAGGACCAGGTGGCCTGGCGGTGTCAGGAGTTCATGGCAGCTTCTGTGACCCCAGTAGAGGATCTGAAGGAGAAAAGCCAGGACACCAAGACCAGCATAGAGCTCCTCATCATGGAGACTCTGGGTGAGGTGTGCTGGGCCCTGGAGAGGGAAAACAGGGGCTTCACCTTCACTGTGGACCGCTGGGAGAGGAAGGAGGGTGAGTGCCATATAGCCTGCCGATCACTGTCCTGGGGTGGTTGATTTCTGTCCTCTGCCTGCCTTATACTGTCTATGAGGGTGCTGATTACTTACAACTCCGCTTATATGCCACACATGGCACAGGTTTCTAACCCCTTACTTAGAACATCTGGCAAGTGTATGCAATAATAAATTGAAAAGTAGTAAATTTATATTTTTAATTTAACATCCCCCTCCCTTTAAATATGCATTATTATTATTTGCATTTATATTGCGCCAACAAATTCTGTAGCACTTCACAACATTCAATTACAAGCAAGTGGGTCCCAAAAAATAACTGTTTTCAGAAGTGGGTCTTGGCCCAAAAAAGTTTGGGAAGCCCTAATATAAACCATTCCATTGTAGCTCTGGCTGTATGTTTAGGGTTCTTGTCCTGCTGGAAGTTGAACCTCCTCCCCAGTCTCAAGTCTTTTGCAGACTCCTAACAGGTTTTCTGCTAAGATTGCCCTGTATTTGGCTCCATCCATCTTCCCATCAACTCTGATCAGCTTCCCTGTCCCTGCTGAAGAAAAGCATCCCCACAACATGATGCTACCACCACCATGTTTCACAGTGGGGATGGTGTGTTCAGGGTGATGTGCAATGTTAGTTTTCTGCCACACATAGCGTTTTTCTTTTAGGCCAAAATGTTACATTTTAGTCTCATCTGACCAGAGCACCTTCTTCCACATGTTTGCTGTGTCCCCCACATGGCTTCTCCCAAACTGCAAACAGACTTCTTATGGCTTTCCTCCTGCCACTCTTCCATAAAGGTCAGATTTGTGGAGTACACGACTAATAATTGTCCTGTGGACAGATTCTCCCACCTGAGCTGTGGATCTCTGCAGCTCCTCCAGAGTTCCCATGGGCCTCTTGGCTGCTTCTCTGATCAATGCTCTCCTTGCCCGGCCGGTCAGTTTAGTTTTCTAATTAAATTTGAATTTCCAAAGAGAATATAATAGAAAATAGAAAAACCTAGAAGAGAAAAAGGTAGAATAGAAAAAAAGGTCCGGTTTGGTTATGTTTTATTTTGTTGTGCTTTGTCAAGATATTTCACATTGTTTGTAATCTATACGCAAGACACCTCTCAAGTCGAAGAAGGGTACTATTGGGTATACTGTTCTTTTGTTATACTGTATTTGACCCTTCTCTTTATTCTTTTTGTATTGTTCTAATATTTTAATAAAATATTTTGGAAAAAAGGGATAGAATGGAACAAAAAAAAAATAGAGTAAAATAGAAGAGAAAATAAAGGAATAGAATAAAATAGAATATAACCATCTTCTGGAATTTGAATAGAATAAACAATAAAATAGAATATAATAATATAACCATTAACTGAATTTCGAACAGAATAAATTCTATTATGAATGGAATTTGAAAATTTTGAACCAATTTGAATAAAAAAAATTCCAAAAATGAATTAAACACATTTAACTAAAGGAATTTATGGGAATAACAAATTGAAACGAAACCATGTTTTGTGTTCTACACATGTCTAGCAGCCAACACAGAGCAATATAAGAGAAATCAACAAAGAGGGCTGCAGCTAGGTATCCTAATCCGGCCAAAGGGCTCTTTCACACGGTCCACCTCCGTAGGCGGATCCGTGCTGCTCAGCCGGGATCGATCCGCCGATCCCCGCTGAGCCGGCGGATGACAGCTCCGTCTCCGC
>NC_138774.1:51482081-51569581 GCF_965119305.1 Pelophylax lessonae
TTCCAACACAAATCCCCCTAAATCACTACTCTTGGCACTCTCCCCCTCCCCCCCCCCTCCAGATTTCCCCTCCTAGAATAATACTTACCCCTTGCCACACTTCAAATTCCCCCTTCCCAAACAAATCCCCTCCCCTACAATCTCCTTGTGGCACCCCCCACATTAGTGCCCAGGGCAGCCGTCCCTTCTGCCCACCCCTTGTCCCGGCCCTGGGTAGAGGTTAGCAGGTGCGTGACATGCAGGGGAGGGCAGTGATTGCACTCAAGTACTGCTTTTGATTCTCATCCAGTCTATGGCTTCTCTGTGGAAACAGAAAGAAGGGCACTCTGCCCTCACTTCCCAGCACTCTGAATACAGATGGAGGTGTTTCCAGTGGCTGTCATCCTCTCTTCTGCCCACAGGCTGCTATTGGAAGGAGGAGATAGCAGACTCCTCCCTCCAGCAACCATTGAGTTCCCTGCTTTGCCTGAAAGTCGTGACTCTGCAATCGCTTCTGTCAATGAGGCCGCTGCAGAATAGAGCGGCTCCAGTGCTTCCTTCCCGCTTCACGTAACTCTGTGCCCAGGGTGCTTTTTTCCCTTTTGCCCACACCTTGTCCCAGTCCTGGTTAGATGACCCAAGACATGGCCTGTGTAAAGTGTTGAAAAACTTTGGAATCTTCTGAATGCACAATTCCGCAACCAACTATATTAAAGGGGCACTCTTGTTACCCCGTAGAACCCAGTAATATGAACTGGCTATTGAATAAGGCTGATGGCCTATATCAACCCTATTCTATAAAGAGTTTGTTTTACGGGGGTAATTCTTATGTGCAGTCCCCCAAGCCAACCAGATCAGACTGGTGATGGATAGAGATGGGATCAGGCGTGTTCGGGATCCTAGTCCCAACCCACATGCCCAATCCAGCCAGGAAGGTCACCTGCACACTGCTAATCACAGGCAGGAGCCATTCTGTTGAAGTTCAACCTCCCTATTGGATCCTTATGTGTTAATAAGAATACCATAGATGAGTATTGAAAGCTGATGCTGCTTTTAGCTGGGATTCCCACTACCCACACAAGGAGCAAACAGTGAAACCCTTCTTGCTCCCATAAAAAGGTACTCATTCCATGTTGGTGGTGCTGGCTGAGGTTTTACTGAACTGGAGACTGACAGCTACACTATAGAGCAATAAGATCCACTCGCACGCCATGTTTCCTAATGCTCTGAGTGCTTTCTGAAGCCTGGGGCCAAAAAAATGTTATTGTATTGAATGGCTCAATGCACACAAGCAATAAGGAGAGCTTTCATTTAAAGCATAACTAAAGCCACCGATTTAACGGTTTCCGAAAAACCATCACATTCAAGGCATGCCTCTGGTCATAACTGTAACGCTCCCCCTTTTTTTTTTTTTTTTTTTTTTATTGAGACTTTAAATCTGCTTTTAAGATGAATTACAGAAATTTTGACAAAAAAAGGGAAGGCACATTATGAGTTAAGTCCAAAGAGGTGTATGACATCTCCTGAACTTATCTCTATTATTTATATCTGACCGTTCTATTGCACTCCCGCTATTGCTGTATTTCCAGGAGCCCGACGCCAATGCTTAAGGTCTAACATTAGAGTCAGTGCAGCTGTTATGTGTGCACCTCCCCTTCTCCTGCCCAATCACAGAAGCCTTTGTATTATATGAACCTATTCACAAAATACCAAGGCTTCTCTGAATGGGCGGTAGAGTTGGAGGGGCGGGCATAGCTGCTCTGTGTGCCATAAACCTGTCCGATATCAATAACAGAGGGAAGTCCAGGAGATGCCATGCACCTCCTTGAATTTAACGCAGTGTGTCTGCACTTTTTACACAGTGACTGAATTCCTGGAATAAGAAATAAGTTCACCTTTCATAACATGTTACATCCTTATTCGGGTGTAACATGTAAGATATTATGAATGCACCTGCTCCCGCTCCCCCGCTGTGACAGCTAGCGAGAATCTTCTCCTCTCCACTAGCTGTCACAATTTGAAAACAACTTGTGCGGGGCTCCACCCACCTGGCTGCATCACTCATTCACAGCGCTCTGTGAATGGAAAACTACAAGGTTTTGTGGCTGTCGGCTTGTAGTTTTCAATGAACTACCATGGGGCTGTGAGTGAGCACTGTGGTAGTTCGTTCATTCTTACTGTCAGAATGTATTGGCTTCCTCATACGAGGTACAAGCAAGGCTATACACTGACTGCTGATCGCTGGCGCAATGCTTCACAGGTTCCAAAAACAATAAATAATAATTAATGCACATTTTTTTTTTTTCCTGCAAAAAAAATGTGCAATTTATTATTTTTTGTGAAAAGGTGAATTTATCATTTAAGATGCCCTATGCCAGTGATGGCGAACCTTGGCACCCCAGATGTTTTGGAACTACATTTCCAATGATGCTCAACTACACTGCAGAGTGCATGAGCAACATGGGAAATGTAGTTCCAAAAGATCTGGGGTGCCAAGGTTCGCCATCACTGCCCTAGGCTGTAAAGGAGAGGGGTACTTAGTTCCGCTTTAGTGCCTGAAGGCCCGTACACGTGATTGGAAAATCGTGCGATAAATACCGCTTTTGAAGAGCCTGTACAATAATCTGATGGCTAGTACAGAGCTTTCGAGAGCCGATCACGACAGTTCATCCGATTATTATCCGAAGGGACAAACATGAAAATACCAGATCCTAGGACTTTCGTTTTTTAATCAGTACAGTCGTCATCCGAAAATACAATATAAATACATTGCAACACAGTATATCACTTCCGATTTATTTATTTTTTTTTTCTATCGTACGAGAAATTTTGCATCTTTAGTAACCTCTTCATTTTTGATATAAGGCTACGTTCACATCTTGGCGTTGCTATTTACAGGCATTTTTTCAGGCATTCTTATGGGCGCTTTTTCAGGCGTTTTACAGTCGTTTTTAGGTTGACAAGTGACCAATTTAAAAAAATAAAACCGCCTGTAATCTGCCCAAAAAGAAGCTCATGTACTATTTTGAGATTTGGGCGTTTTGCTTAAAACGTCAAAACGCTCAGATGTGAACAGGGGCCATTGAAATGAATAGGATTTGTCTTGTTGAGTGTTTTTTGAGTGTTTTTTGAGCTGATCCTAGAGCAGAAAAAACTCCCCAATAACGCCCCAAAACGCCTACATGTCAAACTAAGACTAGCATGCAAAAAAAAAAAAAAACTGACGATCTGATCATCTCATCGTGTGTACCAGGCATTAGTGCCGGTTCACACTAGGTTGCTCCGACTTCGAGGGCGACCTGTGAAGTCGCGTGCAGCGCGACTTCGGCGCGACTTGCATGGACTTCATAAAATGAATGTCCATGCAAGTCGCTCCAGGTCGCCCCGAAGTAGTACAGGACCCTTTTTCTAAGTCGGAGCGACTTGTGTCGCTCCTATTAGAACGGGTCCTGTAGCAGTCAATGGACCGCGACGGTGCGTGACTTGTCAGGCTGACCAAGTCGCCTGACAAGTCGGATTAGTGTTTACCGGCTCCAAGTCTCCCATGTGGGAAACAGTTTTTTAATTTTTTAAAAATATTATTAATTTCTTTGCACCAGAGATGATCTGTGTTACAGAAACAGACGACTCTCCCACTTTGGAAACTTTTAATTCTTTGGGGGGTGCGGGTACCTCCCACCTCTAGGCGATCTGAGCGGAAGTTCACCCCCAAATCCCTCCACCACCTCCTCCTCCTTTGCTCGCAGCCTTCTGGGGCACATAATAGGTTCATTTATAGCGCAGCGCTGCTCGCGCATCCACAGTGCAAGGAGTCACAGCCGGCTACCCCTGGTACATATAAAGGTGCAGGAGACCCGAAGACTGGTGAAGAACCGGCCCAGGTGACGACGGTGATGGATCCCTGGATAGATACATTTTTCTTTTTTATTAAAGCGGTTGTAAACCTCCGAATTTTTTTTTTTTTTTTTTAAAGACAAACACATAATGAGCTAGTATGCATCGCATACTAGCCCATTATGAAATACTTACCTTAGAACGGAGCCTCAAAGTGCCGATCGCTCACGTCTCTCAAGGGTGACGTGCTGTCGCCCTTCTTCCGGGTTTGCGGCATCCAGCCATCTGATTGGCTGGAGCCGTGATGACGTCACTCCCACGCATGTGCGCGGGAGCCGATAGTCACGGCACAGGGCTCTGAAGGAACGACACCAGCGGCCGTTCCTTCAGAGCGCATGCGCCAGTGACGTCACTGGCTGCATGTAAGGTAAATATCTCCTAAACGGTACATGTTTAGGAGATATTTACAGTACCTATAGGTAAGCCTTATCATAGCGCTAATTCTGCGCTCCTGTGACCTGTTTCCAGCAGACAGCGGGTTGACTTCACAGCCGCTGGGGGCCTGAGCCAGCTGCTCCAGTCCCCTAATAGCACAGTGCTCCAGTGAACATGGGGAGGCAGAGCAGACAGCCATGACTGACAGCCACCAGCTCTCTGCTCACAGAGCTCTGAGAACCGAGCGATCAGTGGTGTTTGATCGCTCGGTTCTCAGTCTTAGCCGGCAGGGGACAGATGCAGCATCCACCTAGGTAAGTATGATTTTTAAAAAAAAAAAAATCCCAAACTTCTCTTTTAAGGCCTTGTGCACACTGGACATTATCGAAACGTCAGCAGAAAGCTGTAACTGTAGAAGGAGTTTTTCAGCTTTTTTTGCAGTAGCGTTTTTTTAGCTTTTTTTCAGCTGTAGCATTTTTTAGCTTTTTTATTAGCAAAACTATACTCCCACAAAAGCTTATGGATCAAAAACATTGATAAGCGTTGAATAGCTGCGTTTTTCGGTGCTCTTTGGCGTTTTTAAGCTTTTGTCAGTTAGGCTAGGTTCACATGTAGGCGTTTTGGGGCGTTTTTGGGGAGTTTTTCTGCTCTAGGATCAGCTCAAAAAATGGCCAACAAGAAAAATCCTATTCATTTCAATGGCCCCTGTTCACATCTGAGCATTTTGACGTTTTAAGCAAAACGCCCAACGCTCAAAAAAGTACATGAGCTTCTTTTTGGCCAGATTATAGGCGTTTTTATTTTTTTCCATTGGTTACTAGTCAACCTAAAAAGGCCTGCACAAAAACGCCTGTAAAAACGCCTGAAAAAACGCCTAAAAAACACCTGTAAATAGCAACGCCAAGATGTGAACGTAGCCTTAGAGCGTTTTTGCAGCTGAAAAATGCCTCTTAAAACGCCACTAGTTCAAGGTTTTTTTTCCAGCCAGAAAACGCCCCTGCCAAAACCTGCTGATAACAGCCTGTGTGTGCATGGACACCTAGGAGAACATGTTGGGGAGTTTGATGCCAAAAACAGCCGCTGTAAAAACGTCCCGTGTGCATGAGGCCTAAAAGTCAGAAGCTGCAGTATTATTATTTTATTTTTTTGGGAGGGGAAAACTAAAGCTGCTCTGTAACTTTCTTCCTGCTTTCTGCCAGCAATTGTTAGGAGTATCGTTTATCTTTGCCTTTGCATACCTTTTATCTCTTCATAGCTCTCCAGAATATGCCCGCTGTTGTTGATCTGGTACCGTGCGGAGACGCTGCGCACTTGTGTGTACGGCCCGTGTATAATGTCTGTGTGGCCCGTAACAACCAATCAGGGTCCTTTCTTTAAAAATGTTACTAGATATAGGAAAAAATACCCCGTGGATCTGACTGATAACTGATGGCAATGCTCCAGTGTAATTAGCCACAATGGCTTTACGCTTCCATAGAGGACGCATTCTCCTCCTGAACCCGCTCCATGCTGCTCACTGCTGTGGTATTGGTATGCACACAGCGGGGTGGCTCTCTTTTGGCCAGAATCCATTTTAACTGCACAGTGACAGCCAGCATGGGGCACAGCGTGTGGGGTGCAGGCATGTTGCTCTCTAACCTCTTCCCCCTCTTCGGCTGCCATGGCAACGGAGGTGACATGCGTGCCCCCTGTCATGTCGCTTCAGCAGGAGAGCAGTGTTTGGCGGTTCACTATTCGGAGTGACACTGAGCGCGGCCCGTCCTTATGGAACGTTCGGTGTGAATAGGAGTCCTGGGATATCATTAACAGAGTGGTTATTCACTACTATAGACAAAAAGGGGGGTCATTGGGCAGCGCTGGGGTCTGGGGCCTACTTGGGAACTTGAAGTATAACTAAAGGCAAAGCTTCTTTTTTTTGCTTTGGATAAAGTGGAGGGGGTGGATTAGAGCCCCTGTCAGTTTTTATTGCTGTCTGTGCCCCCTTTAGGGAGATTCGCCCCCTCTATTTGTTCTGTTTACCATTATCATTGAAGGTGAAAGAAAATCCCACATTTTGGGTAGTCCCCAGAAAAGTAATAGAGGGGAAATCTTCCAATGGGGACACTAGTTCTGGTGACCTGGGGGTCCCCAAGGAATTCCCTTAATTTGCAGGGATTTCCTCTCACTTCCTGTTTGGCTATGGGACAGGAAGTAAAGGGAATACTCCCCAATAGGACACCTATGGCAAAAATTGTTGGATAAAGTGGAGGAGGTGGATAAGAGCCCATGTCTGTTTTTATTGCTGTCTGTGCCCCCATTAGGGAGATTCGCCCTCTCTTATGTGTCCTGTTTACCATTATCATTGAAGGTGAAACAAAATCCTAATTTTGGGTTGTTCGTAGAAAAGTAATCGAGGGGAAATCTTCCAACGGGAACACTAGTTCTAGTGATCTGGGGGTCCCCAAGGAATTCCCTTAATTTTGCAAGGATTTCCTCTCACTTCCTGTTTGGCTTTGGGACAGGAAGTAAAGGGAAATCTCCCCAATGGGACACCAATGGCAAAAACAAAATGTGACCGGGGTTATAACCCTCCTTTGCTCTATTCTAAATGGAAAAAAAAAAGTTTTGCCCATAGGTTCCCATGTCATTATTTCACTTCTGCCATTCCCATAGCTCCCAACTGTTCCTGATTTGGAGGGGCTGTCTCTGATTTGGAGGGACTGTCCCTGATTTGGAGGGACTGTCCCTGATTTGGAGGGACTGTCTCTGATTTGGAGGGACTTTCTCTGATTTGGAGGGACTGTCTCTGATTTGGAGGGACTGTCTCTGATTTGGAGGGACTGTCTCTGATTTGGAGGGTCTGTCTCTGATTTTGGAGGGTCTGTCTCTGATTTTGGAGGGTCTGTCTCTGATTTTGGAGGGGCTGTCTCTGATTTGGAGGGGCTGTCTCTGATTTGGAGGGGCTGTCTCTGATTTGGAGGGACTGTCTCTGATTTTGGAGGGACTGTCTCTGATTTGGAGGGGCTGTCTCTGATTTGGAGGGACTGTCTCTGATTTTGGAGGGACTGTCTCTGATTTTGGAGGGACTGTCTCTGATTTTGGAGGGACTGTCTCTGATTTTGGAGGGACTGTCTCTGATTTGGAGGGGCTGTCTCTGATTTGGAGGGACTGTCTCTGATTTGGAGGGACTGTCTCTGATTTGGAGGGACTGTCTCTGATTTTGGAGGGACTGTCTCTGATTTTGGAGGGGCTGTCTCTGATTTTGGAGGGGCTGTCTCTGATTTTGGAGGGGCTGTCTCTGATTTTGGAGGGGCTGTCTCTGATTTTGGAGGGGCTGTCTCTGATTTGGAGGGGCTGTCTCTGATTTGGAGGGGCTGTCTCTGATTTGGAGGGACTGTCTCTGATTTGGAGGGACTGTCTCTGATTTGGAGGGACTGTCTCTGATTTGGAGGGACTGGCTCTGATTTGGAGGGACTGGCTCTGATTTTGGAGGGACTGGCTCTGATTTTGGAGGGACTGGCTCTGATTTTGGAGGGACTGTCCTTGATTTTGGAGGGACTGTCCTTGATTTTGGAGGGACTGTCCCTGATTTCAAACAAATGTCCCTCTTTCCTCCTCATTTGTCCCTCATTTTGCTCTGATCTATATATATTTGTATATGAAATGCACTTTTTACCTTTCAAAAAGTGTTTCCCAGTGCTAAACCTTTCATCCAATTTCTAAATTTCTGCATTTGTAAATGTCAAAAGCCAATATATAAAGGAATAGTAGTGGTAATAAAAAAAAAAAAAAAAACACTTGTGGGTTTAACTAATCATCATCTTTTTTTTCTTCTTCTTGGGGGGCATGGCAGGGGGGGGGGGTGCCTTATTTCTACATACTTTTTCTACTAGGTGTCCCTCGTTTCCATCTCAGAAATTTGGGAGGTATGCATTCCTATGTCGGGAAATATTGTGCTTTTTGATTGGACGGGTTCCGGTCAGATCGCTTTTCTGAGTATTTCTTCAGATTAAATAAAGTTAGTTCTCCATCGGATAGCTACAAAGCGCTCGTGCGCAGCAGAGCAATCATTTCCTCCATATCCCCTGACAGTAGGTGGTCGGAGACTTTGGTTTTTATGACGGAGACATATTTTTACAACACTGCTGTGTCAGGCGATTGCTGTCAAATGATATTAGATTGTTTTAGCTTTGAAATCGCTCCGGGATAGATCATAAAATAAAGGCACACATGTCGCTGCTCTGAAGAAGCTTGCAATCTAATTTTGCTACTATGGTCATACAAGTACAGTAAAGCTGAGCGTAAAAAAAAAATGCCCTTACAGTGGGGAGGGAAAAGGTTAAATCAGTGGTTTTAGTTAGTGGAACTAAACTCGCATCCCATGCCGGCGCCAACTTCATCTCCTGGTCTTCTTCCGGTTTTGCAATCTTCAGCTGTCTGGATTAGCGGGAATGACAAATCTCTCATATGTGTGCATGGGAGTTCATTAAAGAGGTTGTAAACCCTGGGGAAACATACAAAACAAAAACCTGTAAGACAAAGGCATAATAAACTAATATGCATCGCGTACCAGCTCAATATGAAATACTTACCTTAGAACGAAGCCCTCCAGCGGCGCCGGCACACCACTGAGGCGGCTGACATCTTCCGTCGTGTTTATTCTCGGTTCTTGGGCTCCACCTCTGTGAGTGCCTGGAGCCCCGATGACGTCACTCCCGCCCATGTGCGCGTAAGCCATTGGTCGCGGCACAGGGCTCTGAAGGGGCACGGGCAGCTATTCCTTCAGAGCGCATGCGCCTGTGACGTCATCGGCGCCGTATACAGTAAATATACAGTAAATATCCCCTAAATGGTGCAAGTTTAGGAGATATTTACAGTACCTTTACGTAAGCCTTACTATAGCCTACCCAGGGCTTTTTTTTCAGCAGGAACGCGGGGGAACGCAGTTCTGGCACCTCCAGCACTGAATATATTTTATGACAAGGAGTGCCTGAGGGTCTAATGATGCTGCCTGCTGGGGACTATTGTCGCTGGTAGAGATCTATTTTTGTGTGGTGGGGGTATCTATTGTTGCTGCCAGGGGGTCTTATAATGCTGGTGGGTCAATTGTTTGTGGGAGAGATCTACCGTTGAGGGAGAGGTCTATTACTGCTGGAGGGTATATTGATGCTGGCCGGTGGGAGATCTGATGTTGTTGCTGGGGATCAAGGGATCCATTGTTGCTGGGGAATCTATTGTTGCTGGGGGGGGGTTCTTTTGTTGCTGGGGTGGGGGGGGGGTCTATCAATTCTATACAAATTACCTAGTAGCACAAAATTATACTTATTATCTAAAAGAAGCAGTACAGGGCGGTGGATAGGGAGTGGAACCAAGGGATGGTGCGCAGAGGTGGGTAGGGGGCAGAAATTACTCAGAAGGGAGGAGATCCTGCACCTATTCTCTGAGAAAAAAAGCCCTGGGCCTACCTATAGGTACAAACAAACCAGGGAAGATTACTTCCTCTTTAATTCTGGCACCAACGTGTGTCTAGAGCATGGGTGTCCAACCATTTGGCTTTTCTGGGCCACATTGAGTGTAGAGAAATTCTCTCGGGCCGCATATAAAATATATACTATAGTTAAGGTATATAGGTAATAAAACGCTGCTGCGCCCTTCCCGCGCTGCCGCGCCCTCCCTTCCCCAGCACTAATTTAACACAACTAGTGGATGATCCCCTCCGAGGCAGCCACTGCCTACAGATAGTTGGAAGCCGCCGTGGCCATGCCCCTGACTCGACTTCCTTCCTCCCCAGCAAAAAAAAAAAAATTGTCAGGGGGCAGTGGGCCGCATTGCCTGTGGTTCTGGGCCGCATGCGGCCCCCGGGCCGCAGGTTGGACATGCCTGGTCTAGAGTGTACATTGAGCTGCACATGAGCCGCTCATTGTCCATTCTAAAGAAGAATGTGACAAGGCAGGTATGTTGCTTTTATTGTAGAAGACCTAACATGTTCTTTCTGCAATACAGTTCTGGCTTGGGCCTCTTGCACAATGCAGCTTGAATAAGTTCAGTACAGCTTTTTTTATTTTTTACTGAGCTAAAATACAGCCCATTAATTGTAATGTGCCTATACACACATGCGCATAAACAAGCGCCGCGCATTATGAAATAAAATTAAGTTGCATTTTTGGTCAGTAAATTAGGCCTCATGCGCACTAATATGCATAAATACGTGTGAATGGTCATTTGCATATTGTACAAAACGAGAACAAGTTTGCGCTTAAATGAAAATATACAATTGCACAAACATATATACGCGGAAATGCATGCAAATATGCGCACATACATAAAAAAAAAAAAGTCTGAAAAAGTAGATGCCCAAACAGAAGTTTAATGTGCAAGAGCCCTACAGCCGTTTGATTTTTTTATTTTTTTTTCCCTCGGCCTCTAAACTCCCCTTCATGTTAATTTATGTGTCCGTGCACACTATAGGAGTTTTACGAGTCTAGAGGCAGTAAAAAAAAAAAAAAAAAAAAAAAAAAAACATCACTTGTGCATTGAAAAGAGGAGGGTTTTGGCATAAAATAACGCCTGATGCACCTAAACATAGGTAAACTTGTGTAAACTTTAGGCTTTTTTTTGTTTTCTTTTCTTTTTTTTGCTTGACCATTCTTTAAAATATTATTCTGGCCAATGAAATGAATAAATGCTGAAACGCTTGACGAGCCGACACTCACTTGAGAAAAACGCTGCTTAGGACTTTTTTGCAGCTGCTTTTCTCCTGCCAAGAAAAAAATGTTTGGAAGAGTCCCAGTGTGCATGAGGCTTTAGTGTTTGGAGTTGCTTTGCAGTTCATGGTAGGGTTTTAGGGTTTTATTTTTATAATAAAAATAAGGTTTGTTTTGTTGCCATCATCCCTATGATCAATACTAAAGAAAGGGGTTTGGTTCCTCTAGCCAAAAGGGAGAAAAAGGTGGGATTTTGTAGGCAATTAGTAAAATATATCAAATTTATTGAAAAGTTTATATACATCAAACAAACAAAAAGAAGGTTAAGTAATATGATGCAAGGTCATATGAAAATTATAACAATCAACTTGTAAACCATTTTACTTATTATTCGGAGTGGTGATTCCCGGTTGTAGAACTGGGGTTCCGACGCGTTTCGGCATTAATTTATAGCCTTTATCAAGGAAAAATCACCAAACTCTATGAAGTGAAAAGTGAAGAAATAACAAAAAAATAGTGACTGTTGTGCAAAGCAGATTATATAATAATATCGTTTTTTCTGGTTGTGTACCTAAATTGCAGAGATGATTGTCCCCATGAACATTGGTGAGAGGGTTTTGTAGTCCGTGGTTCCCAGGGTTGCTACTGGATCCTGAGCGTGTTGGGTCTGGAAAGTAAATTAAGTATTGAGGCAAACAATGTTGCCAATTCTCTTTGAATTAAAATTAGAGAAAATCAATTTTAACTAACTATAGCCCACAGATGATGTATCCAAGTGGGGGTGAGAATCCTAGGGTATATCTGTGTGTACTGCTCTCATACTCGCATATTCCAGATTTCCGGTTTCCTGAAAAAATGGAGAGGAGAGTGTGTATTATATCCAGAATTGGAAGGAATTGTCTTAGGGAATGGTCTTGGTGAAACATAACTTACATTGGATTGAGTAAGAATTTGGACAAGAGTTCCCTCCAATTATCCCTATGAAAGGAGCCGGGGAACCTATGTTAGAAATAAAAACGCTGCTTGGGACTTTTTTACAGCTGCTTTTCTCCTGCCAAGAAAAAATGTTTGGAAGAGTCCCAGTGTGCATGAGGCTTTAGTGTTGGAGTTGCTTTGCAGGTTAGACTTATCCTCCAATACACACATTACAATCAGATCGT
The DNA here is from genome assembly GCF_965119305.1 of Pelophylax lessonae. Classification (NCBI taxonomy): domain Eukaryota; kingdom Metazoa; phylum Chordata; class Amphibia; order Anura; family Ranidae; genus Pelophylax; species Pelophylax lessonae. Next base: position 51,494,173 of record NC_138774.1, read on the forward strand.
ACAATCTCCTTTAGATCTACCAACAGCTATGTAGTATAAGGGCTTGCCTGATTGGATACACATTGATTGAATAGAATAGGTAGGTCCTCCTACTACATAGTTTTAGTCAATCTAAATTTGTGCAAAGATTATATGATTAGATTTGAATGTCAATGGTGACCTAAAGTCAGGAACACACTATATTACCAGTAGGTTTTTTTTTTGTTCAACCCCGCGGGTTGAATGAAAGAAAACTGTCCACTCTGGTCAGAGACACTGTACTAACCATGCTAGGTTAGTACAGTGATCTCCCCCGCTGAGCTATTGTGTCCTGACAAAGGGACGTGCCCCCTCTAGAACACTCAGCGCTCTCTGCCACAAGGCTCCTGACAGGGACTGGGGTACTCACTGGTCCAACCAGCCAAAACCAGGCCGACCCATTTCTTCGAGAGGCCAGCCCAAGTACTACTTAAGGCTTCCCCAAAGGGAGACCCCATGGGAGGGGGAAAACCTGACCAAAAGGCCACGTGCTCGCCCCCCCCCCCCCTCCTCAAGTCTTTCTGGGCAGGCCTGAGGACCTGCACCCTACTAATCGGAGAAAGTGATAAAGTGCATACAATGCTGTGCAAACAAGTGACCGACACAAACTAGAAAGAGATAGGAGAAGAGGATAAATGCTTGAGTGCTATAGTGTGAAACCATGGTGGGCTTTTTAGCCGGGAATAAAAAACTCCTCTGGTCCTAGCCAAAAGGCTCGGCCCTAGACGCAGGTGCGAAAAAGGTGTGTGAGGGTGCAGTGACCATAATGCCAAAAACCAAGGTGAGCTCTTACACTATGAGAATTATGGCACCCTTGGACTGCCACTCCAGGGGCACATACACCACAGGCTCCTTTTACAACCCAACCCTTGGCTATGCCAGCGTAGCCCCATCTCTAGCAGAAAGGCATTGGAATTTAGGGAGAGCCCTGCTGTCAACCGGGGACAAGCCTGTGGGACACAGGCCAGATTCAACCTGGGAGGAAAATGGTCCTTCCTCCGCTTTGTGATTACATCAGGAAGGATACCAAGCAGCACACTACCTACCCCCCTCCCCCCAAGAGACACTGGCCTTCTCCGTTTGAAAAACCGATAAGGAAATTATCTTAGCCAAAAGCAATAGTTCGTAGGCTCCTTTCTTTTTTCTTTTTTTTTTGAATCCGTGGTAGTACAAAATTCTGAAACGAGTGAACAAAAAAGTGCATGTGAAACGCACACTAAAAAGTGCACTTAAGGGTGTGCTTTAGTCCAGCCCTGAAGGGGTAGGACCTCTCCCTGATCCCTGGGGCGCAAGGTTCAGGACAGGGACCTAGGGCGCCAATGGTCTGCCTAGCCAGACCCCATTCTTCTAGGTCAGTCTTATGCCCAGTACACACGATCCGAAAATCGGACGACGTTCCGTCCGTTTTTTTTTGTTTGCTAGCAACTCTCAATAATATTTGCAAACGGGAGAGGTTACTTACGATACGAATTTTCTCGGACGATGATTCTTAGCTTCCGATATATAGCTTATATATATATATATGTGTGTGTATATGTAGGTGTATATTTTTTTTATATGTTCTTTCCTTTTATATATCATTTTCTTTTTTGCACAAATTTCCATTCATAACTTTTTTAGCGTTTACAACTTGGATTGCTTTTCAAAGAACAGAAAACTTCCTATTTTTCTTCTTTCTCTGGTTTACTTCCGGGTCCTTCTTTCGTTTCCGCACATGCGCTGCCTACTGCTCACCATTTTTTTTCGGACGAACAACATACTGATAATACGATTATCGTACGATGTGCTATCATACGATCAAAATTTTTATACTTGCACGACCGGATAATATCGGGCGAACTGTCGTGATCGCCTCTCGTAAGCTGTGTACTAATGATCAGATTATCGTCCGATCTTTTCACAAGCGTTATTTTTTGCCGTAAGCCGACCATCAAATACTGGGTCAAAGAGGCTCTCCCGAAGAGAGACCCCCCCAAGGGCAGGGGAGGAAGGAACAGGAAAGCCACACATCCTCCTTCTAGACGTCAGGGAAAACCCTCCATCCTAGTGAGATAAAAACCGCACACAAGTGAAAGTGACAAACCTTGGAGGGGAAAAAAAATGTAAATAAAAAAGTGACCGTGCCCTAAGGCCTATGCAGCATTTCAAAGTAAATAGTTTTATTGTGAAGTTGGAATGGTCTACCACGGGGTGACCGACTACCGACTCGTAACCAGCTTTGCATTCCTTCATAAGAAACTGGTCGCTCTTGGTTTCTGCTCTTTTCACATGGCCGTCTACCTGTATACAGAATATTTTCCTACACCATATAGCAGTATGAAGTTGGATTTTCGAGGATTGCCTCTGGTCTCTCTTAGGCCTAGTAAAAGGCTTACCATGTTCCACAGCAAACAGCAGCGTAGTGTTTACACATGTATACAGTGGAGCTGAGGGCGTCCATTAATTTGTATAACAATGTAGGATGGTTCCCCTCCTCCTCCTTCTCCTTCTTCTTCTTCTTCTCCTTTTATTTAATGGTAGTCCCCTCACCCCCCCTGCTGTGAGGCTGGTAATGGAGGGGGGGAGGGCAGCAGCGGATCAAATGTCTGACACTGCACACACACTCACATAATCTGGTGTGCTCTCCCTTCCCATCAGCCATTGCTGCTTCATTTGCTGCCCGCTCTTTCACCGCCGTGTCCTCCCTGTGTTGTCTTTCTTGTTTTTTTTCCTCCATTTCTGTTGCTCTACTCTGGTGTATTTCTTCGATTATTATTATTTTTTTATGATCTGTAAAAAAAAAACACACACAAAGCGCCTCCAGTCTGTCACCCTACAATGAGAACCCCTGTAAAGCTGACCATACATGTTGCTGTTCAATAGAGCGATCAAAGCTTCCATTCTAATTTTTTTTTCTAATCGCATAGACCCAAAGAAAGTGGTTTTGACTGTAAGGAGATCACAATTTCTCCCCATCAAACATAAACATCAGATGGTTTTCAAGGACGTTTTCATTTTTTGCATTATTTCATGCATAATAATCTTACAAAAAACCATATTGAAGCGTGCAATGTGTTGTCCAGTTTTGACTTTGCAATTGACAGAATGCTGGTGGTCCATCAAGCTCATGGGTGTAGATGGCTTTATGGCTAACAATTGTTTGCAGACCTATTTGCGATTCCAAGTGACTCGTTTGTGGTTGGTGTGGACTGAAAATTGCTCATTGTGGCCAACCTAGCCGCTGACATAGGGCATCAGACAGGCAGTTAGGAGGCGATATGTTCCCTCAACGCCTGCTTTAACCCACTAAAAGCCACACCACTACACCTCAACCATATCATTGCACCTGGTTGCAGCCTGGCGGTTGTGGTCAGACCCTTTCACTTGAATAGGCCACTTTCAGAGGCGGTATCACCTGTTAAGTGCACCATGCTGTTTAAAATGATTGTAAAGGTAAACATTAAAAAAAAGAAAAAAACTCTATACTGAGCTGTTCTGTGGATTGGAATTGCACAGAGCTGTCGCAAACTCCTCTTCTCTGGTCCACCGTCAGCGCTCCTGGCTTCTCCTCTCTGTCCAGTGGCCCCATGGGAAGCCACTTCCCATTGGGGCACTTGTGCCCGCTCACTCCTGAGCCCTCCTGCTGTGTCCATTGATACAGACTGCAGGACACTTTCACATAAAGGGAGCAATACAAAGAGAACAGGAGACTTTCTCATACAAGTACATGGTATAGCTGACACATATCAGGAATATAAAATGCTGGGGTAACAAACGCTTTAACCACTTGCCGCCCGCCCACATTCAAATGACGGCAGAGTTCTAGGACGACGTCCAATGACGTAGCGGGACGATCGCGCCCGCTCCATGTTCCTAGGACATGGCGCAACCCCGATCTTGGTAAAGAGCCAATGACATGGCGCTTAACCGATGTGACCGGCTGTGTTGAATCACATGTAAATGAGGAAGTGTTGTTTATCGGCCCTCCTCGCCTCTCGCCAATCAGCGGCTCCTCCTCTAAGGGGAGATCAGGACAGGTAATCAGAGCACTGATCTTCAGTGCTCTGATTATATTAAAGCCAGAGCAGTGCCCATCAATGCCCATCAGTGACACCAATCAGTGCCCATTAGTGACCCCAATCAGTGCCTGCTCATCTGTACTGCCTATCGGTGCCCCCTATCGGTGCTCATCAGTGCCATCTATCAGTGCCCATCAGTGCGGCATACAATGCCCTCTTCATCAGTATGCCACCTCATCAGCGCACATCAGTAAAGGAGATAGAGTACTTATTTACAAAATTTACTGACAGAAACGAAGAAAAATGATTTTATTTTTTTTCAAACTTTTCGGTCTTTTTTTCTTTATTTATTATTTTTTAAATAAAAAAAATCCAGCGATGATTAAATACTACCAAAAGAAAGCTCTATTTGTGTGAAAAAAAAATGATAAAAATTTCATATGGGTAAGCTGAAAATTAGCCTGGGCAGGAAGGGGGTGAAAGTGCCTTGTATTGAAGTGGTTAAGTGAATTGTAAAGTCCGAAGTTTTTTTTTTTTTTTTATCTTAATGCATTCTTTGCATTAAGAAAAAAAACCTTCTGTGTGTAGCAGCACCCCCTAATACTTTCCTGTGCCCCCTCTCTATCCAGCGATGTCCACGAGTCCCTCAGCTGTCTGGGACTCTCTCTCCTGATTGGCTGTGACACAGCCACAGTGCCATTGGCTCCAGTGGCTCTCAATCAAAGTCAGTTAGCCAATCACAGGGCCGAACATCCACTTCGTGTAGGAATGGACACACGGAGCTGCAGCTTGGCTCAGGTGCCCCCATAGCAAGCTGCTTGCTGTGGGGGCACTTGACAGGAGGAAGGGGCCAGGAGCTCCAGCCAGGGACCCGAGAAGAGGTTTTACAATCACTTTAAGGTAAAAAAAATGTTTAGGCTTTAGAACCACTTAAACTCTTTCTGCAACTGTGACATGGGTACAGCCCTGAGTGGCTGCATTGCCTTTTTTATATGTGCAGTTGGGGGGGAGCTAAAACTGCAGCTTAGCCACCTGCTTTTGCTGCCACCCGGTCACCTTGGTGAACGAGCCCTTAGTGTTTACAGCATCCTGTTAATGTGCATTAGGGGGAACTGAAGTCTTTTTAAAGCCTCATTCATATAAATGTTTGGAGGTGCAGGAAGGGCCTGGCGCAGAAGTCCTGGCATTTTTCTGCAGCCAGGGAGGTGCAGGCATAGCTCTCGACCGACTGTCCCTGGTTTAAGGGACTGTCCCTGATTTGGAACAAAGTCCCTCTGTCCCTCTTTCCTCCTCCTCTGATATAAATAGTTGTATGTGAAATGCACTTTTTATTTTTCAAAAAGTGTTTCCCAGTGCTAAACCTTTCATCCAATTTCTAAATTGTGGTATTTGTAAATTTCAAAAGCCAATATAAAGGAATAGTAGCGGAAAAAAAAAAAGCACTTGTGGGTTTAACGAATCATTTTTTTTTTTTATAATTCTCCTTTAAGGGGGTGTGGCAGGGGGTGTGTCCTATGCCTACATACTTTTGCTAAAAGGTGTCCCTCGTTCCTATCTCAAAAAGGTGAATGGTTGTACACACTTGTCTTTAAAGGTGATGCTTTTTTGCATCTGCATTTACCCGTACATGCACATATGGTGTATTCCCCCAAACATAGAAAGTTTTGTGTCCAGAACTGCAACATGAAGTATATTTTGGGCTGTGAGGACAGGCCTATTGCTTAAAGTGGCGTTTTAAAGTGTTAAAGTGCATCCACATCACCAAATGTAAGTCTTGCAGTCTCTAATGACATGAAACTGGCACAATGCCTCTGGTATCCAGAGACCCTGGGGTTGATTTAGGCCCCTTTCACACAGGCGGACCGTTCAGATCCGCCTGTCTGTTTTTTTGGCGGATCTGAGCGGTCCCCCCATGCATTCCTATGGGGCATCGGATGGCAGCGGAGACATGTCCGCTGACATCCGACCCGATCCGTCAAATCTGGATGGATGGAAACCCTATTTTCCATCCGTCCAGCGGATCGGATCGGACGGGATCGGATGAGAACGGACCGACGGTCCGTTCCCATCCGATTTCCCCCATAGAGATGCATGGGGAAATGACAGCTGTGTCTCCGCACACAGCGTGGAGAACAGCTGTCATCCTTCTGCTCAGCGGGGGATCGGTGGCTCGATCCCCCGCTGAGAAAAGCGGAGTCCGTTTGACGGACATCATGTGTGAAAGGAGCCTAACTCTGCATAGAAACCAATCAGCTTTCAGTTTTTTTGTCAAAGCTTAATTGAACAAGCAGGAGTTAGAAGCTGATTGGCTACCATGCACAGCTGCACCAGATTTTGCACCCTCCAGTTTTAGTAAAGCAACCCCATGTGACCTTTGCATATGCCTAGGTTTGAAGTCATGGGTAGGAGCTCATGAGCTGTGTTTTTATTCATGGCAAGGAATGGGGACCTTTTCACTCCAAATACCAGTGTGATTTGGTAGGGAGGACCTGTGCTCTTTGGGAAGTATACTATATTACCAAAAGAAGTCTCCGCTCTAATTCTTCCCAAAGGGATGAGGTCAGGACAGTCAAGTTCATCTATCCCAAACTCGCTCACTTGTGTCTTTATAGACCTTGCTTTGTGCACTGGTGTGCAGTCATGTTGGAACAGTAAGGGGCCATCCCCAAACTGTTCCCTCAAAGTTGGGTGCATGAAATTGTCCAAAATGTCTTGGTATACTGACGTCTTAAGAGTTCCCTTCACTGGAACTAAGAGGCCAAACCCAACCCCTGGAAAAACAACCCCACACCATAATCCCCCCTCCAGCAAATTACTTTGACCAGTGCACAATGCAAGGTCCATAAAGACATGGATGAGCGAGTTTTGGGTGGAGGAACTCGACTGACCTCAACCCGATAGAACACCTTTTGGAGGAATTAGAACGGAGACTGTGAGCCAGGCCTTCTTGTCCACATCAGTGCCTGACCTCATAAATGGGCTTCTGGAAGAATGGTCAAACATTCCCATAGACACACTCCTAAACCTTGTGGACAGCCTTCCCAGAAGAGTTGAAGCTGTTATATCTGCAAAGGGTGGGCCAACTCAATCTTGAACCCTACAGACTAAGGCTGGCCATACACTATACAATTTTCTTATTCAATTTCCTTTAGATTTACCTTAAACTATGTAGTGCAAGGGCCTGCCTGACTGCATACAAAGTGAAAGTGTTTAGGTTTGACCCTATATTACATGGTTTTGGTAAATCTAAAGGAAAGTTGAACAAGAAAATTGTATAGTGTATGGCCAGCCTAAGTTCATGTGCATGTAAATGCAGGCGTCCCAATACTTTTGACAATAGAGTGTATTTTGACTTTGCACACAGCCAAATGCTTTTAGCCACTCGGGGTAAAATTTTCCTAAAAAATATGTTTATGGAAAATGTCACCTAATTAATTGCATATCATGGTCGGTGGAAATGATTAACCGCTTCAGGTTCAGGCGGTGCAATTAATTGGTAGCACTGAGCAATTAAAAATTGCCGGTTCAGCTCGCCTCCTATCAATCAAATTGATGCAAGCGGCCTGATTATTAGCGAGCGATTAATCTTGCACGTGTGAGTGATCAGACATTGCGGGATGGCTCCTGCTTTATGTACGGTGCGTCTAAGATGTGCTACAGCCCGGAAGAAAAGATTGCGGGGGGCCGGAGTCTTTGGCTCGCTTTGTCTCTCTGTGTTGGGTTTTGGTAAGAAGCGTTTCTTGGCCATACCCCCCGCAGGCTGGGCCTCGGATGCCAGCGTCTTGCTGGTCTAAAAGGAGAAATGAAATGTTTTTGTTTTTTTTTTATTTACATTTAGAGAAGTGAATCAGGTATAACGCCCAAAGTAAAGACATCTTAATGTATTTTACACCCCATTATTTTAACCATCATTTATTTATTGCTGGGATTTATATATCACGGACAATTTACAGATTGTACATTCACATCAGTCCCTGCCCACTAGGAGCTGACAGTCTAAATGCCCCTATCCCATATATACATTTACAGCATGTCTTTGGAGGAAACCCATGCAAGAACAGGGAGAACATGCAAACTCCATGCAGGTAGTGTCTTGGTTGGGATTCAAACCAAGGAGCCCAGTGCTGCAAGACACAAGTGCTAACCACTAAGCCATCATGCTAACCATGTAGGGTTTTGAGCCATAATTTGAGACCTTTGTGTGATGCAACCAGTTTGAGCACCTCTTGTAGTGGTCACATGTCCTATTGGAATTGCAGAATTAAAGAAAACTGAACTTTCAGATTCAAAGCTGAACTCCAGGTTTTGTTTTGCAGAAATACCCTTTAAGTAACCCTGCCACAGCCTTTGTGCAGAGGTCACCCCCTGCTGAGTCAGTGCTAGAGCTTTCCAATCAGCAGGGAGCATAAACTCCATGAGTGGGGAAATGAGACCACTGCTTCCACAAGGGGAGCAACAAACAATGATGGCTGTTCTTTGACTTTAGGTTTGCCTTAAAGTAAACCTGTGCAGAGACAAAGTATCTGCTACCCTTCTTCTGACAATTGAAGACAAAAGGGCAAGGAGGGCCCTCTATACGAGAGCTACAGTGTATAGGGAGTGTCAAGTGTTACAAAAGGTAATAACTGTGGGGGGGGGGGGAGAGTTGGAGAAAGTAAAAGGCTTGTTTTAGGTAGTGGCGGGGATAGGCTATAGGCTACCCTCAAGAGGCAGATAGAATAGGTGATAACTGGACAGATTGGGGGTATAGAGTTCCCGAGGAAGGGAGAGGCCATGAAGAAGTCCTGGAGATGATGAGGGGGCTGAGAGCAGGAGGTCTTGAAAAACACGAAGAGGACAGTGTGGGTGATATTTCGAGACGAGGTTGGTGGTGTAGCTTGGGGCAGAGATGGTACTCCATGTACCCTCAGGCCAAATTTTCTTTAAAGGTGCCTGGCCTAAAGGCCTATTTTGTTGGTCATCTCCTGCATGTGCCCTGTATTTATGGGTGGGTGGCTACATAGAAGCAAAGACGAGAAGTGTGGTCCGGTTGGGGTGAACTTGTCCTGCACCCCTATGTAAGCCCTAGGGCAGTGATGGCGAACCTTGGCACCCCAGAAGTTTTGGAACTATATTTCCCATGATGCTCAACTTTACTGCAGAGTGCATGCGCATCATGGGAAATATAGTTCTAAAACATCTGGGGTGCCAAGGTTCACCACCACTGCTCTAGGGCCTTAGCTTTGTAGAAAGAGAACATATTTGAACTGATGCTGGCATTTCTTAAGAGAGAATAACAATTGGACAAGATTTCTAAACTTGTTTCATCAAACTTTCCCCCCAAAGATCAGACAGGTGGAGGGGGATGGTGGGATTTCTGTGCTATCGTAGACCAAAGAATATGGTTGAGTCCTCAGAAAAACCCTGCATTGCATGACGGTCGCTTTGGGTCTACATCCAGTTTAACTCCGGCCTTTAACCAAAGGGTGAAGACTGTATTGTGGGAAAACATTTTCCATTGCACAGCTGCCTTCCTGTCCAATTATCCCCCCCCCCCATATACAATAAAGCCCAGAATATAATTTGGGTTTTTTTTTTATAAATGAGCCTCATTATTTTCCTCTTTTTCTAGTAGGGCAGCAGTTGTGAAACGAGCAGACCGAAATGGAGAGATTATCCGGACTGGCAGTTAGCGCGTGTTTTATATCCGTGCACGCAGCTGTGCCCCTGCCATGTGGATGCGTGTGTGAGTTCATGAAGACATCCGCGACACACCGCTGCCCAGCTTCCCCATTAATATCTCAGTGTTAATTACATAATTGTGACAGGGCTGTGAGGAAGGGGGGCAGTGTAATTATCTGTTATGAATCTGCTTCATCAGGGAGTGTAAACAAGGAGGATCGTTAATCAGTTCTCGTTAAGCGCTGGACAGCCCCCTGAACATACAAACAAAACCTTTATTAGACCGCCAGATACTCACGCGATCGGGTACGAGTATCTACCACCATGGTAATGGGTAAAGGGTTTACCATGAACAATCTGTCTAATGTATAGCACCACTATCTACAATATTATGCTTGTTTAGTTTATGGCAGCATATTTATACTCTACATGTCTAAAGCAAAGCCCCTCAAACGCGTCTACCCCCAACCTCCATGCTGCATAGAGCGCATCCCATACTTACTGCCATTGATCAGATCAATGTTGGATACCCCCTCAAAGATCTTCACTACATTGCCTTTTCTTGTAAGTAAATTCTTGCATTCTGCTGTTCCTGTCCCCCACAGGGGCATAACTACAGGGGTTGCAATTGCAACCGGGCCCAATGCTCCAGGGGGCCTCTGCGGCTTCCCTGTACACCTTTATAGGAGGGTCGGTGTGGGTAAAATGTAGAGAAAATGTTGTCGTCCTTTTTCTTCCTGTAACTGCAGGAGGAAAATGGAGGAGATTGGTTCCTCTGTATGCTGCCCCCGCCACTCCTATCCAGTTCACTTGTGTTCTGCTGTCTCTGGGCCCCTGTGTGCTCCCCTGGTCCCTCCCCCCCCCCCCACTGTGCTCCCTCCCCTCCCCCCCCCACTGTGCTCCCTCCCCTCTGCTGCAGGGGATGTGTCACAATAGAGAACCAGGAAGGGGTCGGTAAATATGTAATTTACCAGCTCCTTCCTTTTCTGAATGGACAGAGTCCTAGTCAGTGACATTGTAAAAAAATAAAATGATAAAAAATAATACAATTAAAAAACCAAAAAATAAAAACTACTGTCACCAGTGGGTGAACTTCCAGCAAAGATCACACTTGCAACCGGGCCCTGGCATTCCACCACCATGGGGAGGCCCCGAGATGGCAGGAAGGGGGCCCACTGCAGAACTTGTGAAAGGGTCCTGCTGTGGGACCATAGTAAAGGGCCCCAGGATCAGTGGGAAGAGCCCCAAGCTTGAAGGGAAGGGCCCCGGCCAGGGGTCCTGGGGGGCCCTTCATGGTTTCTTGCATCGGGGCCCTGAAGGTTCTAGTTACGCCTCTGGTCCCCCATATGACACCAGTTGGCCACTTAGGCACCAAACGGTGTATGGTTGGGTGACCAATGTCAACCAGAATGACAGGAAGGAAAGGGGAAGTCTAGGTCCCATACGGTGACCACTCAACTGCGGGGAGCCCATGAGGGTTTTCCTATCAAAAGCTAAACTCAAGGGAAATGCCAAAGTTACCCTTGTAGTGGGGTGGGCTCCTCCTTTAAGGGTTCAATGCTCCTTTTTGTCTGGGGCAGGGGTCTCCAAGCTATGGACTGTGGGCCACATGCAGCTCAGTACAAGATTTTATCCTGCTTGGAGCTTATTTACACAGTCTCCGTTCTAATGGGCACCTTGGTGTAAGGGGGACTCTCTTGTGGACCCTAATGTAAGACAGAAGTCTGATTTGGACTCTGATAAGACGACCTTAATTTAAATGAGCAATCTGATCTGGACTCTGACATAAAGAAGGAATCTGATGTAAGAGGGTACTCTGATGGGGACTTTTATGAAAGAAGAGCAAACACCGCTCTAGGTGAAACATATAATGCAATCCCCTTTTCTGAAACACAGGGTGCCGGTCCAGTTCGTGACCTGGGCATAACAAGAGGATATCAAAGGAAGGTTGATCGAATTCAATCTTCAGAAAAAAAGACGAGCTTTATTGGATAAAGTCCACAAAGAAGGACATCACAAACTCATGATACAGAAAGACAGCAGAACGGTTAACGCATTTCACGCAGAATGGGCTTAATAACCCAAAACTCTAATGTAAGGGAGGGGGACCCTGATGTAAGAGGGGCTCTGATGGGGACCCTGATTTATTTGGGATTCTGATGAGAAAGGTGCAGACTGAATACATTTTTTTCGTTTGACCTTTATCAGTGGTTCAAGTTTATTTGGAACTTTTGCTTTGTTTTACTAAAGTTATTTCTCCGTTGTTCTGAGTCATATCCTGCTGAATAAAGCACCAAGTAGGGATGCACCAGTTTGTTTAAGACCGAGTACGAGTACCAAAACTTTTTCTCAAGTACTTGCCGATACCAACTACCGATACCCATTTTTAGTGGTGTGCCAGCTTTTTTTAGCCTCTGAAGAACAGTAAGTCCTGGTTCACGCCAGTGTGGCTTTGAAATTTCGCTACTTCGGCACGATTTCAAAGCCGCAGATCAGTGCGGGTTAGACCTCCAATTTCATTGCGGTTTGCGACTTCATTTACCAAATGTCAATGCAAGTCGCAATGGAATTGCAAAAAATGCATCGGTATTTAGTATCGGAGCATTTGCACAAGTAGAAGTGCAACGCTAGCGCCAAGTAAGATGTATTCATTTAGATCTTAAAAAAATAGTTTTTGGGGTTTTTTTTGCCTGCGAACCTTTGTAATGTATACAATGAGGCCCTTATACTGAAAAATGTGGAGATCCTTGGTCTAGGATACCATTTAAAAAGCAGATTTGCATACCTTTGCCCTCACCTACCCAGCATCTGGTGGTCTACTTATCTCTCCAATGTGATGTCCTCACTAACAATGCAGCTCTGCTGGCACTGCATTGCACATGATGACCCTTAAGCCCCATACACACGTACTGATTGTCGGCCGACCGATCGGCCGTCTTTTGTCCAGTGCTGTCGTGTTGGTTGAAAAGTGCTAAAGACTGCACACGAATTTTGTCGGCCAATAACAAGCGACTGCAGAAGTGATGTCATGTGATGGTTAATTTTCCGTGTGTTTTTTCTTCTCTGAGCATGCCCAGTCTTGCTCATCTGCTTTTTGTCGGCCGAAATCTGTACTGACTGACGAACAATCGGCAGTTCTTTGTTGGCCTACAAAAATTTTATAGCATGCACCCCAGATTTTGTTCGGCCGAAAAGTCGTAGTCGGTTGTCGGAAGCATCATACTAACAAGCCGGCAACCGGCCGATCGGACGTTGGCCTAATATTTACGGCCGACAATCGGTACGTGTGTACGGGCCTTCACAGATGCTTCCCGATGCATTCCCTACCCTTGGTTGTGTGAGCTGATGTCATATTACTAAGTCAAGAGGACACATGCCATAGCACCCCAGCACTGTGTGACAGCTGTCTAACATTCTGACTTTTTCCTTGCTTGCTGTGCAAAGGTGAATTCATGGGAAGCAAGGATGGGTGGGTTGTCAAGCTCCAAACTTTGCAATGGGTACCTAAAATATGACTACAGCTCTTCTGCCAAGGGTGACAGTGGATGACTGCCCTTGACTTGGATATTAGGTAAATTCAAAGAAAAAAGTTCAGGGACCAATAAGACTTCATCTTTTAGAAATCTGGGAAACTACATCAAATCTTCAATATAGACAAGGAAGCAGAGTCTTGCATATGTAATGCAGCGTCTTGAATCCTTATTGCAAAATGTACTTGATGGTAAGATTTGATGTAATATTTCACCTTTTCCTACCAAATTTTCTTGATAACTTAGATGAGTATTTCTCAACCTTTTTTCAGTCAAGGCACACTTTAAAATATATAGACAATCTCGAGGCACCCTTTAAAAATTATGGACAGCCTAAAATGTAAAAAGCTATTCTTATAGTTTTCATAATGCAGCAACATCCACAAGTCCAAGTAGGACACCCAATGTTACTCTTCTCCCTCAGTTTTTTTTCTCCATCACTCCCCCACGCTGATGGAGAGGGGCACAGGAGGGTCAAACAAGGATGATGTGCAGGGGAATGACATCCTCCATATCAACTGATAATGTCATTGGTCGTTAAGACGCCGGCAGCTAGAAGGTTGTAATGGTGCACAATGAAAACCTGTGATTAGCGTAACTAAATGGCAGCCTTTATCCATACGCTGGCTTGTATACAATTTTTGGGCAATTTTTTAGGCATTTTGCCAAGGCACCCCTGAAGAAACCTCAAGGCACCCCAGTGTGCCTGGGCACCCTGGCTTGAAAAAGGCTGACTTAGATCTCAACATGTAGATTCTTCTGGTGTGGTTGTCACAGAAATGCAGTTACGACCACTGAAGACTGACAGTTGAACTTTTATTGAGGTGGTGTTTTTTTGGTGGTGGTTTTTTTTTTGGTCCTGTTTTTCACCACTCTTACTGATTTTTCTCCATTTATTATTACACATTTGTATAATCTGGTCCGTTAAAACAAGCAGACAAAACGCAGAAGAGTCCACAAAATCTACCAGATGTTTCCAGCTGCTTTAATAGCCCTTCTAGACATCGTCTCGTTTCCGTCAGTGTGAGCAGACAGTACTTTTCATTAAAGACCTTCAGCTTGCCACAGGCAGCATGGAGTGTGCCATTTGCTAATTCGTCTACAAAAAAAAAAAAACCTCTCTCCCCTTACCATGTAACATGTGAGAACTATTTACGGAGAAAAGCCAGTTGGTTAACGGAGAGTTTTTTTTCCGGTTTGTCCTATGAATGATCTTTTTATGTGTCCATTCCGTATTTTTAAGATAATGCGTCGTCTATAAAACGCATACCCTTGCACACCGACATTACAATGCATGGGTATGTTAAGTAGGGAGAGGTTTGAATATTTTCAAATATTTTTTATTTTATTACAAGTACTTATACAGCACCGTTGTTTTACGCAGTGCTGTACACATATTTATTATACATTCATGTCAGTCCCTGCCCTAAGGAGCTTACAATCTAATGTTCCTAACTCACATTCACACAGACACATACTAGGGCCAATTTAGAAAGGATCCAAATAACCCGCCAGCGTGTCTTTGGAGTGTGGGAGGAAACCGGAGTACCCGAGCACACGCAGGCACAGGGAAACCATGCAAACTCCAAGCAGTTAGTGCCATGGTTGAGATTTGAACCGATGACCATAGTGCTGCCAGGCCAAAGTGCTAAATATGAAGAGAAAACCGAATACCGGCCCTAGTGATATTTAAGACTTCCAATTTTAATAATTGACAATAGCAAAGCCATTGAATTCAAAAGGACCTGCAGCCATGTAAGCACCATTACCAGTACCAGCAGCAGTGTAAGCACCCTCACCAGTACTGGAAGCTGAGTAAGCACCCTTACCGTTACCAAAAGCTAAGTAAGCACCATTACCAGTACCAGCAGCAGTGTAAGCAACCTCACCAGTACTGGAAGCTGAGTAAGCACCATTACCAAAAGCTAAGTAAGCTATATTACCAGTACCAGCAGCAGTGTAAGCACCCTCACCAGTTTTAGCAGCTGAGTAGGCACAGAGACCAGTACTGGAAGCTGAGTAAGCACCATTACCAGTACCAAAAGCTAAGTAAGCACCCTTACCAGTATTGGCAGCCGAGTAAGCACCCTTAGCAGTACCGGCTGCCGAGTAAACGCCCTTAGCAATAGCGGCAGCCAGGTAAGTGCCCTTAGCAATAGTGGCAGCCGGGTAAGCATGCACTTTTTATGTACAAAGAAAAGAGATACTTGTTGTTACTAGCAAAGAAGAGCATTTTTAAATAATGCCCACTGCAGAAATGACCAATATTCTAATGACTAGGGGACAGATTGGTGGTTCTAGTGATGATTCTACCAAGGTTGACTCAACCAACCTGTTACCCCCATATCTCAAGACCAGTGTCTGATGTCTGTGGGGTACCAAGGCCTGGCACTGATTAAAACGCTCAGCATTCCTGCTGTATCCAGTCATCTATGTACCTGCTTGGCCATAGAGAATAGACACAGTTGTCTACATCACATACACTATATTACCAAAAGTATTAGGATGCCTGCCTTTACACACACATGAACTTTGATGGCATCCCTGTCTTAGTCTGTAGTGTTCAATATTGAGTTGGCCCACCCTTTGCAGCTATAACAGCTTCAACTCTTCTGGGAAGGCTGTCCACAAGGTTTAGGAGTGTGTCTATGGGAATGTTTGACCATTCTTCAGAAGCGCATTTGTAAAGTCAGGCACAGAAATTGGAGAGAAGGCCTGGCTCGCAGTCTCCGCTCTAATTCATCTTAAAGGTGTTCTATTGGGTTAAGGTCAGGACACTGTACAGGCCAGTCAAGTTCCTCCACCCCAAACTCGCTCATCCATGTCTTTATGGACCTTGCTTTGTGCACTGGTGCGCAGTCATGTTGGAACAGGAAGGGGCCATCTCCAAACTGTTCCCACAAAGTTGGGAGCATGAAATTGTCCAAAATGTCTTGGTATGCTGACACCTTAAGAGTTCCCTTCACTGGAACTAAGAGGCCAAACCCAACCCCTGAAAAACAACCCCACACCATAATCCCCCCTCCACCAAATGATTTGGACCAGTGCACAAAGCAAGGTCCATAAAGACATGGATGAGCGTATTTGGGGTGGAGGAACTGTCCTTATCTCAATCCGATAGAATGCCTTTGGGATGAATTAGAGCAGAGACTGTGAGCCAGGCCTTCCCTCCAACATCAGTGCCTGACCTCACAAATGCGTTTCTGAAAGAATGGTCAAACATTCCCATAGACACAGTCCTGAACCTCGTGGACATCCTTCCCAGAAGAGTTGAAGCTGTTGTAGCTGCAAAGGGTGGGCCAACTCAATATTGAACCCTATTATATAGTGTATGTGTGAACTTGAAGAGTAATATTCAATCCAACTATACAGTATATTCTTCTAAAATATCATTACATTTCTTTTTAAATGCAGCTAGTGTAAGTACCTGAATTTGTCTTTATATTAGCTTCAAGCACAGCAAGACAAACTTTGGAAAAGAGGGGGCAGCGCTGTGAGTCAAACTTGCTTGAGAGGGAGCAGAATGAACAGCCTGTTGACTTTTCAGTGTGGTGATGGCCCTTCACTGTCCAGTCAACAGGTGACAAGCTGTGACCCTAAACTGCACTGGAGATCAGGAAGGTATAGGAACCTGCAGCAAATCCTAGGTGACAACTTAGGCTGGTGGAGTTTTGACTGGGAAGACCATTCACCTATATTTTTCAACTGTGTATTGAGCCATGTGGCCTGGTTTAAGGGGAACAATATTAGAATAGTTTATGATATTGTGAATATATTCAATGTCACTGGCTTTTGGGGCTCTATAGTACGTGATATGCTATCGTTGTCCATAGAAAACCAATCCCATTCTTCCATTCAGTCTAATATGTAGTGCATTATAAAAATGAAAACCTTAAGTCTGATTGCTATGGGCGATGAGAACAAATCTTTCTTCAAGCACTCTGATAAAAAAACAAAAAAGCAATCGCTATATAATCTCTGCTCGATCTCGGAGCGCCCGGCCTGTTCATATTGTAATGAAGGGATAACGCTCTTGTGTAAATAGCACCTACTTCCCTACAGATGCAGTGTTCAGACCCCTGACAGCTGCCGTGTAATGTCTAATTGTGGGCCCGCACTGCAGCTGTCAGACAGGCGTTCGGGAAGGGTCTACTGTCCGTAACCCTGATTAATAAACATGAACCTCTTTATTCCTCCTGAATGCTCTGGCCTTTCATAGTTTGCTTAGGCGCGTACACCATACAGGGTTGTTTAACCCCTTTGTGGCTTAAGTTGTTTTATACATTGTGTCTTAGAGAGATTTGAGAATAAAGGCAGTGGTGGTCAACTTGGTGAATATAGGGGGCCTCAAGTGCGGCCCCTGGCATGTCCAGAGGGCGGAATAAGAGTTACGTTTTCATAAATTTTGTGTTGCATTAAAGCGTGGTAAAATGTACATCCTAGTGTGCATTACTGCAAGGCATAGGAAGCTGTGCACTGCTATGCATGTGTTGCGGTGCCATTCATTTTGAGTGACAGCCTAACTCCCTGTTACAGAAGTGGGTAACCCGTGCTGCACTCCTATGGAGCAGGAGCCTGGGGGGCTCCTAGGCTTAGGGCTGGACCACCTAATGCTGGTTTCAGAGCTAAAACCCTCCATCTTGATTGTCGGCCTGGACCACATACTGAGTCTTATCGGGCCACCAAGGGACTAAAGCAGCTATTCTCAACCAGGTTTCTGTGGAACTCTAATGTCCCTTCAGAGGTTGCCAGGGGTTCCTTCAACTGTGGTTGACTGACGACCTACCAGAAGGAAGTGTCCATCTCTGGTGTCCAGTAAGCAGAAGAGCAGCTGCTTGGCTCAGAACCCAGAAGCTAGCGGTAAGCTTCCACGGCTATCCCACAGATATGGAACATCTACATTTGCATTTATCCAAGTTGGCCCAAAAAAAAAAAAAAATGCCATACGTGGAATTCCTTTTTGAAGCTTATGCAACAGTTATTTTTGTTGCTTTATTTTGCATTTTTTTCTTTTTGGCATATCTTAACACCAAAACTTTTTTCTAGTTTTGGGTAGAGCAGGAAAGTTTTAAAACTCTCATCAGATATCAGATATTCTATTTTGGAGCCTGTGTCCCATTGGGAAGATTTCCCTTCACTTATTGTCCGCAAAAAGCAGCAGGACCCAAGGAGAATTGTGTCCAATGTGCGGGATTTCTTACAGTTGTCACTGCAGTACTTGCCCCCATCAGAACATTTCCTCCTTTTTTTTTTTTTTATTCTTTTTTTATTTTATTTTTTTATTTATTTATTTATTCCTGTTTCCTCTGTGAAAATTCAAAATGTTGTCCTTTTTAGCTCATGTGACAATGGTCACAGTGACAAATGGAGAGGGTGAATCTCCCCAGCAGGGACACACCGCTATAAAAACATGAAAGCATTGTTAGTTGCACACCACTCTATTCAAAACTAATTAAAAGTGTTTTGGCTATAGATACACTTTAAATTACCTTTTTAGATGCTCAGCTCCCATGAAAAGATCTCCTGCTGTCACATTTGTGACATCTCTGTCCGTTTTTAAGTTTTCTCCTCCAGCTTGTGCCTGAAGGCAAATGGACTATGGGTAAGCGGATGTAAACGGAGGTAAATCCGTTTACACGTTTTACTTCTAATTTATCATGTTTAGGACTGGAAAAATGAAAAAGAACGAACATTTTTCTGGTTTTTGTTACCTATAAAACCGATACATGCTTACTAGGGATCGACCGATTATTGGCACCACTGATGTATCGGGGGTCAATATGCACTTTCTCCGATATATCGGAGTCGGCCCCTGAGGTTACCCATATTGCGGATATTTAGGGAAAGTGCTGTACCGGGGTGATGCCTGCAGCTAGAGGCATCACCCTGTTACCGGAATCCATAGCCGATGGTCGGCTGTCTTGTAATGACAACTGATGCGGCTGAGAAGCCGCTCGCCTTCCGCGGCTCGCCCGGGTCTCCCGTCCTACCGGGAGACCCAGGCATCCTACCTCCATGGCTTCCGAAGACCTGATCAAAGCCGCATTCTGCTCTGATCAGGTCTCCATGTAAAAAACCCGGAAGTGATGTCATGACATCACTTCCGGGTACTCGGTGCCAAATTCAAAAAACTGACAGCATTCAAAACAGCCAAACTTGGTGTTTTGAATGCTTTTCAGTGCCGAGGAGGGGTCTATAGGTTTGTTCTTAAGTCGAATTTGTTCGTAAGTCAGAACAGGTACATTTTTTAAGTTTAGCTCCAGCCAAAAGAATAATTTTTACGTTTTTACGATAGCATAGGAAAGGGGTAACTCCCCTGTACCATTTGTTTTGCTGTCTGTGCCCCTGTTTAGAAGACTTCACCTCACTTTCTGTCCCTATGACAATTGGATTTTGAAAATTTTGGGTTGTTGTGGAAACAAGGATTAGTGATAAAGCTTCAGTGGAGACACCTTTTTCCCATGAGAACTCTTCCAGGAGTGAATTTCCCTTCCTAGGGGGGGATTTCTCCTCACTTCCTGTTGACTCTCACCGTTTGTAATTAGTAGTTGTTTGTAAGTCGGATGTTGTAACCCAGGGACCGCCTGTACTTGATTTCTACAGATAATCAAGGACCTCCACATTTGTCAACCTTGTGGTGACTGCACATAGCTGTGATTGGCGGCCACAATGGCGCACTGGATCAATGTATGTGATTAGTTGCAGATCATCATGCTTACATGTCATTGTCCTATGTCTGTTGGTTGAAGTAAACCACTGGAAGTCATAGCAATCAGTCATGGGAGATTTTGAAGACTATTTCAGTCACATGGCTCGTGCTTTGCAAAACCATCCACCTAAAAGAAAAACTAAAGGCAAAACTTTTTTTACTTTTGGACTGAATGGAGAGGGATTAGAACACCTATTATGTTTTTTATGACTGTCTGTGCCACCGTTGGGGAGATTTACTTTTTTATTTGTCCTGTTTTTAACATTATCATTGAAAGTGAAAGTAATTAAAATCCCAAATTTGGGGTTAGTCCCAGAAAAGTAAATAGAGGGGAAATCTTCCAATAGGGACACTAGTTCTGGTGACCCAAGGGATTCACTTAATTTGCAGGGATTCCATCTCACTTCCTGTTTTGGTTGGTAGACCGGACGTGAAGGGAAATCTCCCCAATGGGCACAAATGACAAAAAAAAAACTGGGTATAACCAACCCTCCCTTACTCTATTCAAAATAAAAACATAAAGTTTTGCCTGTAGTTCTACTTTGCACAGTGCCAGGTTACCATGGGAGATGCAACTGTGAAGCCAGAAAATATTGGCCAGGGTACAGTGCAACTCTTGTTCAAAAAGAACTTGACCCTACCTAGCTAAATGCTTTTTTTTTTTCTAATTCCTGATAATTGTTTCTATATTAAGAGCCCATTCAGACTAGCGCGACACGACTTTGGGGGGCGACCTGTGAAGTCGCGTGCACCGTTGTGAACCGCGACTTTGGCGCGACTTGTGGAGACTTCACATAATGAAAGTCTATGCAAGTGTGGCCTCCAGGTCGCCCCAAAGTAGTACAGGACCCTTTTTCTAAGTCGGAGCGACTTGTGTCGCTCCTATTAGAATGGGTCCTGTGCTAATCAATGGACCGCGACCGAGCGTGACTTGTCAGGCTGACAAGTCGCCTGACAAGTCGCGCTAATGTGAATGGGCTCTTAAAGAGGAGATTCAGTCATTTTTGTGTTCATTAAAAGTCAACAGCTGCAAAAACTGTAGCTGCTGACTTTTAATAAACAGACACTTACCTGTCCAGGGGTCCAGCTTAGTGCTCACCCCAGCCTTTCTTTCCCTTGGTCTTAGGTCTCCTGTGGCAGCTTCTCAACTGTGGGCACCTGGTTGTGACAGCTTGCGGCTTCACAGTCCGGTGACCACTGCACATGGGCAAGCTGCGCAAGCATTGTGAATAGTCCCACAGTCTTCTGGGACCTGTAAACTGTCCTAGAAGACTGCAGGGAGGGAGAAGAGGACTTAATGCTCAGATCATCTAGGACATGGGTGTCCAACCTTTTGGCTTCTCTGGGCCACATTGAGTGTAGAGAAATTTTCTCGGGCCGCATATAAAATATATACTATAGTTAAGGTAGATAAGTAATAAAACGCAGCCGCGCCCTTCCCACGCTGATGCCCCCCCAGCACTAATTTAACACAACTACAGGATGATCCCTTCCGAGGCAGCCTCTGCCTACAGTTAGTTGGAAGCCGCTGTGGCCGTGCCCCCGACCCGACTTCCTTCCTACCCAGCAAAAAATTTAAAAAAAATGTCATGGGACAGTGGGCCGCATTGCCTGCGGTTCTGGGCCGCATGCGGCCCCCAGGCCGCAGGTTGGACATGCCTGGTCTAGGACCAAGGGTGTCAAACTCAATTGCATTGCGCGCCGCATTAGCGTTATAGTTGTCCTCAAAGGGCCAGTTGTATCTGTAAAGCTAGATATCTAGAGCATCCCCCCTTACATCACATGTAAAGAGCCTCCACCATAAGAAGACAAGAGTCCCCCCAACCTCCCTCATATCACATGTACTGTTGTCAAGAAGAAGCTGGGGGCAAAGCTGGAAAGCGTTATGTGCAGCGTCTGAAGGAGGACCAGAGGAGGTCTGGAGTCTGCTGCTGGAGTCTGCCTAAATGCTGAGACTAGGTGAAGCAGAGATGAAGGGATGCTGCGACTACACAGGGAGGCGCAGGATCTCTAGGAGGAGTTCTGTTGTCCTCTCTGCTTCCGACTGCTGAGACTGCATGGTGGCAGAGACTAACCTCTCCGTGTCTGTGAGGAGAAGCACAGGATCTGGCGGAGCAGTTCGGTCCTCCTCTCTACTGCCGATGGTTGAGTCAAAGTTGGGACAGAGATGAAGGGGTGCCACAGCTGCAGGAGGTGAATGAGGGCCACATGAAATGGCACGGTGGGCCAGATTTGGCCCGGGGGCCTTGTGTTGACACATGCGGCCTAGGTGATCCAAGTGGAAAAGGGAGCGGATACCGGTCAAAACAAGGTACCCGCTAACCCCCCTCCAAAAAAAGTACCATTTGGTGAAGAGGAAGGGGAGGGGGGGGCCTTAAAGTGTAACTCCGCTTTAAATTTAAAAAAAACATTATTACTTGTTATTGGAGTCCAGCTTTGTTCTTGCAGCCAAAACATTTTCTGCATTGCTTTGCTCCTGCACAGCCATCTTGGAACAAAATCCTACACATGTGCAGACATTATCAAAAAATTGGGGTAATGGGATAAGAGAGACCTCAAACTCCCCAGTTATAGAGATACTCAATAGGAGAGGGGGATGGGGTAAAGGGGAATATTCTGGATTTTTGGGGTACCAATATCTGAAGGTTAGAAGATTGAGATATCATTGTTTAAAAAGACATATCTTTATTTATTATAAAAACAAAACCAACAAGTATACATAGTGACAATGATTACCAGCGATTACATATAGTCAAAATAACTGGTGGTGGTTAAAAATTGACAAAGCTGTGGAGAGTAGTCGGAATATCTCCACTGTTTTTCTCGACATGTTTCGCGGACTAAGCCGCTTCTTCAGGAGAAACAACAATTTTGCAGACCTGTTGTGGGTCCCTATCTGGCCATATGGGTTCTGGCAGAGACCTGCAGCATGTTCTGCATATGTGCAATCTTCCCCCACACATGCGGAGGCCACTGCGATTCTCCAGCAATATCTATAGACCAGCAAGAGAACTGCAGTGATCTGTGCATGTACAGGGGTGGTGGTGGTGGTGGTGGTGCTGGTAGTGGGGGGTGCTCTGTGTTTATGCATGTGTGAGCCTGCTGAAACACCAAGATGCTGCCTCCTGGGACATGACTTTTGGAATCCCAGGGGGACGTGGATGGGTGGATACACTGTCCTCTGCCTAGGGGAGGATTCAGGAAGTGTATCCATGCAAACAAAAAAAAAAGTATTTCATGTTAAAAAACATTTTCCAATTGCGTAAGAGGAAGCGGGGAGGATGCGGAAGAGAGGAAGCGGGGAGGATGCGGAAGAGAGGAAGCGGGGAAGATGCGGAAGAGAGGAAGCGGGGAGGATGCGGAAGAGAGGAAGCGGGGAGGATGCAGAAGAGAGGAAGCGGGGAGGATGCGGAAGAGAGGAAGCGGGTAGGATGCGGAAGAGAGGAAGCGGGGAGGATGCGGAAGAGAGGAAGCGGGGAGGATGCGGAAGAGAGGAAGCGGGGAGGATGCGGAAGAGAGGAAGCGGGGAGGATGCGGAAGAGAGGAAGCGGGGAGGATGCGGAAGAGAGGAAGCGGGGAGGATGCGGAAGAGAGGAAGCGGGTAGGATGCGGAAGAGAGGAAGCGGGGAGGATGCGGAAGAGAGGAAGCGGGGAGGATGCGGAAGAGAGGAAGCGGGGAGGATGCGGAAGAGAGGAAGCGGGGAGGATGCAGAAGAGAGGAAGTGCTATTTGTCGGTGAAGGTCCACTTTAAGGTCATTGTAGCCATATTATTGCAATTGGAACACCACCGTTGGTTTCTGTTCGTGTCGCTTTATTTGTACTAATCATTACATTTGCAGGACAAGCTTTCTTGGTGTATCTTCTTCTTCTTGGACCAAGCAGCACTGCTTTGAAGGCTTGTCCTAAAAATTTAACTAACAGTGCAAATAAAAAAGAATCACAGGCAGATAACACAGAAAAACGTGTGACATAAGGAAGAGACATGACGAAACTCAAGCCACCATTCATAAATTCTTGCCTTTCCGAGATATTCTCCTACTTTACAGGACATTTATCTCTACCTGCGATAGAGCCTGCCCCTCTTCTCCTTCGCCCTATCATTCCTTCCCTCCTTCTCCTAATTTTTCTCCAGCCCGTCTTATCTCCCCCTCCTCCCGGTTGCTATGGCAGCCATGTTTCCTCTGCTGTTGCTGTGGCGGGAGAAAAGGTCGTCGCTAGGTCGTCTCCACAGCGACGGTGGCTGGGAGCCTCTCGCTTGTCTGAGAGAGGGGATTGGCTGGGAGGGGGGAAGGGCTGGTAAGCCAGGAAACACTGTGATGGGATAATGTGTGAAACTTATCTGGATAATGCAAAGATTAGCAGGATAATGCAACTCATTATCCACATGGAATGCGTCAGGTGAGCTGCATGGAAGGCCGCAAGATGTCTTCTAGGGCCTTGTGCATGGCTGTTCAGCAAAAACAACATTTCTTTGAAATTCCTAGGATGCATTGGAATTTTTTCTTGGGAACGTGCAGACTCTAATAATTTGGGGAACCTCAAATCCCAGCATGCCTTGCAAGATTATACATTGCTAGGCATAATTGCCATCTCAATAATCAAGACCCCTCAAAATGTTCCTAGTTTTTACACTTCCTTTTATTCTTCTATTAAAGGTGGCAAGAAACGGTTTCAGATTTAATCTGTTAGATCTATCAAATTTACCAACCACTATGTGGAGTGGTGGCCTACCCAACTCATCCATCTCGGTGATATTCCTTGGAAAAATATAGTTGTTGATTAATATTCTTAATGAAATCTGAAACAAATTTGGACCGTGATTGGCTGCTATTACCTTGAATCTTTAACGTTTATTGATGTTCCTGAGGTTTTCAGAGTTCTTTATGCTGAAGAGCAAAATAAAATATTTCTCCCACAACCCTGTCACGAAAAGAGCTGCTGACTTTGAGCTTGGATTCCTTCTACCCCTACCATGCTTCAGGCCTTAGCAGCCAAGAGCTACATCCCTGATATACTTTACATGTGGGTAGTCGATGAAATACAGTGCCTTGCGAAAGTATTCGGCCCCCTTGAACTTTTCGACCTTTTGCCACATTTCAGGCTTCAAACATAAAGATATAAAACTGTAATTTTTTGTGAAGAATCAACAACAAGTGGGACACAATCATGAAGTGGAACGAAATTTATTGGATATTTCAAACTTTTTTAACAAATAAACAACTGAAAAATCGGGCGTGCAAAATTATTCAGCCCCCTTAAGTTAATACTTTGTAGCGCCACCTTTTGCTGCGATTACAGCTGTAAGTCGCTTGTCTCTATCAGATTTGCACATCGAGAGACTGAAATTTTTGCCCATTGCTCCTTGCAAAACAGCTCGAGCTCAGTGAGATTGGATGGAGAGCGTTTGTGAGCAGCAGTTTTCAGTTCTTTCCACAGATTCTCGATTGGATTCAGGTCTGGACTTTGACTTGGCCATTCTAACACCTGGATATGTTTATTTGTGAACCATTCCATTGTAGATTATGCTTTATGTTTTGGATCATTGTCTTGTTGGAAGACAAATCTCCGTTCCAGTCTCAGGTCTTTTGCAGACTCCATCAGGTTTTCTTCCAGAATGGTCCTGTATTTGGCTCCATCCATCTTCCCATCAATTTTAACCATCTTCCCTGTCCCTGCTGAAGAAAAGCAGGCCCAAACCATGATGCTGCCACCACCATGTTTGACAGTGGGGATGGTGTGTTCAGGGTGATGTGCTGTGTTGCTTTTACGCCAAACATAACGTTTTGCATTGTTGCCAAAAAGTTAGATTTTGGTTTCATCTGACCAGAGCACCTTCTTCCACATGTTTGGTGTGTCTCCCAGGTGGCTTGTGGCAAACTTTAAACGACACTTTTTATGGATATCTTTTAAGAAATGGCTTTCTTCTTGCCACTCTTCCATAAAGGCCAGATTTGTGCAGTATACGACTGATTGTTGTCCTATGGACAGAGTCTCCCACCTCAGCTGTAGATCTCTGCAGTTCATCCAGAGTGATCATGGGCCTCTTGGCTGCGTCTCTGATCAGTCTTCCCCTTGTATGAGCTGAAAGTTTAGAGGGATGGCCAGGTCTTCGTAGATTTGCAGTGGTCTGATACTCCTTCCATTTCAATAATATCGCTTGCACAGTGCTCCTTGGGATGTTTAAAGCTTGGGAAATCCTTTTGTATCCGAATCCAGCTTTAAACTTCTCCACAACAGTATCTCGGACCTGCCTGGTGTGTTCTTTGTTCTTCATGATGCTCTCTGCGCTTTAAACGGAGACTATCACAGTGCAGGTGCATTTATACGGAGACTTGATTACACACAGGTGGATTCTATTTATCATCATTAGTCATTTAGGTCAACATTGGTTCATTCAGAGATCCTCACTGAACTTCTGGAGAGAGTTTGCTGCACTGAAAGTAAAGGGGCTGAATAATTTTGCACGCCCAATTTTTCAGTTTTTTATTTGTTAAAAAAGTTGGAAATATCCAATAAATTTCGTTCCACTTCATGATTGTGTCCGACTTATTGTTGATTCTTCACAAAAAATTACAGTTTTATATCTATATGTTTGAAGCCTGAAATGTGGCAAAAGGTCGAAAAGTTCAAGGGGGCCGAATACTTTCGCAAGGCACTGTATATACACGTCTACATGTAATACAGTTATCTAACTAAAAAACAGTTTGAAAATACAAATTTTAAAAAAAAATCACATAAAAAAAATTCCTTTAAGATAAAAGTTGCATTAATAAAATGTGTTCATACTGAGAATATTCTATGGTTTCCTTAAGTCCAAATTAGAACAATTTGGTAGTTTCCCTTTTTTCCCCCCATTTAGGGCAGGGTGACAACTCATCACCAGGTGACAACCTATCCCTGGCTGGTCTTCGCCTTTGCTGCACTCCCCCATTGGCCCTAATGGAGTGCTTCCAAGGTTGAGGGAACATGTGACCTCTTCTACTTCCTCAAAGATGCAGCGGTTGGACCTGAGCAATTTCTAGGCCCAAACATAGGGAAAGGAGGAAGTCATTAACCATGTGTAAACCCTGATACTACCTCATATGGCTCTGATAAGGAGCTTAGGCTTGGTTTATACTCCCAGCTTCAAAAGAGGAACAGAGCAGCGTGGGAGCCTGAGAATAAGGAGTATAAAAGGGTGGAGGGTTTTTCTTTACCTGAATGAGCAAATTGACCTGGCCTGCTGGCTTGTAGATTAGACTGACTGGGTTCTGAATTGTACAAAAATTTGTCCAATCTTGTTTTTCCCTTTTATATTGATCCAGTTAATCTTTCTAAACGTTATTCACATATTTCAGTACATTCCTAGCTTTTTACCAAACTCAAATCCAGTCTCCTCTTTTCCAGGTCTAAGTATTCGAAACACTCAGGAGGAGGAACCTGTGGACCCTCAGTTGATGCGTCTGGACAACATGCTGCTTGCGGAAGGTGTGGCAGGCCCAGAGAAGGGTGGAGGATCGGCAGCAGCAGCCGCAGCCGCTGCAGCCTCTGGCGGTGTCTCGCCTGATAACTCCATAGAACACTCGGACTACAGGAACAAGCTGTCCCAAATCCGACAGATTTATCATGCTGAGCTGGAGAAGTATGAGCAGGTGAGAGAAAACAAGAAATCTGTGGAGCGTAGAATCTTATATACCATGTTAACTCATCCTCCATCTTTGAATTATTTTCCAGCATCCTTTCTGTTTATAACCCTACCTTTCTAATTCTCCACTCAGGCCTGCAACGAATTTACAACACATGTCATGAACTTGCTGAGGGAACAGAGCCGAACCCGACCCATCTCCCCAAAAGAGATTGAAAGGATGGTGGGGATCATTCACCGAAAGTTCAGCTCGATCCAGATGCAGCTTAAGCAAAGCACATGTGAAGCCGTTATGATCCTTCGGTCAAGGTTTTTGGATGCACGGTAAATAACAAAGAGCTTATAGAAGACATGCAGTGGTTTAAAGCAGTGGTCTCCAAACTGCAGCCCTGACACCAATGACAGCACAATATTCCTTCCTCTTATTCTAACGATGGAGCACTATTCCTCCCACTAATACCAATGAAGGCACATTGTTTACTTCCATTGAAACCAGGATGTTTTCTACTCACACTGACAGACTGCCCCCAAACCCCCACTCCCCATCCAAAGTCTGAAGAACAGTAAACTTGCCCTTTGTTTAGGAAGTTTGAAGACCCCTGGTCTTAAGATACTCGCATATGAATTCATTATGACCCAAGATGTTAGCTAGTTGGCTTCTCGGTAACTGTTGGCTTTGGGTACCCACAACTATCCTTTTGGATTTGTAACTGCTCTTATGGAAGATGCAGTTGTACACTTGTGCATGCATGCTGCTCCCATGTGAATGTTTCTATTGTCCATCATGTAAAATAAGTGTCAGACACCCATTAAGAAGAGCTCTCAATTTAGATGACTGAATCTGCTGTAGATCAGTTTTCCCATAGCCGTGGAAGAGATGTTTGATGGAAGGTCTAGCCTACTACAGTTGGCCATTTCATTACCTAATATGCAGGCCTAGTCCGCTGTAGTCACCATCAGAAAATCCAAATTAAGAAATACCATGCAGCTATTGCTGGCATGCAGGTAGATGGGGAATTACAGCAAACAGGCTGCAGGAAAATTAGAATCACCGAGATGCAATAAGCCTTCAGTTAGAAGCTTGTATCTTCTATAAAGAAAATGCTTTGCTTGCTTTACCAAACCAACCATGATTTTTTTTTTTTTTTTTTCCTTGAGCTCTTTCAGTAGAAAGTTGCTTGTTATGCTCTAAAAATGTAAATATCTACTTTTATTATAGGCGGAAGCGAAGAAACTTCAGTAAACAGGCCACAGAAGTGTTAAATGAATACTTCTACTCACACCTAAGTAACCCTTACCCTAGCGAAGAGGCTAAAGAGGAGCTTGCAAAGAAGTGCGGCATCACTGTGTCACAGGTAAAATTCAAGTACCATGGTTATTGTCTAATTGGTTATCTAAATCTGTGTATCAACAGATAGTAAAGAGTTAAGTCTTAAACTAATGGACCTTTGTGAAAGAACATGGCACCCAGGTCAAACTTGTGTGTTGTCTAGTACAAAAAGTGGTCATCTCCCCCACCTATAATTGGTCTTGACAGAAGGGAGCACTGGAAGGGAAAACGCAGGTCAAAGAAGCCAGGGGGTCTCCAGTCACTACTTACCAACCAGCCAGTGACCAACTGAATCCCCTTCCTTTGGTGACAACTCTAAAGTTTTCATCGCTTTTCTTGTTCCCTTTGTAAAAACTTGACAGAAGAGCTAACCCTTCTGCAGTCTATCCAAAACTAAAAAGTATTGTCTTTACATACACTTTAACAGGGGTAGTCCTCCTAAAACAAACCATTTTGTAAAACTCTGGTCCAACCACATCTGGAGTATTCTGTCCAGTTCTGGTCGCCAGTCCTCAGGAGGGATGTGTTGGAGCTGGAGAGAGTCCAGAGAAGGGCAACTAAACTAATTAGGGGATTGGAGGACCTTAATTATGAAGAGCGTCTGCATTCGCTTAATTTATTCTCCCTGGAGAAGAGACGCCTGAGAAGGGGACATGATAGCAGTTTATAAATATCTCAATGGTGATCTCGGCATAGAAAAAAAGCTATTCAGTCGAAGGGATTGCATGAGGACTCGAGGGCATACAATGCGATTAGAGGAGAAGCGTTTTAACCCCAGGCAACGTGGGGGGTTCTTTACTGTTAGGGCTACAGGATTGTGGAATTCTCTACCACAAGAGGTGGTTTCTGCGGGTAGTATGGTGGCCTTCAAAAGACTCTTAGACGTACATCTCAAGGATCAGAACATTCAGGGGTATGAGAGATGATTACGGCCACACACACCTACACAGGTTGAACTGGATGGACTATTGTCTTTATTCAACCTCACCTACTATGTAACTATGTAACGGCATACCCCACTTTTAAGTACACAATGGGACCAGAGCATGTATGTAAAACAAAAATGTACTTAAAGTGAAGCAATACATTTTTTCATTTCTCAATGCATGTAAATACACTAGCTCCATAGGAAATCTTGGTCTGCTTGACATGGCACTGCTGACAAGGGCACCAAGCTTGGGGAGCATGTTAAGGGGATCCAGGACTATGATATGGTTGATTACCTTGGCAAGCTGGCTGGCCACAAATAGGATATGTTGTAGTCCTGGGTCCCCTCTCGGTGCTCCCTAAGTTTGGTATCCCTGTCACTTATGGTTTAGGAGCAGTGCCATGTCAAACTGACCAAGATTTCCCATAGACACCAAAGTTAAAAACAGGGAGTAGTGCCATGCCAAGCCGACCAGGCTGTGTCTGTACTCGCGAGTGTATGTAAAGTGAGTGTACTTAAAACGGGGTATGCCTGTAATTTAGTTTAAATTAGGGTTAATATAAAAAGTATACACATGCAACTTTTGGTGCATTTTCCTCAATCCTCCTTTCTGAAAATCCCACATCCACTGCTTCTACGTAAGTGAACATGGGAGAGAATTTGGAGGTTCTTGGCACAGGCAGAATATCCATGTGGTAGAAGTAAACACATTTGTGTGTTCAGATGCACCCTTTACAGATACATACCACTTTGTAATATATACTTGATTTTGACTGGCTAGATGTGAACAATTAATTTTGAATGAATGTCTGTGAGGCCTTTAAAGCCCTTTCTGCAATGACCACCATGGGTCTTTTCTCCACCCAGGTGTCCAATTGGTTTGGAAATAAAAGAATTAGGTACAAGAAAAACATTGGAAAATTTCAAGAGGAAGCGAATATTTATGCAGTGAAGACAGCAGTCAGCGCAGCCCAGGGAGGTCACAGTGGAGCCAACTCTCCAACCACCCCAACCTCTGCAGGTAGGTTCACTTCCTCCTTCTGGAGCAATTAGGGGGGACTTGTTCTATGAATATGGTCTATAAAGCTGCCACTTGTAGAAGTAAACACCTTCTGTAGAAAACCACCTTGCACCTGGGCGGCTAGTTAACTGACCCATAACATTAGGCTGCAGTCCCATCTAACTACTGTTCTTTGTTTCTTCTCTATTCTTTGCTTTCTGCATCCTTGGCATTTGTTATTCCTTATTCTGCTTCTCTTTGGCACCTTAACCCTGTGACTGTGTCTTCTCTTTGTCTTGTAAACTTGACTCCTTCCCTGTCTCTTTTACTCTATTTTTCCTCAACATCAACTGTTGATTCCCACTCAACGACCCACTAACTCTTGATTCCTTCTCTTTGTCTTCTCAATCCCCTAAATGTTTCTCTATGTTCCCTTAATCTGGCGAACACTTGCTTTCCATCTCATCAACCAACATTTTTCATTCGGCTTCAAACTATTCATATCTTCTCAACACCTACTGCCTCATTCCATTAATTTATCTCTGCAACTCTTTTTTTTTTTTTTTATTCCCAATTATTACCTACTCTGGCATTTATTCTAACCTTCTGTCTTCTGAATCTACTCATTTATCTCTTCGTTGTCTCTTGATTCGTTCTGTCTTGCCTACATATGGTTGCCCCACTTTCTTCATTTTCTCCACCTTCTGACTTTTGTTTCATGTTAACATCTCATTAACCCTTGGACATTTGTCCATCTCACCATCTCCTCTGCGCTCTCACATTTTTTTTATTTTTTTTTGTCCCTGCAATCCACTAACTTTTAACTTTCCATCGCTGTTCCCCCCTAAACTCCGACTCATGTTTCCACAATACTACTACATTCATGTCAAAACTCCGACTCATGTTTCCACAATACTACTACATTCATGTCAAAACTCCGACTCATGTTTCCACAATACTACTACATTCATGTCAAAACTCCAACTCGTGTTACTACAATACTACATCTATTGTTTTCATGTCAATATCTTCTCACCCTTCTGACATTTTATTCTATCTCTTTGTCTTCTCAAACTTCCAATTCTCCACCCCATCTGCAAATCTCCAACCTTCTGACACTTTGCTCCGCTTTCCTCTAAACCATCTGACATGTTGCTTCTTACTCTAACTTTTAAAACTCCATCACTTTGCTTCCTCAATCCTCTATATTCTCCTCTATCTCGTTCTTCTCTCAGGTTCTGGTGGCTCATTCAACCTGTCTGGATCTAATGACATGTTCATGGCGATGCAGGGCTTAAATGGGGATTCTTATCCCCCTTCACAGGTCAGTTTTAGGTCCCCTCCACTGCTATTATTTTTTTTTAATTCTTACTTTTTTTCCTTTTCTTGCTCTATATGTCTTCTGCTAACCTTTCCTCTTTTGTGTTTGATAGATTCTTCCCTATTTGTCATTCAGGTGTACTTTTTCATCACAACTTTATCAAATTTTCTTCACATCCTATATAATTTTTCCTGTTCCCTCCTTCTGTATACTTGCTCCAGTTCCTGTTCTTTCAAATTGTCTTCATCTTGAAATGTTTATTTTCTCAAAGGTGGAGTCCTTGCGTCACACGATGGGTCCTGGTTACAATGACAGTTTAACAGCAAATCAGATGTACAGCCCTCGTGAGATCCGGGTAAGAACCCAAATAGAGTGATCAGCGCTTTTCTCTTTTGTAGTAAACCCTAAGTTGCAAAGTAGAAGACTAGGGACAGTAGGCATGGCCCTTGTATATTTATGGTATGAAGGTTTTAGTGCATTTTGGACCAATTATTGTAGCATTCGCTCCTCCATTGTCACATCTCCCTTATGTACACTCGTTACCAACATACGTTAGGACAGTGACATCTCCTTGAATGCCTATTGGCACTTTTCCACTGCAAGTACCGGCTCGGCTCCACTCGGCCCTGCTTGGCTCGGTTTGGTTTTCCACTGCATGGTACCGCATGGTACAGTGTTGGAATGGTTCGGTACGGTTTGCTTTTCCACTAAAGTAGTAAGTGGGTGGGATAACAACGATTCTCTGACCAATCAGTGGCTAGTAGTGACAAACAGTCAAGGCTGCATGCAAAGGATTGTGGGATATGGTATCGATACGGCCCTCTTGGAACCACAACCGAGGTGATACTGTTTAAGCGAGCTGTACCGTTCGGTTCCATGTAGTGGACCATACAGTACCGAACCGTTCCAACACCGTACCATGCGGTACGATGCAGTGGAAAAGCGCAAAAGTGAGCCGAGCCCTTCGGTTCCATGCAGTGGAAAAGCGCCTTATGTAGTCTAAGCTATGCCTTATTTCACATTTGAGCTCCATGTACATACCCAAAGTATCTAAATCTGATTTCATGTCTGCCTCCTGTAGTCCTCTGTACAGCAGGGGAGAGCACAGGGATAACAGCATCAACATCCACTGCTAATCAACATCCAGTCACTGGCTGGGCAGCTCCAGGACCGGGCTCAATTGCTTACCTGTAGTGTAGTCTGCAGGAGGAAAGGGATGTCCGGAGCCTAGCAGTGCTGTCTGCCTGAATTGTAGAACTGGTTACAAAGAATTGCAAAAACATTTGAAAGGAACGGTATCATACATGTATTTTAACTTGATATTTAGTTGTTTTCCTGGAGTTCCTCTTAAAACATATACTAGGGCATTCATAAAGAGTGTTGAAGACACTCATTAGAACTCACTTTCTCTTCCGAACGACAGATCTCAGTATGGGTGACAGATATATGTACCGGTCTTGAACAGGTACATTAATCTCCAATAGGGTGGGCAGCACTGAGGCTGGAGTGATTCCATACTGGAGTTACTGTATACCATAGACTAGAGGTGCACCGAAAGGAAATTTTGGTACCAAAACCAGAAATTCAGTATGCATTTGGCCATAAACTATAGTTTTTAAAACCTATATATATTTTTTATATATATATATATATATATATATATATATATATATGTGTGTATTCTGTTGAACTTCTTAACTAATATCATGAATTTAAATGAATATAAATTTATTGTTGGCCATTATCGGCACCTTTTAGCCCAAGAAAAGCTCAAGAAAAATACATCTCTTTAAATTCTGTGTATGTCTTCACGCTGGTCCATTGCTCTTCCTTGGGGGTGATAAAAATCTTGCTTGCTGCATTTTTGGTCAGTTAAAAAAAAAAGACACCAAAAACGTACCTCCTCGTTGAGCTGCATTGAAAACGCAGCAAGAGCACATTAATAACGCACCCGTGTTACGTTTTTGATGTGGTTTTTTTAGTCGCATGACCAATGAAAACCATTAAAATTAATGTGAAGGCGCCTGGTTCTTAGGAGTTTAACAGTGCTATAACCTGCTGCCCTTTTAATTGTAAGGTACAATAACTGTGTTGGATAAAATTAGTAAAAAGGCGCTGGTGTCCCTGGATGTTATTATTGGAAAAGTGCAATTCTATTGTGCAAATTGTAATCTATATATTGAAATGCATAAAATACTAGCTCTTTTATCTAGTGTGATAAACAATGTATAAAATAGATAAAAAGCAAACAGCCAGTTATCATATACAAAATCACTTAAAATGGTGAAGTGCTAGTGACACAAAAATATATATGTTGTGATAAAAAATTATATATAGGTACAACATAAACAACCAATAATCGTATACAAAATCACTGAAGATTATAAGGTGCTAGTGACACAAATGTGTACTGTGCAAGGCACAGTTATAAATAAAGTGCTGAAGAGTGCAGTAAATTGCCAATGAAATGAAAACCATGCCATAAGCACAGTGAAATCACGGCAAAATTGCATTTATGATACCATTATCAGCACCTTTTTCTCTATCTGCAAAATGCCGAAAATACAAATGTTTCAGCCACCGAAATTTCAGTGCATCTCTACCATAGACACTCTGTCCTCAGTGCATGTTCAGTCCCTTGCTAGCTAGGACACCTCCAGATGTGCAGCCAACAGAATCATAGCAATGGATGACTAATCCCCATTTAGCCACCGGCCAGGAGAGTTGAAAGTAAACCAATGGGCGGGATGAAATTCAATAAAATAGAATTTGTAAAAAACAAAACAAAATAAACAAATGCCATATTTGGACAATGATGTCACCAGCACCCCAGCCTCTTTATTTACTTTCAGCTGTCGACTAGGGAATCTCTAGCCAGCAGATGAATGGGACCGGGATCAATCCTAGCAACCATGAGCCCTGTGCTGGAAGCTGTCACTAGGGATGCACCGATCCGATATTCGGATCGGATATCGGCACCGATACGTGCAAAATAGCTGGATCGGTAAAATTAACCGATCCACGGGCCGATCCGATTTTGCTCTTTACATAGCTTGTGAGGGAACAGAGAACAGCTGTCAAAGAAAAAAAAAAGAGCCTCCTGCAAATGCCTTTCAACTCTCCCAGTTAAGTAAACAATGATTACAATGTATCTTTTCATTATGTCTGCAGGAGGAGGGAAGTTTAACCTCTTAAAGACTAAGCCCATGACATTTTAGATTTTGAATGCACAATTGTTATAAGGTATCTGCCGATACCGATCCGGAAGTATTATTTTGTTATAAGCTCACAAAACAGTACTTCCGGATCAGACTCGGGATCGGCGTTTTCACAAAGCAAAAGATCGGGATCAGGATTGGGACCAAAAAAGTCGGATCGGTGCATCCCTAGCTGTCACAATAATGACACATATGCCTAATGTAGCTATGCCAATGCAACCAACACCTTCAGGATTAAAAAAAAATACTTGTCTCCAGTGCATCATTATTTGTACCAAGTCCACTTGCAATCTTTTTTGTCTTCAACAAATGTCTCTTTTTGTTTTTAGGCCAACGGAGGGTGGCAAGAGGCTGTGACTCCCTCTTCTGTCACTTCCCCAACAGAAGGACCAGGCAGTGTACATTCTGACACCTCTAACTGAGTACTCTCCTCCTCTCTGGGTTTCTCCTCTCTCACCCCTCCGGCAAGCTCGGTCTCTCCTTGAACTGATCTTGGGTCAGCTTAGGACAAGAAAGTGTTGGGATTTTCCCCCTTCACTTCTCGTTTAACCCATGCTTCCTCTTACCTCTCTCTTCACGTGAGCCTCAATACTATGAAACTGATCCAAGACAACACTGACTTTAAAACCTTAAAAGGTTACATTCTGTAAATGGAGTGCCGATACAGGAAAGTTCAACCTAAAGAAAAAACCTTGTCTTGGCACTTGTACCCAAAGAGTAACTACACATCCTTTTGGCTGTTCTAAAAGAAACCTGACGAGTTGGGAGTAACTTAAGATGGTCACTCTAGGAAAGGACATTTGCAGGTATCCAGAAGAAAGGGGAAATTCAGATATCTCCCAACCGGTTTTCCAAAAACGTCCTCCACTTATGCTGTCCAGTGGAGCAATATGAATGTATCACATCATCCACTGTACCAGGGTGACAGTGACAAAGATTAACAATAAACATCGGAGAACATAAAGGTGAACATGAAACCCAAAATACTGAGAAAACGGGAGAGAGGAGTCGCCGGCAGAGGAGAACTTAAGAGTGGATTTATGAATAAAAAAAAAAAAACAGGTTACATAAGGTGGCGATCCTAAGAGGCAAAAAGGATGACATTTGAGATCGAGGGAAGGAGGGGGGTGTGGAGAAGCAAAAAAAGTGGAGTTTAAATAACAGAGAAAAGCGACACAGAGGAGAAAAGACTTTAAATCTCCTCGCTCCTTCCCTCCAGAGTCTACCCAGAATCCTTTGAGGCTCAGCCAATCAAAGAACAGCGTTATTACCTCATAGCGGCTCACATAACCAATAGAGAAGACTTTTTTCTTTTTTTTTTTTTTTCTGAGTTTTCTTTATGTTCACACGTTCGCAAGTTTGACTACCTCCGAAGGGAAAATAAAATTATATATATATCTTTCACTTCTGCACGGGGGGTGGCAGTAAGGTGTGTGAGAATTTTTGTCTCCCCAAGCCTCTGTCCCTATCCCCCTTTTTTATTTTTATTTTTTATTTTTTTTTGTTGGGATGCTGGGTTACGAATACAGTTGATACTAGGAACTTTGTGTTTATGACAGGGTTGGGAGGGGGGGGGGGGGCTTTATTTTTTCATAATGTTGTTGGAGATAAAGTTACAGAACTGGAGAGGGGGTCAATGTGTGCGGATATCCTTGTTGATTGCTACATTAGTACATACATAAGTGTGAAAAATTGTGTGAATGAATGGTTTGAGAACGTATGTATATTTTTATTAGCGCATCTGACTATATCCATTGTCTACTTGTCCCAAGCGTACTACAGAAATGTATTTTAGGATGTCTAAAAGTTTTGGGTAATCACTAACAGATCTTTGTAGATCCTGGCAAGAAAATTTTTGAAAGTTCCAAAGCTCCACCTGCCGGTTGTGGATGTCCCTCCTTCTGCAGTTTTGGGATATAAGCCTTGAACCGTACAAGGATATGTTGGGTGGTTCAACCCTATAGTAATATTATTTTGTTTTTAAGGCTTTGTCTAAATAAGCTGGTATGATATGGAAACATTACATATGTAAAACTAATGGCGCTTTTCCACTGCATGGAACCGAACGGTTCGGCTCGCTTTTGTGCTTTTCCACTGCTGGTACCACATGGTATAGTGTAGGAACGGTTCGGTACGGTACGGCGGCGCTTTTCCACTGCATGGAACCCGAACGGTACGGCTCTCAAAAACAGTACCACCTCGATTGTGGTTCCAACAGGTACCATACCCGGTACCATATCCCACAATCCTTTGCATGCAGTCACTACTAGCCACTGATTGGTCAGAGAATCCCACCCACCCCGTTGTTATCCCACCCACTTAACTTTAGTACCACTTTAGTGGAAAAGCAAACCATACCGTACCGTACCGAACCGTTCCAACACTGTACCATGCGGTACCAGCAGTGGAAAAGCAAACCGGGCCGAGTAGAGCTGAGCCAGTACTTGCAGTGGCCATTTATGACAAAATCTCTTCCTTTTTAAAAGGTAACACTTGGCGCCCATTCCTGCTGAGAATGCTAGGTTGAAAAAGACTAACAATTCGACACGTAAAGCTTGGTTTTCTCTCTGGCACACCCAAATAACTTGCCTGGAGTATTTGGGCTGTGCCTGATGCTAGAAGACCTGTTTGCTAATGCATACCTCCCAACTTTTTGAGATGGGAACAAGGGCCACCAATTAGGAAAAGTATGATGGCATAGTACACACATCCCTTAAAGGAGAATTATGCAAAATTGTTATTTTTTTTACCATTACTATTCCTTTGTACTGGCTTATGCAATTTAAAATGCAGCAATTTAGAATTTGGGTAAAAGGTTTACAACTGGGAAAGATAAATAGTGCATTTTATATAAAACTATATAGTTTAGGCCAAAATAAGGAGGGACAGAGGGACTTTGTTCCAAATCAGGGACAGTCCCTCGAAATCAGGGACAGTTGGGAACTATGCTAATGGTACTTCCCTGAGACCACCCCATCCACTAGGCAAGTTTCAGTAAGCTTATGTGCAAAACAGCAGTATAAATCCCCGTACACACAATCAGAAAATTGTACAAAAAATACTGTTTTCGAAGCTGTCGTACGATGATCTGATCATTAGTACACAGATTTCATCCGAAATTATCCGAAGGGACAAACCTGAAAACTTTTCTCGTATGATACCAGATCGTACGATTTTCTTTTTAATCAGTACAGTTTTCATCTGAAAATACAATACATTACATCACTTCCAAATTTTTATTCTTTCGTATGGGAATTTTCGTACATTAGTAACCTCTTAGTTTTCGACATGAGACTAGCATGCAAAAAAACATAAACGATCATTCGTCCGATAATCTCATTGTGTGTACTTGGCTTTAGGCAGCGCAGAGGTTTTGTCAGGTGATAAAGATCTGTTTTATTACCAATTAGCTGAGGGTCACTAAAGGCTTAGATACACATTCTACTGTCTATAGGTACAGCTGTGCACGTCACAATGCTGTTTTATATCTTCTCCCTTAGGCCCCCTTTCACACGGGCGGTGCGCCCGACAGACTTCATTTTGGATGACAGCTCTGTCTCCACTTATTTTGCAGAGACGGAGCTGTCAGAGCCCCACTCTCCTCTATGGGAGATCAGATGAAAACGGACTGCCTGTCCGTTTTTCATCCGATCCGATCCTCCAGATGGATTGAAAATAGGATTTCCATCCGTCCGGATTTCATGGAGAGGATCAGATCAGATCAGATAGCAGCGGGTGTCAGCGGACATTCTCTGCTCCATAGCTCAGGAGCATCCGATCAGGTCTGCCTGAAGAATGGACAGGTTTACCGGATCGGAAAGCCCATGTGAAAGGGGCCTTACTGGATCACACCATACACTAAATTATATAAATGATCCCATGTGCTGAGGGACTTTTGGCTGATGCAGAATACTCTCATCAAATCAAAACTATCCTATTTTTTTAAATACACTACTTGATTCTTGCAAATTATGATTAGTTATGATGCTGTATCCATTGGTTGTTGGCTAGTCAGATTAGGGTAGTAAGAGAAAGTCTATGTAGCTCTTAATCCTACATAGTACAGGTAGAAAAAAATGGCTATTTTCCTATAACTCATAGTCTGGTCTTTTGAAGCTCTTACAAATCTGAGATTCAGCTTTGTGTGGGTTACTGCTTGTGGCCCATGTGCATCATGTAATATTTGCTTGATAATCCAGTTCAACCAAATAATAAACTACCTATAAACTTCTCTGGAAAAGTGCAAGAAACAAAATACAAAGTACATTAGGCCAACCATGTATAATTTGCAATGGTAGAACAGCACAAGATGGGTTCTGATTGGCCGGCGTGGATCTTTACTCATTGCACCTTTATACTGGATAATGTCTTGCAGAGCCATGTCTGATAAAGTGGGCTTGTTATGGCATCATGAGGATGGCTAAGGGTGTGAATGAGCACCCTACTTCTGGCCATATGCTTTGCAATTTTGGAGCTGTCATTCGCTATCAACCACAGCAATCTGACACCCACAGTTTCAATCACTTTCCAGTTTCAGTTGACTAAATGATGGAAATTGGTCAAAAACCCCTTTGGAATAGCAACGTTAATTTGGTTTCCATCATAATTTCATTAGTTTGGTTGCTAGAAACTATGAAAAAGGTGAGTCTGTAAACAGCAAATTACTATAAGTGAAAGCTAATGGAGACTACCAAGTGAATGGCCAGTAATAAGGCCCTGGTCACACAAGGTCACTTTGGTGCACTGCCTAATGGGCCCATTTACACTAACGGCATGTAAAGGGATATAACATCATCTTGAATGACAATACACTAAAGCAGGGATCCTCAAACTACGGCCCTCCAGCTGTTGCGGAACTACACGTCCCATGAGCCATTGTAAAACTCTTGACATTCACAGACATGACAAGGCATGATGGGAATTGTAGTTCCTGAACAACTGGAGGGCCATAGTTTGAAGACCCCTGAGCTAAAGGCACCCACTTTGTCACATATTGCAACACAGCGGTTTGAGTTGCGTTACAAAAAAAGGGTCACATTTGATTTTTGGCACGTTGAGGTGTGTTGGTTGCCATTCATTTCAGTGGGCTGCCTTAACAAACCACAAAAAGTAAATGGGCCCCAAAAAAAAAAGCAAGTGTGATCCAGGAAGTAGTACTGTACAAGTTAATCAGGGAAATAGCTGAATGATCATGTTGGCTGTGTAAATCGCTAGACCGGATGAGCAGAATTGCAAATTATTTGGCAGGTAAAACCGTAAACGTGAAATTCAACTGTGTTTTTACAAAGCCGAAATATGTCTCAATTTTAATTTATAAAAAATATTTAATTTTTTCATCAATTTGTGGGCTGAACTTCACACAAAAAAGGGGCGGAAAAAGTACAAATGAGCTCCATTATAATGCATTTAATGAACAATTTTAAGTTCTGTATTTTTTGTGTATTGAAAATGTACACCAGTGCAGCAAAACCGATGTTAAAATTGTGCGCTGCCATAATTGGTGTTTAGTTTACCCTACGACAATTTTTTCCTCCAAATTTTCAGTTCACATAGTTGGGTATCAGATAGGTTTGCACTTGTTAGTCTTGTAACAACTATTTAACTAGACTATTGGATTCTTCTAGTTGACAAATCTGGGTGGCTCCGTTGTGTCCCCTGGCCACAGAACCTAATAATGTTGGTCAGCTTCTAGCAATACTATAAAGGAAAAATAAAAAAACATGCATTAATAACACACATTGTAAATAAATCTTACCTAGGCTACAAAAATTATTCTTAATTTAAATAATTTGACCAATACCACATGCATTATCATTAGGTGATTGAACCCCAATGGTCCATTCAGACTGGTCGGATACTGAAGAAAGGAAAGACATTGCTCCAGGTGTATAGTGTGTGGTGATTGCCAGGAGATAGGATATCCAATAGAGTGCTGGCCTCGGCCCGCCTCCGTGGGAACACTTGTAGGAAAAGAAATAGGCGCACATCCAGGGATTCCAATAGGTTTCAAATACCTTTATTTCCAAAAAGTTGCAAGTGATGACACCAAAGACACCAACATGAAGTCTCGTAGACGCGTTTCACACATACATCTTGTGCTTAATTGTGAAACGCGTCTACGAGACTTCATGCTGGTGTCTTTGGTGTCATCACTTGCAACTTTTTGGAAATAAAGGTATTTGAAACCTATTGGAATCCCTGGATGTGCGGCTATTTCTTTTCCTACAGACTGGTCGGATACGTTGTGGTGCATTCAGCCCATACATTGTGTACAGGCT
This sequence comes from Pelophylax lessonae, assembly GCF_965119305.1. Taxonomy (NCBI): domain Eukaryota; kingdom Metazoa; phylum Chordata; class Amphibia; order Anura; family Ranidae; genus Pelophylax; species Pelophylax lessonae. Next base: position 51,535,789 of record NC_138774.1, read on the forward strand.
GCCAGTGAACCGCAATGTATATTTATGCAGACATTCACTATTCTATCACTGAAACCCTTGATATCTGTGAATTGCACTGTGCTGTCACCACAACACACCGCACTTGACTTTGTACTTTACCAGGCATTGCAGTAAGCGCCTTTAAAGCAACCTTGTCACTATAGAGTCAAACTATAAAAAGACATATTAATTCGCTATTGTCACAACTGGGTGGGCTCAGGGCGCAGTGCTCTGCGCCCCAAGCCCACTCTTTTTTGAAGCCTCTTGCTCTAATCACCTGCTTCAAAAATAAAAAATCCCCCATTGGAATCCATGCATCCGGCGCCCTGCATGTAGATTAGGGAGCCGGACGCATGGATTGGGGGGGCGGCGCCCCTAATGGACGGGCCGCCACTGACCTACAGTCAGATTTTGTTTCCTGGATAAAACTATAAACTGGTAGCAATGGAAACATCCATTTTTGTTCTAATTTTCATATATTAACTTCATATTGTCATATATCATACTGTGTCTGTTGTTTTATGGAGACTGGAAGTGGAGCTGTTGTCCAAAGCAACCATCTTTCAAAGGAAGCGAGGTGTCTGGTTGTCATAGGCAACGTCTCAGTTTTTCCAGTTTTCATAAATCTGCTCCTTTTTGTTTGAAGGATGAGATTTGGTTGCTATGGCCAATGGTTGCTATTGCCTCACGATTAAACATCTGCATACTGAACTCTGCATTATGGATTTGGGCCTAGACAAACGCAAAGCCTGCGTGCTACAATGCATTAGGCGTGTGTTGTGGTGTGTACCTGTGTATATATAGAGATAAGTGAGCGTGTGCGCCTATCTCCACACACAGCCCCCTCTCCCCTGTACAAACAGCCCGGGCCTGGATAATCCTGGGTTGTCGAAGGCTGAGGGAAGCCATTTTGATGCGTGTATTATCATTATCGATTTCTGTTCCTCCCTGTTTTCATTGGGGGTCTTCTTGGTTTTTTTCTTTGGATTGTTATTTTATGGGGGGGGGTTTAGAATCAGGATATTTTTTTTTCCTTTCACATTTATTAAAAGGAATCACTGAGAAGCCGTGTCTTTGTCTCCTCTTTTATTCGGGCCTCGTATAGAACATGTCCCATTGTCTTTTTTTTTTTTCTCTTCTTTTCCTTGGTCTGTAATACAACCCCCTTCTGAGCTCCTATTTTCTCCCTCTCTGTCAGTCCCTCTGTTTATTCCTCTCTCTGCACCCCCCCCCCCCCTTTCCTCATCCCTGTTTCTTCTAATGATTTTAGAAATTGCCTCCCTGGTTTCCATGGCGACTGTCACTGTCTTTAGATTCCTTTGTATGAACGCACCCCTCCCCTGTTATTAACCCCTTCGTCACCGCCGATAAAGAAACCGCCTAAGTGGCTTCATCTCTCTTCTTTTTTTTTTTTATATATATTCTGCCTCATCCAGTCGCTGTATAATGGCTGCACGCGGATGTGCATTAAAGGAATAGGTCTGGATTGGGGTCGGCTTCAAAAGGCAACCTTGGTTCAGGTTTACGCTTATGGATTATTTAATAAGGGGAGTAGAAAGGGTGAATGGCATGGGGGAACTACCAAGAGACTTGTAAGAAATGCAATATGGATAGTCTACAAGTAAGAGAGCTTGGGGGGGGGGGGGTCAGCTCTGTGGTCTACGAAGCGAAGAGACCCTTTGTTTTATATACTCTGAATACATTTTATATACAAGGATATTACTTCTTTGCAAGAGGGCAAGGAGCAAGGTGCCAAGGCCTCTCATAAAAAAACAAACGTTTCACCCACATTTTTGACACCCACCTGAAATGGCAGCCAGAGGGGCTTCATTCACATGCTGAGGCTGCAAAGCCTTCCTTTGTGGCCTCTGCATGTGGAGTTTGACAGACAGCCCCACCTGCCAAAGTCACCCATTGGATGGGACCTTTGCTTCATAGCCGTAGCAATCTTAAGTCTCCATGGGGAGTTTGACAGTTGACAATGCCTGGCAAACGTGCCCATTGAAATCAATAGGACTGCACTGCAACCACGACCCAGATGAAGGGATACACTCAGTGCTTTAAGTGGGCCGGTATGCACTGGTACTCAGTACCGCCACTTCCAAATATGGCTCTTGAGCATACCGCCACCTCTCCATGTGCCTTAGCATACCAGTACACTCATTTTGGACATCTGCGCCCTCAATTGCCCCCCCCCCCCCAAGAATATTTCCCACTCCAGAGCCAAACCAGTCACCACCACCAGTGAGTCCCCCTGCTCCGGAGTCCCAGCCCAGGGGGGGTGCTCTGTGGGGACCCTGATGTGGGGTGGGGGGGTGACAAAATTTATAGGCTATAATAGAGTACCGGCACCTCTTTTGGGCCACTTAAAGCACTGGAAACACTATATCACCAAAAGTATAGGGACACCTGGCTTTACACGCACATGAACTTTAATAGCATTCAAGTCTTCGTTCATAGGTTCAATATTTAGTTGGCCCACCCTTTGCAGCTATAACAGCTTTAACTGTTATGGGAAGGCCTGGCTCGCAGTTTTCACTCTAATTCATCTCAAAGGTGTTCAATTAGGTTAAGGTCAGGACTCAGTCAAGTTCCTCCACCCCAAACTCGCTCATCCATGTCTTTATCATTTGGTGGAGGGGGGAATTATGGTGTGGGGTTGTTTTACAGGGGTTGGGCTTGGCCCCTTAGTTCCAGTAAAGGGAACTCTTAAAGAGGAAGTAAAGTTTCCTCTGTAACCTATACCTATAGGTAAGCCTATGATGAGGCTTACCTATTGGTAGTGTAAATATCTCCTAAACATGCACCATTTAGGAGATATTTACTTTGCATGCAGCCAGTGACATCACTGGTGCATGCGCTCTGAAGGAGCTGCCGCCCATGCCGTTCCTTCAGAGCTCTGTGCGGTGAACGGCAGCTCCCGCGCGTCAGGACGTGAACCCGGAAGGAAGACGGGTGTCGGTCGTGTCAGTGGTGAGCAGGTGTCGCTGCCGGGGCTTCCTTCTAAGGTAAGTATTTCATAAGGAGCTAGTATGCGATGCATAGTAGCTACATATAAAAAGAAAAGAGAAGGCGCCTGGCCCTTTAAATAAAAGATTGTTGAACCTGCTGCCCTTTTAATTGTAATAAAACAATAAATAGGTATATATCATAGGTAAAAAGGCGCTGGTAATCTTAATATATCACGTGTTATAAAAATTAATAGGTGATTTAAAGTGTAATATATGTGATTAAAAATTGCTACAAATATATATATGATCTACTATTGGTGCAATTAGCAAAGAAAAGTGCATACCAGTGCAATTTCAATTCAGAAGTGTTTGTGCTTCTCAAAGTAAATTAATCCACAAAGGTGTGGATCAGTGAACCAATAAATAGATATATAAAGAATTCCATACAAAAATCACATAAGAATATATAAAAATATAAATATATAAATGTGCTCCAAGTAGTGTTTAAAAGTCCAGGCAATAGCATGCAATCAAAATTGTGCTTGATGGATTCTTATTAATCCCTTCACAGTGCTCCAGGTGCTGGGATGTGACAACCGTCAATTAAGAAGTGCTTGTGCTTCTCAAAGTAAATTAATCCACAAAGGTGTGGATCAGTGAACCAATAAATAAATATATAAAGAATTCCATACAAAAATCACATAAGGATATATAAAAAAATCACATAAGAATATATAAAAAAGTATAAATATATAAATGTGCTCCAAGTAGTGTTTAAAAGTCCAGGCAATAGCATGCAATCAAAATTGTGCTTGGTGAATTCTTATTAATCCATTCACAGTGCTCCAGGTGCTGGGATGTGACAACCGTGTCCTCTTACCAGCTAGCAGCAGGTCACAAGGACCCCCAACGCCTGTGATCCCTTTATTGGGTGGATCAGACCTCTCCTCGATTGCTTGGATCTCTGGCTCCTATATTACTCGAGTTGGACCATGTAGTCCCCCCATACACATAAAGATATAGAAGAACAAATAGCCTCCAATAGTGAAATACTGTTTTATTCTCCAAAAAACATACACTATAAGGTGACAATTAGCCTCTTACTATTTGTTGTGCCCTCCTGGCACTGGGCAATTCGGCAGTACAAAATCGTTTTTTTGGGTCTTAGGAAGATATTCTCCGGGGATCTGCAGCACCCTGTATCTCCTTTCCCCCTTTCTTTGTATTTCGGCGGTGGATGTGTATCCCAGCCTCTGTTCCGAATGCCTCTGTGTGTTACTTCCGGGTTAGCATTGACCACAATGCATTTCGCTTAACGAGCGTCCTCAGGCAGTCTGAGACTGCCTGAGGACGCTCGTTAAGCGAAATGCATTGTGGTCAATGCTAACCCGGAAGTAACACACAGAGGCATTCGGAACAGAGGCTGGGATACACATCCACCGCCGAAATACAAAGAAAGGGGGAAAGGAGATACAGGGTGCTGCAGATCCCCGGAGAATATCTTCCTAAGACCCAAAAAAACGATTTTGTACTGCCGAATTGCCCAGTGCCAGGAGGGCACAACAAATAGTAAGAGGCTAATTGTCACCTTATAGTGTATGTTTTTTGGAGAATAAAACAGTATTTCACTATTGGAGGCTATTTGTTCTTCTATATCTTTATGTGTATGGGGGGACTACATGGTCCAACTCGAGTAATATAGGAGCCAGAGATCCAAGCAATCGAGGAGAGGTCTGATCCACCCAATAAAGGGATCACAGGCGTTGGGGGTCCTTGTGACCTGCTGCTAGCTGGTAAGAGGACACGGTTGTCACATCCCAGCACCTGGAGCACTGTGAATGGATTAATAAGAATTCACCAAGCACAATTTTGATTGCATGCTATTGCCTGGACTTTTAAACACTACTTGGAGCACATTTATATATTTATACTTTTTTATATATTCTTATGTGATTTTTTTATATATCCTTATGTGATTTTTGTATGGAATTCTTTATATATTTATTTATTGGTTCACTGATCCACACCTTTGTGGATTAATTTACTTTGAGAAGCACAAGCACTTCTTAATTGACGGTTGTCACATCCCAGCACCTGGAGCACTGTGAAGGGATTAATAAGAATCCATCAAGCACAATTTTGATTGCATGCTATTGCCTGGACTTTTAAACACTACTTGGAGCACATTTATATATTTATATTTTTATATATTCTTATGTGATTTTTGTATGGAATTCTTTATATATCTATTTATTGGTTCACTGATCCACACCTTTGTGGATTAATTTACTTTGAGAAGCACAAACACTTCTGAATTGAAATTGCACTGGTATGCACTTTTCTTTGCTAATTGCACCAATAGTAGATCATATATATATTTGTAGCAATTTTTAATCACATATATTACACTTTAAATCACCTATTAATTTTTATAACACGTGATATATTAAGATTACCAGCGCCTTTTTACCTATGATATATAGTAGCTACATATGCCTTTGTCATTCAGGTTTTTATTTTTTCCATTTTTTTTTTTTTGGGACCTCTTTAGGGTGTCTGCATACCAAGACATTTTGGACAATTTCATGCTCCTTACTTTGTGGGAACAGTTTGAGGATGGTCCTTACTGTTCCAATATGACTGCACAGCAGTGCACAAAGCAAGGTCCATAGAACCATGGATGAGCGAGTTTGGGGTGGAGGTACTTGACTGGCCTGCATACAGTCCTGACCTCAACCCATTAGAACACCTTTGGGATAAATTAGAGCAGTGACTATGAGCCAGGCCTTCTCGTTCACATGGGTGCCTGACCTCACAAATGCGTTCTGGAAGAATGGTCAAACATTCTCGTGGACAGCCTTTCCAGAAAAGTTGAAGCTGTTATAGCTACGAAGGGTGGGCCAACTCAATATTGAACCCTAACTGGGATGCCATTAAAGTTCATGTGCGTGTATAGGCAGGCGTCCCAGTACTTTTGGTAATATAGTGTATGTCCCCAGCTCTCTAAGAATCTCCAACATAGTGTCCAAAAGTTTTACAGAAACAATCACATCTTAACATTAAGTAGCAGTTTGGGGGCTGTCACATGCCTGAAGAAGGGAGCTGTCACATGCCTGAAGAAGGGAGCTGTCACATGCCTGAAGAGGGGATCTGTCACATGCCTGAAGAAGGGGGCTGTCACATGCCTGAAGAAGGGAGCTGTCACATGCCTGAAGAAGGGGGCTGTCACATGCCTGAAGAAGGGAGCTGTCACATGCCTGAAGAAGGGGGCTGTCACATGCCTGAAGAGGGGAGCTGTCACATGCCTGAAGAAGGGAGCTGTCACATTCCTGAAGAAGGGAGCTGTCACATGCCTGAAGAAGGGAGCTGTCACATGCCTGAAGAAGGGGGCTGTCACATGCCTGAAGAAGGGGGCTGTCACATGCCTGAAGAGGGGAGCTGTCACATGCCTGAAGAAGGGGGCTGTCACATGCCTGAAGAAGGGGGCTGTCACATGCCTGAAGAAGGGAGCTGTCACATGCCTGAAGAAGGGGGCTGTCACATGCCTGAAGAAGGGAGCTGTCACATGCCTGAAGAAGGGAGCTGTCACATGCCTGAAGAAGGGGGCTGTCACATGCCTGAAGAAGGGGGCTGTCACATGCCTGAAGAAGGGGGCTGTCACATGCCTGAAGAAGGGAGCTGTCACATGCCTGAAGAAGGGAGCTGTCACATGCCTGAAGAAGGGAGCTGTCACATGCCTGAAGAAGGGGGCTGTCACATGCCTGAAGAAGGGGGCTGTCACATGCCTGAAGAAGGGGGCTGTCACATGCCTGAAGAAGGGATCCTGCGCAGCCCGAAACATCACTACTTTTATTCTGTGATATGTTTATTTCATTAAAACTTTTGGATGCTGTCTCAGAGATCCTTGGTGTGCTGGTGACATATCACTTAATCTGTGCAGTTTCCAGTCCCTAGTCGGTGATCGCTGCAGCACCAACTTACTTTACAGCCATTTCCAGGAAGGTGTGCACTGGAAATATTTTTCTGTAACCATGAGCCAAACACTTAGTTCATGGTTGTGGTGTCATATTGCCATGCAAAATCCTTGGCTGAAAAAAAAAAAAAAAGGCAGTATCACCTCGTTAATGCCTCCTACCACCACCTCTGAAAAGTGGTCCACTGCAGATTGCTTTTTAGGGTGGCAGTAACACTCCTGCCAATGTGATAGAGGCCTGAGGTTGTTCGCACAGCTTGTATAAGCACGGTCTGTACAGATAGCTTTTGCAAAGTATTTGCAAAGCTTTCAGCTGGATTCAAGCAGCTATGTGAAGACTTTAAAGCAGCCTTCAGCTTTAGTTCGGAGATGTTAAACACCGATCGTTTTGGGTATGCAGGCTGTCAAGCTGCTAGGAGGCTTCAGTAAGCTTCGGCAGCACTTGACTGACGCCTGCCAGCAGCGTGTTTAAAGTGACAGCCAGCATTCCTATTTAGATCTGTTTAACATCCTTGAATTGGAGCTGAAGGTTGCCTTTAAGGCTGCATTCCAGGAACGTGAGGCACTCTGTGAATTAAGGACTAGTAGCTCCCTACTGGGTCCAAGGTTGCCATCTGGCTTGTAAAAATTGGAGCTGCTGCTAATGTTAAGAAGCTAGAAGGCCAACATTTTTACCAAAAATAGATGGCAACCTTAACCGGATCTTTACCACCTTTACAAAACGGCTATTTATGTCTTCTTTATATTTCAAACAAATTGCACATTGTGACCACGTGTGTATCATGTTTGAATTTGTTTTTTTGGAGCAAATATCACAGCTTATTTAAGTCTTGTGAAATATTTATTAGCTTTGACTTAGGTTTTCAAGTAGGGTTAACAGTAATGGGATTATCCAAAAACACCGTGCAAGTACAGTACCCATACAAACCAGTTGGGGTCCATCTTGCACCAACTGGACCTGTATAGTGAATTTTAACTGGTAGCTACAGGTTATTATACTTTCCAATTAGTCTTAAGCCCCGTACACACGTACCGATGGTCGGCTTACAAATGTTCCTCTTTTCTCCCCGGGATGTCGGTGTCTGCTGAAAAGTGCAAAGACAGCACAAGGACAGCACAAGAATTTTGTCCGCCGACTGCAGAAGTGATGTCATGTAATGGTTAACTTTCCCTGTGTTTTCTATTTTCTGAGCATGCCCAGTCTTGCAAATCTGCGGTCTGTCGGCCGAATTGTGTACTGACAGGCGAACAATCGTCCGTTCTGGTGTCGGCATACAAATATTTTCATGTTTGCACGAAAGACTTTTGTCCGCGGATTGTGCGCAGACATCTGTCGGAGGCACCATACTAACACGCGTACAATCGGCAGATCCTTCGTCCACCGACGTTTGTATGCCGACGATCGGTACGTGTGTACGGGCCTTAAAGCCCCATACACACACGCAGATCGTCGTCATACAAACGTCGGCGGACGAAAGATCTGCCGATTGTATGCGTGTTAGTATGGTGCCTCCGACAGCTGTCTGCACACAATCCGCGGACAAGAGTCTTTCTTGCAAACATGAAAATTTTTGTCTGCGGACACCAGAACGGACAATTGTTTGCCTGTCAGTACAGAAATCAGCCGACAGACCGCAGATTTGCAAGACTGGGCATGCTCAGAAAATAAAAACACAGGGAAAGTTAACCATTACATGACATCACTTCTGCAGTCAGCTGAAGTCTGCGGACAAAATTCTTGTGCTGTCTTTGTGCTGTCTTTGCACTTTTCAACAGACACCGACATCCCGGGGAGAAAAGACGAACATTTGTATGACGACGATCTGCGTGTGTGTACGGGGCTTTAGCTCACAAGGGCTTCAGCTTCTATAGTAGTGGGCACAGTAACCATTTACAAAGCTTTCAGCCAGCTTTGCTAACACTTTAAAGCTCAATTCCAGACATTTAGCCACTTTGTAAAGAGTGCAGAAACACTATGAAGTAAGTCCAAGGAGGCGCATGGCATATCCCAAACTTATCTCTATTATTTATATCTGACAGGTTTATGGCTCTGTCGGAGCATACACTGACACTGGGGTTGTGAGAGAGGCACACAGAGGAGCTATGCCTGCCACTCTGCTGCACATTCAGAGAAGCCTTTGCATTTTGTGAATGAGTTCACAAAATTCAAAGGCTTCTGGGAATAGGCAGGAGGAGGGGAGGGGCAGGTATTGCAGCTGCACCGATTCTTAAGTTGGATACACACTATACAACTTTTGTTGTCAGATTTCCTTTAGATTTACCTTTTCTATGTAGTGCAAGGGACTGCCTGATTGCATACAAATTGAAAGTGTTTAGGTTTGACCTCCTATTATATGGTTTTGGTAAGTCAGAAGGAAAAAATCGAAAGAAAATTGTATAGTGTGTATGGCCCATAACGTTGAAGATGCTTAGATGTGAAGCATCAGTCTTCCAGAAATACATTAAAAGCCTTCGTCCAGGAGTGCAATACAACTGTCAGATGTAAGTAAGAGTGATAAGGCCAGGAGATGTCATGCACCTTACTTGGACCTAATGTAAAATTCCACATTTAATTTCACTTTAAATAGTTTGTTTGGGCCAAGCCGGCCCAAACGAATTACTTCCATTACAGAATGATACAGCTGCTGTGTGTGCTCTGATTGACAGTGGTGGCATTAACTACATACAGCAAGTGTGTCTGTGTTCGGGCAGCAGTACAGTCTACTCCTGCCTACTGACGGAACCCTGCGGGTGAGGGGGTGGCAACAACACATGAAAGAGGGAAATTTATGCTATGGCAAAATGTATCCACATTGTCAACTGAATGGGGTTGTGCCGCAACTGCATGGATTCAGCAGGATTTGGCACCTGCTCAGACTGCCAAAAGTACCAATATCTAGTTTAATGATCATGGTATCATTGTACTTGATTGGCCAGCAAACTCACCTGACCTAAACCCCATAGAGAATCTGTGGGGTATTGTCAAGAGGAAGATGAGAGACACCGGACCCAACAATGCAGATGAGATGAAAGCCGCTATCAAAGCAACCTGGGCTTCCATAACACTTCAGCTTTGCTTTGCCTCCATGCCATGCTGCTTTGATGCATCCATCCCCGCCCCCCCACCACTGCTGCCACTCATCCCATCCCATATCCCCCCCCCCCCACCACCACCACCACCACTGATCCAATCCCACCACCGCTACCACGGATCCCATTCCACCACCACTGCTGCCACTGATACCATCTAATCCCCCCACCACTGCCACCACCGCCACTGCCTGTCATTCCATCCCATCTACCCCACCACCACTGATTCCACTAATACCATTCCCTCCCCACCGCTGCCACTCATCCCATGATCGCTGCCACTGATTCCATCCTCTCACCACCGCTGCCCCTAATCCCATTTCATCCTCCCATCACTGCTGTGACTCATTCCAACCCCATGCTCCAGGGGGCCCATGCCTCACCCCTGTACACCTGGATAGGAGGGGCGGTGGTGGCATATAGAGGAACCAATCCCCTCTCTGCTGCAGGAAGAAAATGGAGGGGATCAGTTCCTCTATATGCTGCCCCTTCTATCCAGGTGTACGGGAGTGATGCATGGGGCTGGGTTGCCCCAGAGGTCAGGGGGGCCCTTCATGGTTTCTTGCACCGGGGCCCTGAAGGTTCTAGTTACGGCTCTGCTTGAAATATATCACTCTGTGTAATGAATCTATATAATATATTAGTTTCACTTTTTAAATTGAATTACTGAAATAAAATAACTTTTAATGATTTTCTAATTTTTTGAGATGCACCTATATATTACAGCTTGTCTCATTAGATGTGGTGGCTGCATTCGTTTTCATTGTTAGGCTTTTTCCCTCTGTTTTTACCTGGTGATATGACCAGTAACACAATTCCTGTATTAGAGCGTTCCCACTCTGAATGAAGGAGCACAGGGGGCATCTTTGGACAGCAGCATTGTCAGTCTGGGTGGAGGGGGTGTTAGATGTACTAGCAGATTTAGATACACTAAACAAATTGAAGCCAAACTCCAGCTCACATTTATTAAGCAATTACAGGAAACCGATTTTTTTTTTCTTTTTGGATAAAGATTTTACATTAATAAAACAGATCAATGTAAGCACCCCTGGCAGTATTAAATGGTTTGCCTCATCCCTGTAACATCTACATCTGCAAAAGAGCTTGATCTTTTGGAAAACAACAGAATTACTGGCCAAATTACAAGGTGCAAATGAGGGAAAGAGAGTCTAAAAAAGAAAACGAATGCAACCGCCACATCTAAGAATTGGTAAAGCTCAACATAATAAGTGTTTGCTTTGGGTTTATTATTGCTTTAACCACTTGCCGACCAGTCACTGGGACTGTACTGCGGCAAAGTGGCTCGATTCCGTCCAGCGACGTAGACCTACGTCGCTGGACTCCACCCCTTCTGGGCGGCGATGGTGCGCCACCGGAGGCTGGCTCCCGCTGTGTTCAGTCACAGCGGGAGTCGGGCCAGGGGAGGAGCGGCGGTGATCACCGCCGCTCTTCCCCGATCGTCGGGGAATCAATTGTGGAGATCCGCCCACTTGTGTAAACAAAGCGGGCGGATCTCCTAAGTGACAAACAGTGACAGATTGCAGGGTTCAGCACAGCTGAACCTGCGATCTGTCCCTGTGTCACACAGTCACCTCCCCCCACACACGTTAGTAAGCACCAGGCATATATTAACCCCTCCCTCTCCAATAAAATGAACCCCTTCCCTTTTACCAAACATAGGTAGCAGAAAACAAATTGGCCAAAAATGTAAAAAAATTTAGATTTTTACATTTTTTGGGGGGGACTTTCATATAAAAAAAATGTGAAAAATATTGTTATTTTTTCAAAAGTTACGCTCTTTTTTTGTTTATAGCACAAAAAGTAAAAATCGCACAGGTGATCAAATACCACCAAAAAAAGGGCATAAATTTTGTTTGGGTACGGCATCGCACGACCGCGCAATTGTCAGTTAAAGTCGCACAGTGCCGAATCGCAAAAAGTGGCCTGGACGTAAGACAGCAAAATCCTCCGGTGGTAAAGTGGTTAAGTTCCATTGAGGTCAGGAACTCATTAGAACTGAAGAAGTGGCTCTGGCAAGTCCAGGTTATGTGACGAACTACTAGAAGATGTTTTAGGAGAATAGTTTTGTTCATTACCACATAGGTAATATGCTGATTATTGGAATCCAGCTGCTATGGGCAATGCACACTTCCACGGTTTCTGTAGGCCCACTAAAACAATATATCTTCCTTTTAGAATCCGTATATAATGATAGGAAGCCTTCTATTAGGGCAATACAGTGGGGGAAATTATTATTATTAGATCCCTTGCGGATTTTGTAAGTTTGCCCACTTAGAAAGAAATGAAGGGTCTATAATTTTTATCATAGATGTATTTTAAATGATAGAGACAGAATATCAACCAAAAATCCAGAAAAAAACACATAAAACAAATGCTATAGAGTTTCAGTTCAGTGCGTAAAATAAGTATTTGATCCCCAAGCAAAGCACGACTTTTGGTGGAGAAACCCTTGTTGGCAAGCACAGAGATAAGACATTTCTAGAAGTTGGTGACCAGGTTTGCAGACATCTCAGGAGGGATTTTGGTCCACTCTTTTTTACAGATCTTCCCTAAATCCTTAAGGTTTCTTGGCTGTTGCTTGGCAACTCGAAGTTTCAGCTCCAACCATAAATTTTCTATAGAACTAAAGTCTGAAGACTGGCTAGGCCACTCCATGACCCTATTGTGCCTCTTCTTGAGCCACTCCTATATTGCCTTGGTGATATGCTTTGGGTCATTGTTATGCTGGAAGACCCATCCACGACCCATCTTCAGTGTTCTGGCTGAGGGAAGAAGGTTCTCCAAGAATTGACAATACATGGTCCCATCTATTGGCCCCCCAATGCAGAAAATGTCAGCCTGTACCTTAAGTAGAGAAACAGCCCCAAAGCATAATTTTTCCATCACCGTGCTTGACTGTAGGAATGGTCTTTTTAGGGTCATAGTCAGCATTTTTCTTTCTCCAAACACGGCGAGTTGAGTTACTGCCAAAGAGCTCAATTGTGGTCTCATCTGACCACAGCACTTTCTTCCAATCCTTCTTTAACCACTTAAGCCCCGGAAGATTTTACCCCCTTTCTGACCAGGGCCTATTTTGCGATTCGGCACTGCGTGACTTTAACGGACAATTGCGCGGTCGTGCGACGCTGTACCCAAACTAATTTGGCGTCCTTTTTTTCCCACAAACAGAGGTTTGTTTTGGTGGTATTTGATCACCTGTGCGATTTTTACTTTTTGCGCTATAAACAAAAAAAGACAGACAATTTTGCAAAAATAACAATATTTTCACATTTCTTTATATGAAATTCCCCCAAAAAAAAATGTAAAAATCAAAATTTTTTTACATTTTTGGCCAATTTGTTTTATGCTACATATGTTTGGTAAAAAAAAAATCGCAAAAAGCGTATTTTGATTGGTTTGCGCAAAAGTTATTGCCTTTACTAACAAAGGGAAAGATTTTTGTCATTCTTGTTGTTTTTTTTTTTTTTTTACGCGTAATGACGGCGATCTGCGATTTATTTTGCGGTACTGCGATATTGCAGCGGACAGATCGGACCCTTGACTGACATTTTTGACACTTTTGGGGTGACCAGTGACATTACTACAGTAATCAGTGCTATATATATGCACTGTTACTGTAAAATGACACTGGCAGTGAAGGGGTTAACTTTTTTGAGAGGGAGGGGTTATGTGTCCCTAGGGGCGTGATTCTATCTGTGATTGGCTGTGGCTTGAGGTGTAGGAACAGTGATCAACGGTCCTACATAGCAGAACCGTATGATCACTATTCCTACACAGGGGAGAATGACAGGCGGCTTGTTTACATTAGCCGCCTGCCTTTCTCCTGCTCTAACGGACGATCGCGAGTGACCGGCAGACATCGGGTCCGCCGGGCACATGCGCGGGGGGGTCCGTGACCGCACGGGAGCGCGCCTCCGGCGGCGCGCGCTCGCTCCCTAGATCCTCACAGGCTAGCGGCATAGCCCTACGTCGCTTTGCCTGTGAGGGGCTGACTGCCGACGTAAATAGTCGTGCGGCGGCCGGCAAGTGGTTAAATCATTTAGATGTTCATTGGCAGACTTCAGACAGGCCTGTACATGTGCCTTTGTGAGGAGGGAGACTCGCCATGTTTGAAGAAAGAAAAATGCTGACTATTGACCCTAAGAACACCATTCCTACAATCCAGCATGGAGAGGAAAAATGATGCTTGGGGCTGTTTCTCTGCTAAAGGTACAGGCTGACATTTTCTGCATTGAGGGGCCAAGAGTAGTGCATGTACTACTCTGGTGCGGTGTGATTTTAACCCATTGAAAATGGTTTCTGCTGAAATCGCACCGCACAGAACCACATGTGAATCGCACAGGAGCACACAGCCTATTCCTGTGTGGGCATGATGTGAACCGGCCCTATAGGGTCCATGCACACTGGCTTAAAAAACGCCAGTGGTCTTGGCAGAAAAAAAAACCCTAATTTGAGCGTTTTTTTTTTACTAGCGTTTATGTGTGTTTAACATTGTTTCTGACAGAAAACTGCTCTCAAAAACACAAATCGGAAGAGGTTTTTTTTTTTCTTGCCTCTAAATGGTAAACTTCCTAAATATGCCTCTAAATAGGGCTTTTTTTTTCTCAGAGAATAGATGCAGAAACTCCCCAATTTCATGTCAACTCTTGTCCCTGCCCCCTACCCACCTCTGAGCACCGCCCCTTAGTCCCACCCTCTACCCACCTCCGAGTACCGCTCCTTTTAGAGAATACAGAACCAAGTATCATTTTGTGGAAGAAGAAAAAAGAGGGACCAGTGCTGCTAACCAGTGCTGCTAACCAGTGCCCACCAGTGCCACCTATTAGTCCCGGTTCACATTTCTGCAAATTCTGCAAATTCAGCCATACAAACTGTAGGGCTGAAATTTGCACCGCACAGAGATCGCATGTAATTTAGGAGCAGTGCGCTCCGAAATACATGCGATCTCTGTGATCACACGAATGTGAACCGGCACTTAGTGCCCATCAGTGCTGCCAATCATAGCCCATTAGTGCCTCATCTTTAGTCCTGCCTATCAGTGCTACCTACCAGTGTCTATCAGTGCCCATCAGTAAAGCCTCATCAGTGCACATCAATGAAGGAGAAAAATTACCTGTTTTGGAAAATTTTATAACAAACTATGAAAACTGTTTTTGTTTTCCAAAATTTTACGTCTTTTTTTGCTTGTTTAGCAAAAACGAAAAAAACCCCAGTGGTGAGTAAATACCACAAAAAGAAAGCTTTATTTGTGTGAAAATAATGATAAAAATGTCATATGGGTACAGTGTTGCATGACCACACAATTGTCATTCAAAGTGTGACAGCGCTAAAAGCTGAAAACTGGCCTGGGCAGGAAGGGGGTGCAGTATATGTGCCCAGTAAGCAAGTGGTTATAGACAAGTTAAAAAAAAAACAAACATGTTATACTTGCCTGCTCTGTGCAGTTGGTTTAGCACAGAGCAGCTCCAATACTCCTCTTCTCGGGTCCCCCCACTGGCGCTTCTGGCCCCTCCCTTCTGCCGAGTATCCCCAGAACAAACAGCTTGCTATGGGGACTCCCGAGCCACTGCTCTGCCTGTCCATTAACACACAGAGCTGCGGCTCAGCCCTGCCCATCTCTCTTCTCATTGGCTCACTGGCTGTGAATGACCGAAGCGGGAGCCAATTGCACCCACTGCTGACTCAGACAATGAGGAGTGAGAGTCCCTGGAGAAACTGAGGCTCTTGTGAACATCTCTGGATCACAATGGGCTCAGGTAAGGCGGTGAGAAACAGAAGGGTGGAGCCGCTCAGGTGTATGTCTCAGACCTGGTGCTGGTCGGACCCGTCATCCGAAGACGTAAGAAATTGGAAATATGAGACCGCTCTCTGGTCACAAGTTGAAATCAAAAAGTAATTCCTTTATTCCTCAAGGTGAAGGCAGACAGACAGTGTACAGACAGACGTGCAAGGTTGACGCGTTTCACGACATTCCCAGTCGCTTACTCATAACCACACTCAGGTAAGGTGGTGCCATTGGCTCCCGCTGCTGTCAATCAAAGTCAGTTAGCCAATCAGGAGAGAGAGGGGGCAGTGGCGAACGGCAGCTCCGTCATACACGGAGCTGCAGCTCAGCTCGGTTGCCCCCCATAGCAAGCTGCTTATTGTGTGGGCACTCAACAGGAGGGAGGGGCCAGGATCACAGAAGAGGGACCCAAGAAGAGGATCTGGGCTGCTCTGTGCAAAAGCAACTGCACAGAGGAGGTAAGTGTAACATGTTTGTTTACTAACACTTTAAAATACATTGCTCAAAAAAATGAAGGCACACTTTGAAAACACATCAGATCTCAATGGGGACAAATCTCATGCTGGATATCTATACTGGTATGGACTGGGTATTGTATAAGGAAAGAAAGAATGGCACATGAAGGAAATGAAAATGATCAACCTACAGAGGGCTGAATTCAAAGACACCCCGAAAATCAAAGTGAATAAATGATGCAGCAGATTAGTCCATTTTGCTTTCATTGCAGCAACTCAAAATGGTACTCAGTAGTTTGTATGGCCCCCACATGCTTGTAATGCATGCCTGACAATGCCAGGGCATACTCCTAATGAGACGACGGATGGTGTCCTGGGGTATTTCCTCCCAGATCTGAACCAGGGCATCATTAAGGTTCTGAACAGACTGAGGTGCAACCTGTGGCATCAGATGAACCAAAACATAATGTCCCAGAGGCGTTCTATTGGATTTAGGTCAGGCGAGCATGGGAGCCATTTAAAGCGGTAGTATCCCGCTTTTTGACACTTTTACCTACAGGTAAGCCTATAATAAGGCTTACCTGTAGGTACAAATAATATCTCCTAAACCGGCATGGTTTAGGAGATATTTACAGTGCATGCAGCCGCTCGCGCGAGCGGCGCATGCGCTCTGAAGGTCCGGGGGGACCTTCAATTATCTTGCCAGGAGCTTGCCGGAAAAATCACTCCCGAGCGCATGCGCGGGAGTGACGTCATCGCGGCTCCGGCTAATCATCGCGCCGGAGCCGTCTCTTCCGGCCAATCACCGCGCCGGAGCCGCCGAACCCGGAAGAGACGGCGAGGGATCATGGCAGCGCCCGCAGCGATGTCCGGGGGTCCGTGTCGGGGCTTCGTTCTAAGGTAAGTTACACACATACTAGCCCATTATGCCTTTGTCTTGCAGGTTTTTTTTTTTTTTTTTTTTTGTTTCTAGGGTTTACAACCGCTTTAATGGTATTAATTCCTTCATCCTCCTCCAGGAACTGGCTGCTTACTCTCGCCACATGAGGGTCTGACAATGGGTCCAAAGATGTCATCCCGATACCTAATGGCAGTCAGGTTGCCATTGTCTAGCCTGTAGAGGTCTGTGCGGCCCTCCATGGATATGCCTTCCCAGACCATCACTGACCCACCACCAAACCGGTCATGCTGAACGATGTTACAGGCAGCATAATGTTCTCCGCGACTTCTCCAGACCCTTTCATGTCTGTCACATGTGCTCAGGGTGAACCTACTCTCATCTGTGATAAGCACAGGGCGCCAGTGGTGGACCTGCCAACTCTGGTGTTCAATGGCAAATGCCAAACAAGCTCCACGGTGCCGGGCAGTGAGCACAGGGCCCACTAGAGGAGGTCAGGCCCTCAGGTCACCCTCGTAAAGTCTGTTTCTGATTGGTTGGTCAGAGACATTCACACCAGTGGCCTGCTGGAGGTCATTTTGTAGGGCTCTGGCAGTGCTCATCCTGTTCCTCCTTGTACAAAGGAGCAGACACCGGTCCTGCTGATGGGTTAAGGACCTTCTACGGCCCTGTCCAGTTCTAGCGTAACTGCCTGTCTCCTGGAATCTCCACACAGCAAACGTATTGAGGTGCCATCCTGGAGAAGTTGGACTGCCTGTGCAAACTCTATAAGGTCCAGGTATCCCCTCATGCTACCAGTAGTGACATTGACCCCAGCCAAATGCAAAACTAGTAAAAAACAGTC
This sequence comes from Pelophylax lessonae, assembly GCF_965119305.1. NCBI lineage: Eukaryota > Metazoa > Chordata > Amphibia > Anura > Ranidae > Pelophylax > Pelophylax lessonae. The sequence continues at coordinate 51,553,806 of NC_138774.1, forward strand.
AGAAAAGATAATTAGGGAAAAAAGTGGACTCAACCTTGAAAACCATTCTGTTTTGGAGGTCATCTCATTGTTGCTCATCTAGTGCACCTATTGTTAATTTCATTAACTCCAAAGCAGCTAAAACTGATTAACAACCCCCTTTGCTACTTCCCTGACCAGATCAAAATCCCAGGAGTTTAATTGACTTGATGCTATACTCTGATTAACCACATGCCGACCGCCACAAGTATACTGCAGCGGTCAGCACCGTGCAGGCAAATGACGTACCGGTACGTCACTAGCCTGTGAGCCAATAGGGGGCGAGTGCGTGCCGCCGGAGGCGCGCTCCCGCCCCCGCTCATTCACTTACACCTCCGCGCGAGTGACCGGCGGACCCGATGTCTGCCGGTCACTCGCGATCGTCAGTTACACAGGGAGAAGGCAGGCGGTTAATGTAAACAAAGCCGCCTGTGATTCTCCCTTGTGTAACAGCAGAGATCAAACGGTCCTGCTATGTAGGACCGTTGATCTGTGCTGTTACACACAAAGCCACATCCCTGCACAGTTAGAATCACGCCCCTAGGGACACACTTAACCCCTCCCTCTCCAATAAAGGTAACCCCTTCCCTGCCAGTGTCATTTTTACAGTAACAGTGCATATATATAGCACTGATTACTGTAGTAATGTCACTGGTACCCCCAAAAGTGTCAAAAATGTCAGTCAAGGGTCCGATCTGTCCGCCGCAATGTCGCAGTCCTGCAAAAAAAAATCGCAGATCGCCGCCATTACTCGTTAAAAAAACAAAAATGACAAAAATCTTTCCCTTTGTTAGTAAACGCAATACCTTTTGTGCAAACCAATCAAAATACACTTATTGGGATTTTTTTTTACCAAACATAGGTAGCAGAAAACAAATTGGCCAAAAATGTTAAAAAAATTTTGATTTTTACATTTTTTTTTGTTGGGAATTTCATATAAAAAAATGTGAAAAATATTGTTATTTTTTCAAAATTTACGCTCTTTTTTGTTTATAGCGCATGATAAAAAAAATCGCACAGGTGATCAAATACCCCCAAAAGAAAGCTCTGTTTGTGGGAAAAAAAAGGACGTCAAATTTGTTTAGGTACAGCGTCGCACGACCGCGCAATTGTCCGTTAAAGTCACGCAGTGCCGAATCGCAAAATAGTGCCTGGTCAGGAAGGGGGTAAAATCTTCTGGGGCTTAAGTGGTTAAAAAGTGTTCCTTTATTTTTTTTAGCAGTGTATATACAGATAAAGAGTTTCAACTTCACTAGCTGCAGATCAGTGACTTAAAACTTCACCATACAGGAGGATTGGCATCATTTAGGCAACCAAACTATCGGGAGGTCAGTAATGGCAGCCAGTCGGTTTCTCCCAACACAGGTTCCTTGAAAAATAGAAACTATATGGTAAAAAAGAAAGAAATCTGTATTTGTGAGAGAGGAGAACAAGAAGAACGGGCAATAGAAATGATAACCAGGGCAACCATTAGAAATCATGAGGCCCTGTACAGACTACCTGATAAGGCCCCCACCCACTGGGGCAGGGAGCAGTGTATAGGGAGGGACAGTGAGCAATGTACGAATTTTAGCCTAGAACACAGCAGCCAATCACAGCAGTGAGCTGGGGCAAGACTCATTACGGAGAGGTAAAATCAGTGTAAGCCAAAGTCTGAGGAGGGATTCTGACTATACCCCAGGCCCAGCCTGCTGCACCCCTCCCTGCTGAACCCAGTGCTGTATTTTGGCCTAGGCCAACAAGGCCCAGGCCTAGGGTAGCACTTTACAGGGGGGCAGCAAAAAAGCTGCACCACGCACAAAAAAAAAAAAAAACAGCCTCCTCCCGCCTCCCCCACTAAAAAGTGTCCCTGCCGGCTTGCGCTACACACTTTTAGTATAGTGCCAGTCTTATAGGGCGAATTGGGCTGGAGGGCAGGGTCCAGGAGGCAAATCAGTCTGGCAACCCCATAAAGTGGTCACACTGCTACCTCCTGGTATGATGATGGGCACTGCTGAGGCTGACCTTATGGGAACTGATGAGGCTACACTGATGGGCACTGATAGACTGTGGTTGTGGTCTGTGGTTTACAGATGACAGGGCGGGTCCTAAACAGGAAGAGGTGTGGCCTTTACAGGAAAGGGTGTGTCATATTTAAATTAGGGGGTGCACAAGTTTAGTCAGGCCTAGGGCAGCACAAAACCTAAATACACCACTGGCTGAACCGAAGGGGTGCGGTACAGGAGGGCTGCTTATACCCTTATATCAGAAGCCCTGCTAACAATTGTAAAAATATAATATCTGCTCTTCCAAATGCTTTATTTGGCTGTCAACAGTACTACTGCATCCATAGTGTCCCCAACCAGGGACCACTCTTTATTAATGCGTTTCGTCAAGGTTGACCTGATCTCCAGGATGGCCACTCAGGGGCACCAGGGCAGAGCAGGAAGGGGGTTCAATTATTGTTTGTAGGAAGCAGACATTTTTTTCCAGACACTTCAATGAGATCCAACAATACAAAAAAAATGTAATTTAGATCTATGGTACAGAAGGGAATGGATTTGATTCCTGTAAGAGCCAATCAGATGTCAGTTCTCATTTTCCGGAGCAAATTTTATAAACGACCTAAAAACTGATTGGCTCCTCTGGAGAGCAATTGTTCCCATTGTTTTTTATTGCCCCTCCCATGTGTGTGCTTTATAACCGAGTCTATATGTTGTATCACTGATGTATAGGATGGAATATTGCGTTGTCTCCTTTGGCAACAAGGTTTCGTCTTTCCCGATGTAACCTGTGCTATGAAAATGGCAGCGGAGATCTGTCGCTGTGAGCGCTGTCCCTGCGATCCTTTGCCTAGTCGTTGTTTTCTTCCAGAAATGATATGGGATCTCCCTGTATATAACTAGGGGCTCTGTATATAGCACACCTGGGGCCTCTGCTCTCTATAGCTCCAAGGGGAGCGCTTTTCCTGGCACGAAACGGCTCCATAATGAATACTAATTATTCCACAAGTTCGTCATCACCAGTCCTATAATTGCATTTTAATTAGGCATGTTAATTAGCCTAATTAGCAACAAAGAGCAGTGACACTGACACTTCTGATAGCAGGAAGTGATAGATACATAAAACATGATGATATCGCAGACAGATACGGTCTTCTTTAATAACAGGGGAAAGCGCAAAGTGCAGTTAACCGTGACAGCCAATCAGAAATTATTTATCTCTGTTCTGATGACATCTACTTGCTATGGGTGAGTGTGTGTGGCTGCTCTTTACTGCCTTCTAGTGGAGGAGACTCTTTATGGCAATTAAAGTTGAAGTTCAGGCAAATATAAAAACTTTAAATTATTGCAGTATTCATTCAAAAACAAATTTATTTTAAATCCAGTTAGCATCAGTACATAAAGCGGTCTTCTTATCAGTGCACTACATAACCCAACTGGTGTGGGAAAAGGAAGAACAGCACTAGGAGCCAATCAGATTCTGCCCATGTGCTGATAGGAGGAGAGAGCAGAGAGATAACTAGCCCTCTTGTAGGCTAAGGCTACATTCACACCTGAGCGTAGCGTTTTCGCACGTTTTTTACAGTGATTTTACCGCGATTTTTACCACGATTTACAGGCGTTTTTACAGGCGTTTTTTGTGCAGGCGTTTTTAGATTCAATAGAGACCAATGGAAACGCCTGTATTCTGCCCAAAAAGAAGCTCATGTACTTTTTTGAGCGTTGGGCGTTTTGCTCACGGCGTCAAAACACTCAGATGTGAACAGGGGCCATTGAAATGAATAGGATTTGTCTTGTTGGGCGTTTTGAGAGCTGATCCTAGAGCAGAAAAACTCCCCAAAAACGCCCCAAAACGCCTGCATGTGAACGGAGCCTAAGGGTCTTGGATGGAGTTTGGGGGGGGTAATAAAACTAAAAAATGCTCATCAGCAGGTGAACATTAAAATGCAATTCAACACACATAAAAATGCATGCAAATGCACATTGCTGCACATTCATTTCATTGTGTTGTAGTTCATATTTATGTGCAGTATGGTGTGGGAGGACTCATAAACAAAGGTGTGATCTGGCAATGCTATGCAGCTGTGGGGTCTTCTTCTGTTTCAAATATCACTTTATGCAATTGACATAAGCTCCTAAGCCTGTGCCAAGTTGGGCAACTTGCCGACTCAACAAAATCTCCAGGCAGTGTCAACTCACCAAGAATGTCATCAACTCAGTGCATTTAGGCATCTAGACGTGGTGAAGACGACTTTCTGAAGTTCAAACCGAGTATCAGAATGAGTAAGAAAGGGGATTTAATTGACTTTCAATGTGGCATGGTCAGTGCCATCTTAAGAGCATTAAAGGGCCCCGGGCAATGCAGTGCACTGGGGCCCTATCTACACAATCACCCACGAGAATAAAAATGCAAATTATCAATAAGGCGATATTTATTGGTACAGCAGTGCCAGGCTAATGACAGCTTCCAAGTTCGGTGGCTGGGTCCGGTGAGCACACACACACGGATGGGATTCGGACTCGACTGTCCTGTGTGTGCCTGTTCCTGTGGAGGTGGACAGGCATTCCTGCAGCTGTGGGCTCCCCCTCCATGGCCCAAGTGGCCTGACAGTAGCACAGGGCCGACAGGCGCTTGCCACCTGCTAAGTCCGGCGGCAGGATGCACACGGGAATCGGGGCTAATGCTTGGCTGGGGCTGGGTCACTGAACAGATGGGAGCCCCCCCTTCCCAGGTGCCAATTCGGTAAGATGGCCCTGAGCATGGTATTTGGTGCCAGACGGGCTGGTCTGAATATTTCAAAAATGTCTGATCTACTGGAATTTCCACGCACAACCATCGCTCGGGTTTACAGAGAATGGTCAGAAAAAGAGAAAATATCCAGTGAGTAGCAGTTGTGTGGAGGAAAATGCCTTGTTGATGTCAGAGGTCAAAGGAGAATGAGCAAACAAATTCTCCTGCGCTCAAATGAGATGTGGTGGCGGTGAGGCTCTATGACACCGGGTATATGCACAGACTTTACTGCCCTCCTGGGGTCAGGGGAAACCCAATGAAGACAAGAAAGAACAAACTGAGGGCGCATTACCCAAGTGGTGTTTTATTGATAGAAAGATAGACTTGGTCGCCTGACAAGTAGCGGACCGTGCTGTGCAATTGGAACCGTTCTAATAGGAGCGACTCAAGTCGCTTCGACTTAGAAAAAGCTTCCTGCACTACTTCGGGGCGACATCGGAGCGACTTGCATTGACTTCCACTATGTGAAGTCGTTGCAAGCCACGCCGAAGTCGCGGTGCACGGGTGACGGCATAACTCGCCCGAAGTTGTGTCGCCCTAGTGTGTACCGACATTAATAGGAGACCTCTTCACTCCACAAGGGCAAAACAAGTGTACCAGAGAGTACAGAGAAGCTGGAAGTGTATAGAGTGGGCTATAATAACTAGCACAGGAGGGGGAACATACCCAAGGCCAAAAATATAAATTGAAACAGGCTGTTGTGGCAGCATAGGTCTTTGTATGTCTTTGGCATATACATAATGTGTGCATTACCCACTACCCTCCCAGCCACGAACCTTGTATGAAAACACATGTAGGGTATATACATAGAGTGAGCCTTTAAAAGAAAAAACTCCTTGCAGTACCCATCCCCCATAACCTGTGGTGGCATTGACTCCGCTAGACCTCTGAAGGTATGTTGTGATAGTTGGCACCAAGCCATCAGTAGCAGATATTTTAAGTCCTGTAAGTTGCAAGGTGGGGACTCCATTGTTGAGACTTGTTTTTCCAGCACATTCCACAGATGCCCAATGGATTGAGATCCAGAGAATTTGGAGGCCAAGTCAACAACTCAAACTGTTGTGTTCCTCAAACCATTCTTGAATTCATCAGACGAGGTCAATGTTTTCCATTGCTCCCTGGTCCAGTTCTGATGCTCATGTGCCAATTGTAGTTGCTTTTGACTGTGGACACGGGTCAGCATGGGCACCCTGACTGATCTGGAGCTACACAGCCCCATACACAACAAGCTGCGAAGCTCTGTGTGTTCTGACACCTTTCTATCAGAACCAGCATTCACTTTTTCAGTAATCTGAGCTCCAATAACTCTTCTATTGGATTTGACTAGACCAGGAGTATCCAAACTGCAGCCCGAGGGCCGGATGTGGCCCTTTGTAAACCTTTATCGGGCCCTTGGGGCCCTATTTCTCTAAATTATATGAGGCACTATTGTTCCCACTAACACCAATAGTTGGGCACTATTCCCCCCACTAATACCAATCATGGGGCACTATTCATCCAACTTACACCAATGATGTGATACTATTCCTCCCACTGATACCAATGATGGGGCACTATTCCTCCCACTGATACCAATGATGGAGCACTATTCCTTCTACTAATACCAATGATGGGGCACTATTGCACCCACTAATACCAATGATGAGGCACTATTTCTTCTCCTAATACCAATGATGGGGCACTATTACTTCCACTAATAGCAATGATGGGGCACTATTCCTCCCACCAATACCAATAATGGGGCACTATTCCTTTCACTAACACGAACAATGAGGCACTATATCTCCCACTAATACCAATTATGGGGCACTATTCCTTCCACTAACACCAACAATGGGGCACTATTCCACCCACTAATACCAATGATGAGGAATTATTCCTTCCAATAACACTAATGATGGGGCACTATTCCTTTCACTAATACCAATGATGGGGGCAATATTCCTCCCACTAAAACCAACACCTGGGCACTATTCCTTCCACTAGTACCAATTGTGGGGCACTATTCCTTCCATTAGTACCAATTGTGGGGCACTATTCCTTCCATTAGTACCAATTGTGGGGCACTATTCCTTCCACTAATACCAATGATGGGACACTACCACTCCCACTAATACCAACAATGTGGCACTATTCCTCCCACTAATACCAATGATGGAGCACTATTCCTTCTACTAACACCAATGATGGGGCACTATTCCTCCCACTGATACCAATGATGGAGCACTATTCCTTCTACTAATACCAATGATGGGGCACTATTTCTCCCACTAATACCAATGATAGGGCACTATTCCTCCCACTGACACCAATGATAGGGCACTATTCCTCCCACTAACACAAACAATGCGGCACTATTTATCCCACTAATACCAAAGATGGGTCACTATTCCTCTCACTAACACCAACAATAGGGCACTATTCCTTCCACTAATACCAACAATGGGGCACTATTCCTTCCATTAATACCAATGATGGGGCGCTATTCCTAACGCTAACATCAACAATAGGGCACTATTCCTTCCACTAATACCAACAATGGGGCACTATTCCTCCCACAAACACCAACAATGGGGCACTATTCCTCCCACTAACACCAATAGGGCACTATTCCTTCCACTAATACCAATGATGGGGCACTATTCCTCCCACTAACACCAACAATGGGGCACTAGTCCTTCCACTAATACCAACAATGGTATTAATTCGGCCATCTTAGACCGGGAAAAGCTTGCCCTTACTTCATAATATTACACTCTCGATCTCCAAACTGAGATATCAACTGTGTTCATTACTAAATGGAATAAAGTTACCATGATCTATAGGTAAATCAGTTTAATGTGAAGTATATAAAAGATCATAAAGGATCATAAAACCATATCTAAATCATAAACCCCTGACGGTCAATTATCAAATCCCTCCCTCACCCTCCCACTCATTAAATCTATATATTATTTTAAACTAAATAGACAAATTGTATTTAATTTTCTTCCCCTACTTACATTGAGAATAGTTAAAAAAATTTATTATATAAAAATATCACACCCAATACTGAAGTCCAGACTCTCAGAAGATTAGCCAGAGACTCAGACTAAGTTCACAAATATTAAACAAATAAATTAATAAATTCTAAGAATTATCTATAAAGGCATTGACATCCACATCTATATTTAATCCCTATGGAGTATAAAATTTGATCCTATGAATCCAAGACATCTCTAATTTAGATTTTCCTCTGACCAAAGATGAGAATTATCTTAATTAGAGATGTCTTGGATTCATAGGATCAAATCTTATACTCCATATGGATTAAATATAGATGTGGATGTCAATGCCTTTATAGATAATTCTTAGAATTGATTAATTAATTTGTTTAATATTTGTGAACTTAGTCTGAACTTCATTATTGGGTGTGATATTTTTATATAATAAATTATTTTACTTCTTCTCAATGTAATTAGGGGAAGAAATTAAATCTAAATTGTCTCCTAATTTTAAAATATTATAATATTATATAGATTTGATGAATGGGAAGGTGAGGGAGGAATTCGATAATTGACCATCAGGGGTTTATGATTTAGATATGGTTTTATAATCCTTTATGATCTTTTATATACTTCACATTAAACCGATTTACCTATAGATCATGGTAACTTTTAATCCATTTAGTAATGAACACAGTTGATATCTCAGTTTGGAGATCGAGAGTGTAGTATTATGAAGTAAGGGCAAGCTTTCCCCGGTCTAAGATGGCCGAATTAATACTATTGTTGGTATTAGTGGGAGGACTAGTGCCCCGATTTAACTATAGATCATGATAACTTTAAATCCATTTAGTAATGAACAAAGTTGATCTCTTGGTTTGGAGATTGAGAGTGTAGTATTAAGAAGTATGGGCAAGTTTTCCCCGGTCCAAGATGGCCTGATTCATTGCGACTGCTCAAGACTCAGACCGAGGCTTGTTCGCTCTGAATTGTATATAATGCGGTGAGCCAGTACGCCGCCCGTGCCCCAGGACGATGTCATCTGTGACGAAACGCATCGGGTCGCGACGTGCTGACATCACCGCGTACAATATCCCAGAAGGCCGGACGTGTTTGGACAGTCAGCCGGCTTTATGTTCTATATGTGACATATATTTTTATTGCTGTACGTGCAATCTTTTATTCCCTATATTAAATCGTTAAGGTTTTACACTATGGCGTTTTTACTGTTTTTTTGTGGGGGATAACATCCTTATAACTGTGGACGTGTGGATCCTGCTCATATAAACACCCATCCAAGTTTCCTCTGCATCTTAGACGCCCTGGCGGGGTTATGCCAAAGTTGTTATTGACCTCAGGTACCTTCGTTTTGGTAAGAGGCCAATTGATCTAGGTGGAGGCATTTCACGTTTGGTGTTAAAAGTCATACTTTGCGGGAAGCAATACATGGAGATCTTCACTTCACTGGTGTTGGATTTTGCTGAATTTATGGACAATTCATTTCACTTATAATACATATTTTGTTTTTGGTATTTTGTTTTTGGTATTTTTAGCGCAACTATTTACTTTACCACTTTACCTGTCAGTGTTCATAATGTTATGGCTGATCGGTGTATGTCTCAGCTAGATACATTTAATAGATTTATTATCATAAATTTCAGCTTTCTTTGCATGTCAAGGCTGCACATTTCCATTTTGGAAAACATACTTTAAATGTGCGTTCCTTTTTTAATGATTGTACATATATTTCCATACATACATATTTTACAGAGTAAAGACAGAATGTATACATATATTTTCTGCCTAGGACAGCCTTTGTAAGGTTTAAAGCAAAACTCCGGGCAGATATGAAAACACCATTTAGTCCGCCTTTTACTATTCATTATTATTGCTTTATATGAAGTGTATTTAAAGTAGAACTAAAGCCAAAAGTCAGGGAGGGCTATAACTCCTGTCAGTTTTATTTTCCCTATCTGTGTCCTACTGGCGAGATTTTCCTTCAATTCCTGCCCCATATAGGGTTGCCACCTTTTCTTTAAGCCAAACCCGAACACTTTATTGGAGCACGGCAATTTTTTTTTTTTTTTTTTTTAGTATACGCTTTACCTATAGTTTCTGATGAAATCATATGGAGTTAATCAAAATATTCCCCTATTACATCAGAGTTCACAGAGTTCCCATTTAGATTTGAATCCACAGAGTTCCCCTTTACATCTGAATCTGCAGAGTTTCCTCTTTACATCTGAATCCGCAGAGTTCCTCTTAATAACATCTGAATCCGCAGAGTTCCTCTTAACAACATCTGAATACGCAGAGTTCCCCTTTACATCTGAAACAGCAGAGTTCCTCAACATCTGAATCCGCAGAGTACCCCTTTACATCTGAATCCGAAGTGTTCCCCTTTACATTTGAATCCACAGAGTTCCTTTATACTGTAAAGGACGACTCTGCAGACTTTGATGTAAGTTCTGGGGAGTCTGATGTAAGGAGTAACACTGAGAACTCTGATGTAAGGAAGGGATTCTGATGTAAGGGGGAACACTGCAGACTCTGGTGTAAAGGGGAACTCTGATGTAAGGGGATCTCTGGTAACCAGAACCCCCCCCACTTATATCATAGTTCCCAGCACTGCCTTTCAGTCAGGGTTTTCAGAGCACCCCTTACATCAGAGTCTGCAGATTTCATCCTTTACATCTGAATCCATGAGGTCCCCATTAAAGCTGAGTCTGCATAATTTTCACTGTAGGAGGGATCTCTGTGGAGTCTAATGTAAAGGAGATCTCTGATGTAAGGGGTGCTCTGGGAACCCTGATTTAAGAGAGGGGGGCTCTGATATAAGGGAGAACGCTCTAGATTCTGGTGTAAAGGGAACTCAGATGTAAGGGGTTCTCTGCTCACCAAAGCCCCCTTTACATCAGAGCGCCCCCCCCCCCTTAAAGTTAGTGTACTAACTCAGATGCAGGAGAGAGAGAAGGAAGGGGGGGATACTTCAGTCTCAGACAGGGGATAAATGGTGAGCTCACTCACCCCAGGATGGAGGCTCAGACATCGGCATCTTTCATCCAGGATGTAGCTTCAGCTGCTGGCCTTCAATTTTCCCGCCAATATCCCCTATCACAGCACTGCCAGGGACTGTGGTCAGGCAGACACAGGAGGAGAGGGACGGGAGAAGGAGGAGGAGATGATCAGTTCCTTCTCCTCTCCTGTATGTGCAGAGGGGGGGCTGTCAGTGCTGGGTCTGGGCAGTGTGAGGGAGACACTCTCAGCTCAGAGCTCTGCAGCCAGCAACCCTGCCTAGTAACCACAATCCGGGCTGAATAATGTGTCTGTGTATCAGGCAGTCTAAATTCTGGACAGGTGGCAACCCTAGCCCCATAGCCAAAACAGGAAGAGGGAGTCTTTCAAAAATTTTTGAGCAAACGATTGAATCGGATATCGAGTGCGCGAAACACAAATGGCACAGCCAAGCGATGAGCAACAGATAGTGAGGGTTTTGATCAACTCAAGCCAAACAATTGTGTGGGGAAAAGTCAATTGTACAGGGTCGATTGATGTTATTTTATTGCGCCCTATATGGGACATGTTTATTTACATATAGACTGATCATAAATGATCCGCAATGGTGGCAATAAATGCCATCGATCATCCCTGTATGATTGTATTTTTTTTAACTTGAGTCAATTGAAACCATCACTACCTACTGCTCATGGATTGACCCAAGTCAAGTCAATTGTTTTTTTTTCCCACCACAAACGATCGACTTTGGTCAGTTGAAACTGTGACTATCTGTGGGCCATCGCTTGGTCATGCTATTTTTGTTTCACTTGACTGATGTCTAAATCAATAGCTTTGTCGATTTGGACATTGAACATTTCCTTTTACAGCACGGTGTATGGTCACCATTATACACTATATTACCAAAAGTATTGGGACGCCTCCCTTTACAAACACACATGATGCCAGTCTTAGTCCGTAGGGTTCAATATTGAGTTGGCCCACCCTTTTTGGGAAGGCTGTCCACAAGGTTTAGGAGTGTCTATGGGAATGTTTGACCATTCTTCCAGAAGCGCATTTGTGAGGTCAGGCACGGATATTCAAGATAAGGCCTGGCTCGCAGTCTCCAATCTAATTAATCTCAAAGGTGTTCTATCGGGTTAAGGCCACTCAAGTTCCTCCACCCCAAACTCACTCATCAGTGTCTTTATGGACCTTGCTCTGTGTATTGGTGAGCAGTCATTTTGGAACAGGAAGGGGCCGTCCTCAAACTGTTCCCACAAAGTTAGGAGCATGAAATTGTCCAAAATGTGGTATGCTGACGCCTTAAGAGTTCCCTTCACTGGAACAAAGGGGCCAAGCCCAACCCCTGAAAAACAACCCCACACCATAATCCCCCCGCCAAATGATTTGGACCAGTGCACAAAGCAAGGTCCATAAAGACATGGATGAGCGAGTTTGATGTGGAGGAACTTGACTGGTCTGCACAGAGTCCTGACCTCAACCCAATAGAACACCTTTGGGATGATTTAAATCAGAGACTGCAAGCCAGGTCTTCACGTCCAACATTAGTGCCTGACCTCACAAATGTGCTTCTGGAAGAATGGTCAAACATTCCCATAGACACACTCCTAACACTTCTAAACCTTGTGGACAGCCTTCCCAGAAGAGTTGAAGCTGTTATAGCTGTAAAGGGTGGGCCAACTCAATTTTGAACCCTCTTGACTAAGACTGGGATGCCATTAAAGTTCATGTGCGTGTAAAGGCAGGCGTCCCAATACTTTTGGTAACATAGTGTAAGTAGTGTATACATTCTTTTTTCTTTTTCTTTGTTTCTAGAACAACTCCCACCTCTTCTTTAATATAACATAGGAGGGAGGCTCTCTGTAATCCTCTAGGACAATGTAACTAGTAAGAGTGAAGCACATGAAGTTATAAGCTCACACGATTTCTGGCGAGATGAACAGGTATTTTTCAGTAAGTCTAAGTTTACATGTGTGGTTAAGTTGTTGCTCTTCTGAAAAGCGATCTGCCTTCAGAACACTATGAAGACTCCTCGCTGTCTGTTTTAACGCTCTAAATGCTGCAACTGTGTGCATTACCCAGTACTGGGACAGGGTCCTCCAGTGCCCAGGGCAAGGATCCTAAACTGGGCCCCCTCCTCCTTTCTTAACCACTTAAGCCCCGGAAGATTTTACCCCCTTCCTGACCAGGGCCTATTTTGCGATTCAGCACTGCGTGACTTTAACGGACAATTGCGCGGTCGTGCGACACTGTACCTAAACAAATTTGACGTCCTTTTTTCCCCACAAACAGAGCTTTCTTTTGGGGGTATTTGATCACCTGTGCGATTTTTTGATCATGCGCTATAAACAAAAAAATGCGACAATTTTTCAAAAATAATATTTTTCACATTTTTTTCACATGAAATTCCCAAGAAAAAAAATGTAAAAATCAAATTTTTTTTCACATTTTAGGCCAATTTTTTTCTGCTACATATGTTTGGTAAAAAAATATCGCAATAAGCATATTTTGATTGGTTTGCGCAAAAGTTATCACGTTTACTAACTAAGGGAAAGATTTTTGTCATTTTTATTTTTTAACGAGTAATGGCGGCAATCTGCGATTTCTTTTTTGCGGGACTGCAACATTGCGGCGGACAGAACGGACCCTTGACTGACATTTTTGGCGGTACCAGTGACATTACTACAGTAATCATTGCTATACATATGCACTGTTACTGTAAAAATGACACTGGCAGGGAAGGGGTTAACTTTATTGGAGAAGGAGGGGTTAAGTGTGTCCCTAGGGGCGTGCTTCTAACTGTGCAGGGATGTGGCTGCTTGTGTAACTAAAGAGATATATGATCCTACATAGCAGGACCGTATGATCTCTGCACTTACACAGGGGAGAATGACAGGCGGCTTTGTTTACATTAGCCGCCTGCCTTTCTCCCGCTGTAACGGACGATCACGAGTGACCGGTGGACATCGGATCCGCCGGTCACACGCGCGGGGATCCCAGTGAGCGAGCGGGGGCGGGAGCGCGCCTCCGGCGGCGCGCGCTCGCCCCCTATTGGCTCGCAGGCGAGTGATGTACCCATACGTCATTTTGCCTGCACGGGGCTGACCGCCGCAGTATATGTACTTGCGGCAGTCGGCAAGCGGTTAATACATGCCATAGAATGGGTGTCCACCCTGTGCCTATTATCTGCCCCTTTGTTTCTCTGCGCCCGGGGCAGCTTTCCCTTACCCCAGCCCTGGCTTTACCCATGGTTGTGGAGCGTTTGTGGTGCATCCCCATTCACTTATCCCAGGGTGGATGATATTTGCTGTGGCCACGAAGCAAAGCTTCGAGACTGTGGCATGTGGACACCCCAGTTCGCTGCCTTTGCAGCTTATGGGGGGGGGGGGTTGAAAACTTCAGATTATCTGTATGTTTTTGAAGCCCCCAACTTCATGTCTTAACAAGCCCTTTATGAACAGATATAACAAAACGCTATCAACGGGCGACTTAACAGACCAGAGGGATCAAATATAAGAAGTTCATTGTTTGGATTTACATTAAACTAGCAGGGGCCCTTGAACAGAAAACAGCCAGGGGCCCGAGGAATAATTAATCCATCGCTGTTCAAAGGGAAACGGCTGATTGTATGAAAGAGCTGCTAATAGTATATACAACATGAAAGGCATTGATCACTTCTCTTCCATAGAGCAGCCTGTAATTAATGTGCATTGTTCTGGACCCGGAGTGAGGAATGAGCCGACACTTATTTTATGATATAATTACAGGAAAGTGCGGCTCCAACCTCCTCTGTGACAATGGGAACACCGGACGTATCCACGCCACACGTATGTCAGATCCGACTTAAAGTACAACTCCAGCCTTCCCATCGGGGCCCCTTCACATTAGAATGAAACCTGCCTGTGCCGCTTTGCTGCACCGCATTCAAATGGCAGTGCCCTTGCGATCTGCAGTGGGTGTCAGTTCAAAGGTATCAACATGCCAAACATAGGTGGCAAACCCAGTGTGTCTGTCTGCACTGGATCTCATGATATAAAAGTACCATGCAATCAGGTTACAGTGCGTTTTAGACATGTGCAGAATGAAAACATTTGTTTCGATTTGTTATTTTCATAAATTTGTTTCCTTAAGTTCATTAACCACTTAAGCCCCAGCCCTATTTCAGACACTTTTTGTTTACAAGTTAAAACCAGTATTATTTCCTAGAAAACTACTTAGAACCCACAAACACTATGTATATTTTTTTAGCAAAGACTCTGGAGAATAAAATGTCGGTCATTGCAAAACTTTTTGTCAAGCGGTATTTGCGCAGCGGTCTTTAAAACGCCATTTTTTTGGAAAAAAAATGAAAAATCACATTTCACTGCATTTAAAAAATACTAAACAGTAAAGTTAGCCCATTTTTTTGTATATTGTGAAAGATGATGTCACGCCAAGTTAATAGATACCCAACATGTTACGATTTAAAATTGCGCCCCCCCGTGGGATGGCGACAAACTACGGTCAATAGAGATCTCAATCTGCGACGCTTTAAATTTATTTAACGGTTACCAGTTTAGAGGTAGAGTGTAGCTCTTTTTTTTAAATTATTGCGCACGCTCTGGCAATCGCGGCAATACCTCACATGTGGGGTTTGAACAGCGATTTCATTCGCGGCTCGACTTGCGTATACGTTTTTTTTTGTGCGCGAGCTAACGGTGACGGGGGGCGGCAAAATTTTTTTTTTTCCTATTTATTTATTATTTTTTTTAAACTTTATTACAGGTTTTTTTAAAAAAAAAAAAATCTGATCACTTTTATTGCTGTCACAAGCAATGTAAACATCCCTTGTGACAGCAATATGTGTGACAGGTACACTTTATGGAGGGATCGAGGGTCTAAAAGACCCTAGACCCCTCCACTACACTTCCCTGTATGCAAAACGCCGAAAACGGCATTTTTGCATACAGCCGTTTTTTAAATTTGCCGCCTTTTGCAGCACAG